>NC_044355.1:15185640-15501842 GCF_007364275.1 Archocentrus centrarchus | reverse complement strand
AATCACATGTTGGTTTTCCTTTAACAAAGCCAAACGTGTGTCAGTTGCACCAACACAGACTACAAACCCAAGTGTGTAAAAAGGCCTGTGGTATGACACTACATAATCATCACGTAAAGGATCATTTCACCAAAATCCTAAAAAACAAATAGCCTCTATTAAGCAATGCAATTGTGTTTGTTCAAGCTTTAAGAAGTCCCTTTTTCAAATGTCTGCTACAAAGGCAGTGTGCTGTAAGTGAAAGAAATTGTGTTTATAACATAAAAAAATAAAGAAATAAGAGGGATTTATCATTTGCCCTGTTTACTGGAGAAAATGAATTACTTTAATTTATCACCTTACTCTTGAAAGAATTTAATTCTGGCTAATATTTGCCGGTGTCTCTGTGTTCAAATAAAAATGCGGCATAAGCATCTGCTGATTTAGGCTGTTGACCACACAAAGCACGATCTCTGAATATCTTTACGTGGCTATAATCAATCATAGACTAACAATCGATCACACATGTATGAGAAAGGGGTCAGCTGCAGCGGTGAACGCAAAAAGAATCATCACCAACTTCTCTCAGCTCACCTTAGCATTCAAACAGAATGGTACGATACTGTTAATGACTGTAGAAAATTATTATATGCTATTACATATAAATATACAATATATGGGATTTATAGATGGATATTGCTGATGTAGGTAAAACAATATTTTATTGTAGCTGGTTATTTTAGGAGCTGTTTTTAAACTATTTTGGGTGGTGTTGCAACTGAAGGCAGTTGAAATGGATTTAATTACACCGCTGGTAAATGGTGGTGGAAACAGGCATCATAGTAACAGCATTTATCAGTTAAAGGGACAGATATTTTCCACAGATGTTTACTATCAGAGGTGGCAAAAGTACAGACATTTTGTACTTAAGTAGAAGTAGAAGTACAGGTACTTGTATTAAAAAAAATACTCTGGTAAAAGTTGAAGTACTAATTCAACTTCTTTAATCAAGTAAAAGCGAAAAAGTACAGGCTCTGAAATGTAGTAAGAAAGTCAAAGTAGCTCTCTGATTGTGATTAGCTGCTGCTGTTCTGAGGTTTACTGCTCTGTGTGGATTTACATAACTGAATTCAACAAGATGTAACCCAGTGTTTCACGAGCTATCTTAGCTGATTTCCATCTCCTACACTGACGATATACTGTTTATACTACTGACAGTATGCAGTTGGTATAAAGGTGGAATTCAGTGAATGAATCTCAGGATCAGCTTAAATTCAAACTCATCTCTGCTACACTTGATGTAACCTAGCTCTGACCATGAACACCACAGCCACTGTGCACGACTCCAACACAGAACTTTACTGTAAACTCACCACAGTACAGCAAACTGACCTGTTTATAAACTGCAGTGTTTTCACACAACCACTGAATAACACAGTTAGTGTACCTCAGTTTGTTTTGCAGGACGCTTCACAATATGAATAATCATAACTTCACATTATGTACAGATCCAATATCTGGTTTTATAAAACGTAAGCTTTTAATTTCCAGGTTATCAAATGTCACTGAGCAGTCCTTACCTTTAAATCTAACTTCTCTTCTTCCTCACCTGCCCTCTTTCTCCATGTCTGAGTGAACTTCTCATTCTTTTTTCCCTAGAAATACAGCAGTGGGACCTTTTAGCTAGCAGACACACTTTGTGCCAAACTGCAGACAGTTTGTGTGTTTACTGATATTTGTTGAGCATTTAGAAACGTTGCAGTAGCCTCCTGAGACTGGAGTCCTGGGGCGACCTTCTGGTGATGTCTGTGTGCCTGTTCTAGTTGATGGTGGTGGGGGCTTGGATGGTGCTGCCTTGCGGTCCTGGGGTGTGGTCCGGGGTGTTTGGGGTGATGGGTGCCGGCCCCCGGTCGGTTGGCTGGTCTTCCCTGGGTGGCTTGGGGGCTGGGCCCTGGGGCCCCGGACCTGGGGCCGTGCCGGCTCCCGGTGGGTCCCCCCTGGCGCTGGGGGGTCTCTGCTGTCCCGGGCGCGCCGCCGGGTGGGGTGGGTTGACCTAACCTGCGTTGGGACGTCCGGTCTGCGCTTTTGGGGCCCTGGGGTGCCTGCGCTGCCGGGGGGTGGGGTGGGGGGTGGGGACGGCGGTGGGGTGGTTGGTGGGGACGGGGCACCGTATTTCCAACTCAGGCCAGCATGTCCTGTCGCTTGTTTGTGTCTATTGTTGAGTGAATGGGCGTCTAGTGAGAGTGGGCTACCCTCTATGATGGGGGCGGTGGCACCAGTCTCAGGTGCTGCAGTGCTCTGGGATGCTGTCACCATGGCCCCGGGCTCACCCCTCCCTGCCCTGTGCTGGGGTGTGGGAGGTCGGGGTGCCTACTGAGCCAGTGGACTGCTGGCTCTCTTCTTCCAGGTTGGGAGGGGTTTTTTTTTTTTTTTTTTTTTTTTCCCACCTTCCTGGTAACCCTGACGTCCAGCAGTTAGTGCTTGTGGCACAACTGCCCCCTCAATTTTAACTGCACCCTATACACCTCATTCATTCACAACATAAACACATACACTTATAAGTTGGGCGGGGGGGGGGGGGGGGGGGGGGGGGCCATCTCACACCCCGATTTCTTATGCCTCGCCCGGGGTCGGGGTCGGGTGGTTCCTTGGGGACTGGGCTGGCGGCATCTTGGGGTCACTGTTGGCCCTGGGGTGGTTTCCGCTCCCATCTTCAGAGAGTGGGTAGCTATGGATGAATGTGTGTCTTTGTATTTGTCACAGTCTTCGTGAGTATGGGTGGGCGAGTGAATATGGTGTATCTATGTTTATATGTGTGTGGGAGAGTGTGTTTGTACATAAATGTGTACATGGGTGTGCTTGCCGGTGTGCGTGTGGTTGTATGTTTGGCTGGACCTGGGTCTGGGCCGGTGGCTTGCCTCCTGACCGCTCCTTGCTGGTTGCCTCTCCCCCCCTGCCCCCCTGGGGTGTGGGTACCTCCTGGTTCCTGGGTGGGGCCGGATGTTCTGATGTGGGTGGTGACCTGCTCCCCTGGGGGCTGCGGCGCGGGGCTGCATTGGCTTCTTCGGCGTGGGGGGGGGGCCCTGTGGGGGCTCGGGCGGCCCTCGGGTGCCGGGGGCCGTGCGGGGGGCTGGCCGCTGGGGGGGGGGCTGGCTTCTCGTTGCCTCGAATGCTCTGGTGCCCTTGCTCCTTGGCTGCTGGGACTCCATCTGAGACCTCCGTCCTCCGTCTGCTGGGAGGGGTGTACGGTTGTCTTTGGAATGAGTGGCCGCGGGTCTTCGTAGGTCTTGATGGGCTGCTGGTGGCCTGGGCTTCCTGGGATTCTCTTTGCCTGCCTCTGGGTTCTGATGGGCGGGGCTGCGGCTTTCTGCCTTCATTGGTAAGTACATTTCATGACACAAACACATACACCCACATAATAACACAAAATGGTTGGTTTGTATAACTATTCTTCTTTTATTTTTATTTATTTATTTTTTTTTTCCCCACACAATCTTTAATTTTGCAGATATTGTCAATATCTTAAGTTTAACAAGTGGCTAACTATTTGGTTTACTTACTTGCACTCTTTCCTGTTTCTTTTTTCTATTTTCTCTCCTTTTTTCCCCTTTCTTCTTCTTCCTCTTTCCCTTTCTCTTTTCTTTCTTTTCTCTTTTCTATTTCTTAAGCCTGTCATTTCTGGCACAATTTGATAAATAGCATGTTAAAAATAATTCAAATAAAATAAAGGGTTACACAGTAACAAGAGGAGCCTATAGAGAACCTATAGAGCTCATCTTGAAATAGCAAATATGTTTGGCACAACAATGCATTCAGATCACAGTTCTGTTTGCAAGATCTGCCAGACATGACAGGCAAAAAAAAAAAAAAAAAAAAAAAAAAAAAAAAAAAAAAAAAGAAACGTTGCAATTAAATTACACTTTAGTCCCTTTAATTTTGCTGTAGCTAGCTAGCTAGCTGAAGTACCCCGATCACAACTTACGGACCAAAAAGGACGTTCTGATGGTTCCGGACAGAGGCAAAATTACAAAAATGGTATCACTGTCCAAATACTTTTGTACCATAGGTCATATAAAAAACTGCTGTGCTCTAAACCTCACTAATCAAGCTTGCTCGTATCAGCCTAATAGAAAGCACCTACAGCTCATCCAAATATTACTTGTGGGAAAACGAGAACGCAACAGAAAGAAAGAAAGAAAGAAAGAAAGAAAGAAAGAAAGAAAGAAAGAAAGAAAGAAAGAAAGAAAGAAAGAAAGAAAGAAAGAAAGAAATGAGGAAGGGGGCAAATACTTTTTCACAGTACTGTATATGTTTCAAACTCAAATAAAAACTCAGAGGTGTTTTCTGCCTAAAAGACTGGCAGTGCTAACAGTGTTGTACCATTTTAAAGAACAAGGGCCTGTGTTGGTGAGTCTATGCTGCCTTAAGAGTTTCTCCATGACAACAGTCTCTCCTCAAGGCCATGGCTGCTGTTTTTCTGTCCCACAGTGCATCTCTCAAAAGATTCACCGCCGTATGCCTCCCACAAACTTTATGTCGACTGTCAGAGTGTGAAAAACACCACTTTACAGTCACCATCTAATTCACTCCCCCGAGTCGATACACAGATGACACATTTCCTAGAGCTCTTTAAACTCTGTCCAGCCTGACATGAAGTTGCACAGGACATTAACACCAAGAAACACACTAACACAGAGCTGTTTATCCATTCACTCTTAAGCTTGGCTGAAATATTTTCTGCTTCATTTGCCATAAATGTTTTGCAGACAGCGTCACCTTGCCTGTGGGTGTTACTGTTCTCAAACACAATCAGCCTCCACTAGCTGGCCTGCTATTCCTGGAAGCAGATATTTAGCAGACGAGTGTGTTCAAATGTGCAAATGAATATAAAATTGACATTTTTGTTGAAGGGAATCAGGTCTTATTTCTTTACTTCGTCAGTACCCCAGTGGTTTGTGTGAACTGAATGCAAACACTTCTATTGACTCTCCCCTTCTGTGTCTCTTTCCTCCCTCCACAGCAGATGAAAGTGATGGAGGTGTTAATTGTATGCAGCTTGGGGATTGATTACAACGTTGGGGGGGTGGAGTGGCAGCCCCTCCTCACAGAGCCCTTTTCATATGAATTATTATGCATTATATTTTGTATTAAACACTGGCTGTGTCCCCTATGGCGCATTAAAAGTGATATGACAGCATTTTGGAGCTAAGCAGCACACACATACACAGAGACACACACACGCACGCACGCACACACACACAGCCACTGGGAAAAGCGCAGAAGCTTCAATATCCAACTCAAACATGCACAGAGGCTTACTCACATGTGGAGAAAAAAAAAGTGCAATCATGTACACACATTCTTCCATCTTCTCATTTTTCTTTCCTCCTTGCTCTATGCTCTTTTCTGAATACAAATGTGAGCCAAGCCCCCCCTGACTCAAAGCACGAGGGAGACCTGAAGCAAATATTTGATGGGGGGAAAAAAAGGAGTTGGTGAATATTTCATTAAGTACTTATGAGGAACGCAGAGCTGGGTCACTGTGGCTGACAACTGTGAACCCTGAGTTTGAAAATCCACCTCACTGTCCATCATGCATCAACCATCAAAGGAGGAGCTGCCTCATGTGCAAGTACTTTGAGATACTGAATATTTAAAGCTTTGAAGGCTCAGTTTTGCTCTAATCTGCTCTGACAATGTGGGAATGTGTGGTTATAGTAATCTCAAGAAAAAAAAAGGAAAGAGTAACTTGATGCCCTCTGCTGTCCAGTCTGAGAAATACAAATACAACATGTGGATATCACTCACAAAAATGAATACATAAGTCTCTTTAGAAGATAATTTATGTTGTTGGTGACCTGATAGTGTCAGCCATTTTTTTAATCAGGGCATCAACATTTATGCTGATTTGTTCTATTTAGTGAACAACAGCATCCTTTTTTTTTCCCCCTCTTCCCATCTTCTAAAGCACATAAAGAAAGATTGCATTCAGGTCACGAACTGGGCTCAGTTTATTGTCAGATGCAAGTCGTTTAAGGGTTTCTTGGCTTATTCTGCCTCCAGATAAGAAGAGATTGTTTAGTAGTGTTTTTTTCTGTGTGGCTGGGGATTTTTAGCCAAATACGGTTTTGTTTGCTGATGTCTCCCATCAGGTGCCATCGCATTTGCCCAGACCACAGCAGAGTGCACATTTCTATATCCAGGCAGGTTGCTTTTGTATGCCAGGAGGAAGCACCAGAGGGCAGGATGCCTGAAAAGGAAAAGTGAAATCAAGCAGGCTGTTTACAGCCTGGAGCTGCTTGGCAGGATGTTTACAGGGTTTACAGAGATGACAGAAAGGAGAAGATAAGTTTACAGCTAAAGCAATGCAGAAAGTGACTGACAGTCAGTGATGAACTGAGAGGAAAACCAAAGTGATGAAAGGGATTTAGTCTTTTCAGCCTGCAGCTAAAAGAAGAGAGTAGAACTTGAGAGAGGCTGAGATTTCTGGCAAGCAGAAAATTCAACTAGTATGTTATTTTTTGAGGTTATTTGCAGTTGGTTTTTTTTTTTTTTTTGAACAGTCAGGAAACATGGAAGATAAAGGACTCTGGGTAAATTAAAACAGGCAGCATTCTAGATCTATTAAAGTATCTAAACTTGCTTACTAGAGCAACCCAGTTACCATCTTTTCAGCAGAATTTTTGAAATGAAACTTTGTTATTAATATGGTCTTCAAATCCAGCCCCCTGTGACCCAAAATTGGTAAGTGGAAGAAAATGGATGGATGGATAAGAAATGTGCAATGTTAGAGACATAATTTTCAGTGATTGTTATTTCCCTGGAGATTTACCTAACCATAGCCAAACCTTGAATCAGTTGTCCATCTGATTTTGTGTCATTTAAATTTTTATAGCATTTTTGAAAATGAACAAGAAAAAAAAAGACAAAAGCTCCGGTAACTACATCTACAATCCTCCTTCCACCTTCATGGTGCTGGCATGGACATCACAAGACATGCATTAAAAAGGTAGAATAATAAAATGTTACCCATGTGAAGTAAGAAAATATGTGCGCATTTTGTACAATGAAAAATAACAGTTTGCTGCAGTCACTGAATATTAATTCGAGGAATATTCTAAACAAGAATATTCCAAACAACATGCCATCAGTTTTTATGTGAGTCCAAAAAAATCTCAAAGGGTAGTTTCTTCCTCCATGGTGCTTTTTAATCTGTTTTACACTGACTTATAGCATGCAGCCTTAATCATTGCAATACCCAATCTTACATCTTTGGATATGCAGCTAGTTTCCAGTGTCTTGAGGAAATTTCAGAACCTGTTGATAATAAGAAGTCCAACTCTCCTCCAGGAACAGTTCTGGCTTACTACCAGCAATGTGAACCCAAAGCACTTTGTTTATACACCATTCTGCATTTAATCATTCGTTATTATTTATCTTTGGCTCTGTTCCACAGCATGTCTTTTTTCCTGTCTCCCTCTCCCTCATCCAGGCCTGCAGTTTAACTAAGTGAAGTGCGTCACCTGGCTTCATAGGTAGATAAAGCTGCGTATCATCTGCATAACAATGAAAATGTATGCAATGCTTTCTAATATTACTCCCTACAGAAAGCATATATAATGTAAATAAAATTGGTCCTAGCACAGAACCCTGTGGAACTCCATAATTAACCTTAGTGTGTGAAGAAGACTCCCCATTTACATGAACAAATTGGAGTCTATGAGATAAATATGATTCAAACCACTGCAGCGCAGTACCTTTAATACCTGTAGCAAGCTCTAATCTCTGTAATAAAATGTTATGGTCAACAGTATCAAACGCTGCACTGAGGCCCAACAGGACAAGAACAGAGATGAGTCCACTGTCAGAGGCTGTAAGAAGATCATTTGTAACCTTCACTAATGCTGTTTCTGTACTGTGATGAATTCTGAAACCTGACTGAAACTCTTCAAATAAACCGTTCCTCAGCAGATGATCAGTTAGCTGTTTTACAACTACTCTTTCAAGAATCTTTGAGAGAAAAGGAAGGTTGGAAATTGGCCTATAATTAGCTCAGACAGCTAGGTCAAGTGATGGCTTTTTAAGTAGCGGTTTAATTACAGCTACCTTGAAGGCCTGTGGTACATAGCCAACTAATAAAGACAAAGTGATCATTTTTAAGATTGAAGCATCAATAAATGTAAGGACAGCACGGTGGCGCAGTGGTTAGCACTGCTGCCTCACAGTTAGAATAACATCTGGAAGGCCTGGGTTCGATTCCACCTTGGCCCAGGCCTCTCCCTCTCTCTGTGTGGAGTTTGCATGTTCTCCCCGTGCTTGCGTGGGTTTCCTCCGAGTACTCCGGTTTCCTCCCACATTCCAAAGACATGCACTTACTGGGGTTAGGTTCTTGGCTACACTAAATTGCTCATAGGTGTGAATGACAGCGTGAATGTGTGTGTGAAAGGTTGTTTGTCTCTGTGTTGGCCCTGCAACAGGCTGGCGACCTGTTCCGGGTGTACCCCGCCTCTCGCCCTGTGACAGCTGGGATAGGCTCCAGCCCCCCCGCGACCCTGAACAGGATGAGCGGAAGCGAATGGATGGATAAATGGAAGGACTTCTTTGAGCAGTCTTTGAGATGGTCATGAATCACTTTTTCTCTAATGTCTAAAATTTTATTTGTAAAGACATTCATGAAGCCATTACTAGGTAAGGTTAAAGGAATACTCGACTCTACAGAGCTCTGACTCTTTGTCAGCCTGGCTACGGTGCTGAAAAGAAACCTGGGGTTGTTCTTATTTTCTTCAATTAATGATGAATAGTAAGATGTCCTAGCTTTACGGAGAGCTTTTTTATAGAGCAACAAACTCTTTTTCCAGGCTAAATGAGCATCTTCTAATTTAGTGAGACGCCATTCCCTCTCCAGCTTTCGGGTTATCTGCTTTAAGCTGCGCTTTTGTGAATTATACCACGGAGTCAGGCTTTTCTGATTTGAGGCTTTCCTTTTCAGAGGAGCCACAGTATCCAAAGTCATACACAGTGCAGATGTAAACTATTGATGAGATAATCGACCTCACTGGGAGCAGAGTTTAGGTAGCTGCTCTGTACTGTGTTGGCACTGAAGAGCATAACAATGAAGGAATTAGATCCTTAAACTTAGACACAGCACTTTCAGAAAGACTTCTACTGTAATAAAATGTATTCCCTACTGCTGTGTAATCCATTAAAGTAAATGTAAATGTTATTAAAAAATGATCAGACAAGACAGGGTTTTCAGGGAATACTGTTAAGTCTTCAATTTCTATGCCATATGTTAGGAGTCCAGGACAAGATCCAGAGTATGATTAAAGTGGTGGGTGGGTTCCTTTACATTTTGAGAGAAGCCAATTGAATCTAACAATAGATTAAATGCAGCGCTGAGGCTGTCATTTTCAGCATCTATATAGATGTTAAAATCACCCACTATAATTATTTTATCTGAACTGAACTGAGCACAAAATCAGACAAAAAAGTCTGAAAAGTCAGATAGAAACTCTGAGTAAGGACCAGGTGGATGATAGATAACAAATAAAACAGGTTTTTGAATTTTCCAACTGACTAAGAGTCAGGTTTTCAAAAGAATTAAAACTTTGTTTGGGTCTTTGATTGATTACTAAGCTGGAATTGAAGATTGCGGCTACTCCTCCTCCTCGACCAGTGCTTCAAGCATTCTTACAGTTACTGTGACTCGGGGGTGTTGATTCATTTAAACTAACATATTCATCCTGCTGTAACCAGGTTTCTGTAAGGCAGAATAAATCAATACATTGATCAATTATTAGATCATTTACTAACAGGGACTTGGAAGAGAGAGACCTAATGTTTAACAATCCACATTTAATTGTTTTCCTCTTTGGTTCAGTTGAGGATGCTATAATATGTTTTGTTTTTTAATTTTTATGCTTAAATAGTTTTTTGCGGGGGGGGGGGGGGGGGGGGGGGGGGGGATCTGGGAGCAGGCACCGCCTCTATGCAGAGATGGGTGTAAGACTGCAACTCTGCATATAGTCACGTGTCTCATGATATGATTACAAAATCAATCATTGACTAGGCATCCTGGTGCCAAGTGCACTTATGAACACCCTTATGCTAGAACATGGTGTTCATTATGGACAAACCGCGGTTAGCACAGGCATCCAACAACAAAACACCGCTCAAGTTCAGATCTGACAGGCAATCACATCTCCCTCCAGGTCACACTGTCCTCAGCTGGACAATGGAGTCTCCTAGCATGGGCACCTTTAAAGGGCTGGGTACACTGTCATTTGGTGCAAAAGCACAAACTTAACTGAAAAACACAAGAGATACTTAGATAATTCCTATCAGCCACTCATTTACATAAGCTGATAAGTGTTTTATTTTTGCTGCCTCATGTTGACATCATTTAGAGCTCACTTCAGCGGATCCATCTGGTACACAGCACTCCTGCCCAGATCTTAACTGGCAATAAGAGATATGAACATATTACTCATTACTTGCCAGACTGCACTAGCTGCCCATTATTTTATGTATTTATAATATTCTACTTAGCATTAAATTCCCTCACTCCAAATTAAATCAATGGGGCTCTGCTAGTTATTCTAAAGTCTCTACAGGTTTTACTGTTAGAGCCCACAAACTGTTGAATAGTCTGCCTTTTGAGCAGCACTGGCAGCATCTTTAGTGTCCTATAAATCTAATTTTAAAACATTCCCTCACTGGAAAGGTTTTATGAATGTCTGATATGTGGTTGTGTTTTATTATTGTTGTCTTGCATCCATTTTGTTTTATGATCTTTTTTAATTTTTATGATCTCTGGTTGGTTTTATGATCTCTGTTTTATTTTGTTTCTATTCTTTGTTCCCATTTTTTATTTATTTATTTTTTTTTGGTTTTTGGTTTTTGTGTGTATGTGGAGTATATTATTTTATACATTACACAATCAGTTTAATGTAAAAAATAAATAAATAAATAACATCAGACACTGTTGCTGTCATGTTTTTTGCCATCTGTTTTCCCATTTGCATGTGAATTAAAATAAATCAACTTATTTCAATAACTTTCATGTCTTCAATTTCGTACATGCTTTATGCTGTTTTAAGATCAGCCATGCCAAAAAGCTTAGTTGACTTTGATAAACTTTGTTCTTCAGAAGTTTGTTTACAGTTCTCGTAGCTTTCGGTATTATAATTTAGTTAGTAAGAAACCTGACTTTAGTTTCAGTATAGCTCAGAGTCTGATTTAGTCAGAAAGGTTTACTGTAAAAGAGAGAATTTTTAAGTTATTCTGCTCCACTGCCTGTCATGAAAGTCCCACTCAGATGTAAAGGATAGATTTGCATATATATTTTATTTTATTTGATCTCAGTACTTAATGTCCCTTTTCTGTCTTCCTGCAGAATAACAAAACACATTTTTGCTATGAATTTCAAAAAGGGAAACGGGATTAGCAACATCAGAAGTATAAATCCTTTAGTGAGCTTTGCTGTCACTGATTTGATGATGGCCTAAGACAACCATTCACCACCACCACCCCACCACCCCCACCCTGAACTTGTATTTTCCTATAACTACCAGCAGAGGTCAGTGTTCCTCTGAAGGTCTTTGCAGAGCTAACTCCTTTGCAAATACTTGTATTTTATTTACAATTAATTTCAACCTTAAATATTTTCTCCTTCCCCAGCCATGCTGCTACGGCTGTAAAAATCCTGTTGGTACTAAGAGAAGAGGACCGAACTATTCTTTCCCCAAAGCTTATTACTGTCTTCTTAATGCATCCTAAAATGCTGACTCTTAAAGGTCAACTGAAAAGAGCCTGTAACTTACAGTAAAGTGTTCAAAATACAGTCAAGCCTCCTGGCTACAGAAAGTAATAACCCTACTCCCCCTTTACTGTCAGCATCCCACTGACAAAAAAAAAGACTTAGCTGTTGTGGATGGACAGATAGCTGCCTGGATGGATGACTGGATCAATATCTCATTCACTGATTATGAAGTAATTTTCAAGGAAAAAGAAAATTTACTGTGGTTTTTTTTTCTGATCTTTGAATTTATGATTTTTGATCACTGGAGCATGTTGGAGCAGAGGTAGCAGCAGCAATTCTTTGTAGTATTTGAAGAATGAGGAAAGACAAAATAAACAAGGAGTTCAAAAGCTGTGGATGCCTATTAGATGGGAAAGGTCTTATTAAATAGCTGGAACTATGGGAGACATAGTTACAGAGTAAAATTCCCCATGCTTTGATCGATTTCTTCATGACCTTCATGAGTTTTTTTGGGATACTGATCTCTAAAAAAAAAAAAAAAAAAAGAAAAGAAAACAACAATCAAATATTAACATTTTAGACACAATTAAGTACCATTAGAAAAACACAGAGTCAAATGAAACTACATTAGATTAGACTCTCTTTCCTTTTTCTCCAAATGGCTTCATAACCATCCAGTTTACAACTATCCAATTTCTGATGCAGACTGTGAAAGAGATCTGAAATGGATCCCAGCACTCAAGCAAAAATATTATTTCAGAAAAACAAAGATCAAGCATGTCGACTAATGTAATTAGTATTTCCACCCTACTCTTCTCTTCATACTCACAATATCCCAAATTGAACAGGAATGGTTAGTAAACACAACCCACAAACCTACAAATTTCCAGTGGTTCATTGAGGCATTTGTATGTGCATGTGTGTCTTTGGGTTTATGATTGTTGTCTAATCAGATGGCACTCCCACTCCCACAGGAGCTCTGAAAAAGAACAGATATGCATGCAGGTGTGTGTGTGTGTGTGTGTGTGTGTGTGTGTGTGTGTGTGTGTGTGTGTGTGTGTGTGTGTGTGTGTGTGTGTGTGTGTGTGTGTGTATGTGTGTGAGAGAGATATTTTACAGAGCCAGATCTCTTGCTCCTGTACCTCATTTCCTTTTTGTCTGTGTGGGTCTTTTAATGGGTGTGCATTTGTGCCATGTGTATCTTTTTACATATATTTGCACTTGTGTATGTTTGTGATTACTTTCTGCTCAGTGTGTATTTTATTTCTTGTAAGCATGACAGGGGGGCACTTTATGTTTGATGCTGCTTCCTTTTTTGGTTTATTTTCTAAAGACTGGTTTGTTATGCAATCAAACCAAAGCCAAAGCTCCTTCATGACATTATGAGTGTGTGAGATCTCGAGGGCATGTCTGCCCACTGTGGCTGAAAGCTTGAGCCATCCACAGACATGTTTGTGTGAGAGTATGCCTTTGTGTGCATCTACTGTATGTGCGTGACTGAATTCTTAGACATTTCCCATCCCACCAGACACAATTCAATTGGCTCAAAGAATATTATACAGTAAGTGTGTGTCTGTTTGTGTGCATGTGTGCATTTGAGGATGCTTGTGTGTGTGTGCCTTCAGGCAGCTGCTATGCTGCATACAGTTTCTGAGGCATGGCTTTGTATGGTTTTGCCTGCACTGCTTTCCTGCTTCAGCAGTAAAATGAGCAGAGTAAGGTTTAAAATAGATCACTTTAATGTTGTATGCACACATGAAAACATCAGGCCAGTAACACAGAGCCACAGAACATTTGCAGGCACATACACGCAAATTAACAACTAATAAATCACAATAGTAAAGCCTTCCATTTCATCTCAACATCATGTGTGTATGGCTACTTTCCCCGCTGCTGCCACACCGACACGTTTTATTACTCACATTTATCACAGGAGCACACTCACACACACGCTCTGCTCTGTATCAACTTTATCTCTCCTCTCTATTAGCTGCTTACTCCCTTCATCTCTGTCTCTTTCAGCCCCCCCCCCCCCCTGTGGAGAACATACCGAACAGAACGAGGTCAATAGCAGGCAAGAGTAGACACCGCGGAGAGTCAAGATAAGAGTTGTGCGAGCTGAAGATGAAAGATAAAGTGGACTGAACTTTCACTTTTGCTTGTGTGACACTAAATGTTAAAAAGCTTGCCTGCAACACTATTATTGTCCCTCAGCACCCTGAATGCACGCATCTCATGAGCATGCAACTTGTGCAAATTAAAGTATAAGAACTTATGAATGCAAACACATGTTTTAGAATCCATTAGGATCAAGCACTTACATACCTTTGATGAGAGTCCCAGTGACCAGTTTGTGTAAGGTCACAGCAAACTTGACAAGTCCTTGTTTGCAACGTTTTGCACACCCTGTCATCCTGACAGTGACCCGCGACGCAGCAGGCTGAGCAGGGCCAGAGCAGGACAGGGATTTCCAGGTTCAAGTCAGCACCAGCAGCAGCCGCAGCAGTGCCCTCAGATCAATACAACTTCTTCTGGCGCAGTATGTGTATCCAAGACTGGCAAATGGAGCAAAAGAGAGAGACTCTTCTTACTACGTCGCCTTTCGTCCTGCTAAGCTGGAGGGGAAAGGAGAAATGGTGATCTCCCTCTATTTTTTCCTGCTTTCCCTCCCCCGCTCTTCCTTTGCCTTCTCCAGCCCACCTCTGTATGTGTCCAAATTAGTGAATGCCTCAGAGTGAGATGTGCATTTAGTGAGAGCGAGAAAGAGAGGGAAGAGAGAAAGAGACGGAGAAAGAAGGTGTGTTAAAGAAGTAAATTTGGTGTCCAAGTAAGACAACTACGGCTCATTAGAGATTCTCTTACATTCCAAGTTTCCAAAAAACTTCCTTCTGCAGACAGCCTATGGGGTTGCAGTAATGAAGCAATCTCATGAACTCTTCTTGGTTTTCTCTCTCCTTCTTCTTCCTCTGTTCTTTTCTATTCTTTATCAAATGTATTCCCCTTTAAGTGGGGAAGCAGCAATCCACTTTCAGCACCAGTGACAATGGACAGCTCCCCACCACGCAGACCAAACACACTAAGCTTGTACTGCTTCTTTCTATAGGCAAACACACACACACACACACACACACACACACACACACACACACACACACACACACACACACACACACACACACACTCCTCCTTCGACCCCTCCCACAACCCTCGGAACACGTGAAGGCACTTGGTCTTCGTCAGCTGAGCTCTGTCCATTGTGACTGCTTCTTTGTTTTTAAGGGGTATTTAATTTGACTGTTTTTGACATTTATTATTTCTTTAAGCTGGGAGGTTTTTTTGTATTTTATAACTATTATTATTACTCTTATTGCTTTTACAATGACAGCCAGTTATTTTGTTTTCCCAAAGAGAGCAATGCCAGTCATTATATGTAAATTTAAATGAATTTCTGCATTAAGAAAACCAAAATAATTGATAACAGACAATGAATTTCAGTCAATTCCTGCCTGTCAGCTGCAAGAAATATTTATCTGTCATGGCACTATCACAGGTCAACATCCATCCTATCCATGCCTTTTCTTGGAGCCCATCCCAGCTGACATGACAGAGATACAGATAACCATCCAAATCTACACCTTCAACCAATTTAGAATCACCTATTAACTTTCATGCATGTCTCTGGAGTGTAAGAGGAAATTGAAACACCTGGCAAAAATCCATGCGGAAAATAACGCAAATACCACACAGGAACAGACCAGCTACAAAAAAGGTTTGGCTCTGTCGTGTGATGTCCTACCCTGGCCTGTCTATTGAAAGTAGTAACACCAGTAACTAAAAATACTCTGTGAAGAAAAATCCTGAATTTAACTGCATTAACCCTAAAAAACTATAAATAAGGTGAAAATATATAATTGAAGTTTAAAATGTCAGCAAGTTTAATCTTAAGATGCTTCATGTCTCAGTCTTTACACAAGTACTTGTGTAAATTTTGCCTCCTAATATATCGAAATATTTATTGTCTCTCTCGATACCCTTTGTTGATTTCTTTGACCTCAACCTCAACTCATCGATAGGTTTCCAGCCAGACAGCGAGCATGCCAATCAATCAATCCATATGTACTTTACCATAATTGTTATGGATCACATGCTTTTGACCATTACCGAGCCCCTGATTCATTCTCACTACACTTTGCATTGCACTATCATCGTCATCATCATTATCTGAATCTGGCACATAACTCAAGAGAGATGACAAGACTAAAAGAGAAAGAAAAAGATGGGAAAAAAAGAGAGGAGCACATGGGAGAGAAGGAGGATGCAGGGAGATAATCTTATAATGTGTTTCTGGGCTATATTTAGGTCTGAATCACGTATGGCTACTGGATCAATGACTGGAATGTAAAATACTGAACAAACAACAATAATGGCAAATGAGGGGAAAAGGAGGAGAAATGAAGAAATAGACGCAAACAGACACTATGGGGGGAGGAGGCAAGCAATGAAACAATAAAAATGCAAATGAAAGGAATAAAAACAGAAGAAATAGGGAGAATTGATGAAGGAGAAGTGGAATGAGCTGGGGAGTTTGCCAAGAAATGGAAGAAGGAGGTGTTTGTAGGAGGCGGGATGTAAAACTCAATGTCCCGTACAATCTCAGGGTTATTTGCTATCAAACTGAAAGGGTCTGAGAGGACAGGGATCAATAGTTATCCTTGGGTTTTAAATGATCTGGTTCACACTTTCTGAAAGCAGTGGAGGGCGGGATGGACAAACTGACGTGAGAGCAGAGATAAAGAAAAATGAAGGAAGAAAGAAGAGGGGTGGAAGGAATAAAAGTAAAAAGGCTGAGCGAAGAAGGAGAAGGAGGAGGGTGGAGGGGGGATTGTTTTCTCAGGCACCACCACTGTTTCGGCTATTAAGCACGAAGGAGATTACCGTGCTGGAGAATTTGCATAAACATGCTTCTCTATTACCGCCCCCATTGTTCATGATTAATGAGATTAGGGTTGCCTTTGCGTACAGATTCAAGGATGTAATGGAAGCTAATTGCTTGTCTCTTCCCAAATTAGAAGTTGCCTTGTTTGATGTTTGTTTCAACGTGGATTCACTCAAAGTGATGGAGCTCCTGTTTTTTTTGTTTTTTTGTTTTGTTTGTTTTTTTGCCTAGGAGACAACATACTTGATAGGCGCCCTGAATGATAAAGATGAGTAGAAAATTGAAAGGGAAGAAGAGGAGAGGAGAGGAGAGGAGAGGAGAGGAGAGGAGAGGAGAGGAGAGGAGAGGAGAGGAGAGGAGAGGAGAGGAGAGGAGAGGAGAGGAAAATCTGTCTTGAAGACAGAATTTCATGATCCACAGTGGCAATAAAGCACCTCAAAATGAACTCAAAATGGACAGAAATGCTGAAAGAAAAGTACTGCTTATGTGAGAAAATGGTAAAGCTGTGAGGAGAAACTGAAAATAGTTTGCGAGCTGAGAAGAAATAGAGATTACGGTGCATAAATAAACTCGGTAAACAGATCTGAGAATGGCCACAGGTATGCAAACGACACACAGTAAAACCTAAAAGAAAGAAAAGAAATATAAGAGATGGAAGCAGTGAAGTGAAAATAAAAGAGGAGAGGAGAGGAGGATAAGGGAGATGAGACAAAGAGGAGGTGGAGATGGGCAGAAAAATGAGCTAGACAAAAAGAGAGGAGATTGCTTTGAACGCTGTAGATCTGTCAGAATTGAATCAAAGGCGGCCAGCTGTAAGCTCTGATAGTGCTTTGCCTCTAAACATACCAGGCTGTGAGATGGACTGATAGGGCCACAACAACAGACACAAAGAAAATAAAACAGGTTTCTCAACCCATGATTGAAGAGAAATATGATGCAAAATGCCACATATATGTGTACACAGAGAATTACGGCTCAGCAGTTTGTGATTTTGTGTAATGACAGTTTTAGCATATGTAAGTGTGTTTGCATAATATGACAATATCCATGCAAGTTCCAGGATTGCCAACCCACATGCCTGCATTGACACACGCATTTAACAGGGATAATATCACATCCGCAGTTGCTGCTGCATGGCAACCCAACTAAACGACCTTAAGCATCAAGACCCATCTGTCTAGACACAGCAGCAGAAGAAACCCGCTTTTAGAGCTCATCTCTGGGTGTGAGCAGCAAGTACTGCCCTGGAGGTCTGGAAGTTGACTCCAAACCACCACCCCACTCTGGCCCTGGACACTCAGGGTGTCAGTGGCAGTTACAGAGTGACAACGTGCCCTCTGGGTGAAATTACAACCTCAACACACCATCCCTCCTCTCTCTTTTCTCTTCTTCATCTCCTTTTCCAGGAAACCCCCCTCAAGACATTCTGCTGATGACAACTGTTTGTCTGCATCATTGCACATAGACATGCACAAGTTAAGACACACGTATGTACACACGCAGTCCTGCAAAAGGGAGATATCCCCTGCAGAGGTCTTGCTCTCTCTCTTTCTCTCTCTCTTTCTCTCTCTCTCTCACACACACACACACACACACACAGAGAGAGAAAGCTCCAGATGTGTCTGTAAGCATCACTACAGAATATTCTTGCAGGAAGCTTGAACCCAGCTGTCTCTATTATTGACACCCCTGTGACAAGTCATGCAGTCACACTTTTTAATCTGGAGCTCCTCTTTCTTCATCCATCTCCCTCCACCACTCCATCTCTGTAATCCCCATGTTGGCCTCCATGGGAAGAATCAGTGCTGAGGTTGGCTTCATTAAGATCAAGCATAAAAAACCTGATCAACAGAGAGGTCATTAACTCATGTAAACAATACCAGAGGCACACACTGTGCTGAGCCTTTGCATCATGTATGTCGGAGAGTGTGTTAATAATGAAGGTGAGTCTCCCTGGAGAGCGTATGGGCAGTCCTGTGGGTCCAGCTGAGCTTCTTTAGTTCAATTTATATGAACTGAATTATATTAATTCTGCTTTGATGCATGAAAACAAAACCCACATGTGTTCTACAGACTTAAACTGTACACACAAACCACAATTCTGCATAATTAATTTTTGCTAAATTAAGATGCATATTAAAATGTACCATTTGATGAAAATTCATACTGTATTTCCACTCCACATTTCAAATAATACAGATTTTACTGTGCTATAATTAATTGTTTTTGTTATATTGTTCATTCACCGCACCTGTGTACATGGCTCTGCATCCTATGATAGCTTGGACAGGAAGCAGCCACTGTCCAAACAACTCACACCCTGCAAACCTTATATACCTAAAACATGATGACTTCAGTAATCACCCATCACTGATACATTTTTGTCTGTAGCTGACATTCCTACTTCTTAAAAAAAAAAAAAAAAAAAAAAGAATAGCTCCAACTTGAGCATCAAATCAACTTTCAAGAAATTCCTAAAATGTGCTTTCCGTTTCCAAACGCTAAACCTGACTGGATTGAGATGCCCAACAGATTGAAAGTTGGAGATAATGCCTGTTTTGTCCAACTCAACAATCAAATGGTGCTTACATATTAATGCATTAGTGATAAGAATCATAAATAGCTTCATTGGTTTGCAAGGGAGTATTTTGACATATTTATCCTATTTATCATATTGTGATTTCACTTGAGTAAATACTAAATACTTCTTCCCTCCACTGGTGGAAATGTTACAGAGGTACTGTGTACTTCCTGAAGTTATACCATTATAAAAAAAAAAAAAAAACAGTAGTGGAAGAAATACTCAGATCCTTTGATAACATAACAAGTGTTGTATTAGCATCAAAATATACATAATTATGTAAATAGGGAGTTATATTAATTGTATTGGACCCATTTACCAATATATTATCGTAGATAATTACATTATTAATACTGAGGTTTTGGAGTTTTACTGTTGTATCAGGTAGCATATTTGAACCACTTTATATACAATTTTATTTACAGGGACAGCCGATAAATCTGAGGGATTAGGGATGATTATTGGAAAACAGAAGAAGAAAAAACAAATATGTTTTTGTTTTTGGACTTTAGTTATTGGAACATGTAAAGATATATTAAAATGAAACCACATGTTTAGGGGTGAAAAGCACTATCTGACCAAGCTATTAACAACTCACAGACACCTGAAACATGATCCCTCAAAATCACAATGTTTTTGGAAGTCAGAATGGTTGGAAGTTGATGCCTTAAACCATATCATGGGTTGCATATCAAAAGCTTGTTATAATATTCGTATGATTCAAAAAGTGACTAAAGCTGTCAAATAAATGCAGCTGAACTGAAAGTACTGAAATATTTTGTAGTGGAAGTATAAAGTAGCATAAAATAGAATTGTATTTTCCTCCTTTTTCAGTTCAGCGCCATCTTTAAAACCAAATAATCAAACCCCTTGTTGGTGTTACATCACATGAGTGAGTGAGTGGGTGGGTTCAACATCAAAGGGAACATTTACCCTTCAGTGGTTTAGGAAAAATCTTAACCTACTTCTCAACATAAGGTCGTAATATTGTTGATTAATATATTGCACAAGCAAACATGGAAACATGGAAATGATGTACTACTGCAACAAAATCAGAAAACAAATAGCACGTTTCATTTTGGAATAAATTTTATTTTAACATGATTTGTGGGGAATGCAACAGCACTAAAAGTCTTAAATACAATTATCGAAAACCACTGTGAATGCTCTTTCTGTTAAGCTCAGTGTTTCCCAACGTCTTCATGTGTGGATCCCTAAATAACCACAAAGATGTTGATGCTGTTGGTTAAGATTTTGCTCACCCTGACCCTCTTTTGAGGATCAGCGATGACCCGTCTTTGGATTGTTTAGAAGACATGCATGTTAGGTTAACACATGCAGCTAGGAAATCCAGCTCCTCTGGCAGCACTTCCACTGGTTTTGCCTCACAGGATTTGAGCTATGGCACTACTGGATATGCGCCTTGCCATGCAGGATCGACACAGCCATACACCTTATTAGGCACCATGAACTTCTTCGACTGATGGTACCAGTTGGTTGTAGCTGGTGAAGGCCCCATTCTGCATAATGGAAACACAGTTGTAAAAACACAAAGGAGGGAAATCAGACAGGCGAAGACAAGACACAGGTGGAAACAATCAGGAAATCAAAGAGAAGACAAAGACAGGAAATTGAGGCACAGGAGACATGCAAGGAAAAGCTTTTCTTCTTCTTCTTCTTCTTTCGGCTGCTCCCTTTAGTGGTTGCCACAGCAGATCACCTTCCTCTATCTCTCCTGATCGTTAGGAAGCATCTTCCTCTGTCACACCAACCCCTCTGCATGTCCTCTTCCTCTACATCTATGATTCTTCTCTGTGGTCTTCCTCTTTTCCTCCTGCCTGGCAGCTCCATATTCAGCATCCTTTGTCCAATATATCCACTGTTCCTCCTCTGCACGTCCAAACCATCTCAGCCTTGCCTCTATAACTTTGTCACCAAACCGCTCAACCTGACCTGTCCCTCTGATATACTAATTAATAATCCTGTTCATTGGGGACACTCACTCATATTTCATGGACAAGGACAAAGGGACTCTAGGAAAGTAAATACATTAGAAACACAAGAAAGTATATGTTAGTAAAAAAAAAACACACAAAGCCAACAAACAAACACAAGAAACTGCGACAATGGCAGAAAAGCCTTTTTCAACAAAGTGAATGATAATGACTTACTCAAAGGTTTTGTTAGTTCAGGACTACCTTGTAGTATTAAGGTATTCAGTATTGCACTATTTTGGACTGGTACAGGACTGACTGTGTTGTCCACGCTCACTGTTATGCTATGGGTAGTATTTAAGCTTAATATGCTCTTTGGTTTTATTGCCAAAATTCCACCTTTACACTAGCATTATACTGGACAGAGGTTGGAAATCAGCCATCAAGGCTCATGCAACATCTGCTTATGTAATGTAAAATGTAGTTGGCTTAATCAACAAAGAAAGCCAAAGCAGCACAGATTGAGTTTGGACCCATTTCCAAAGCCCCTGACAATAGGGAAATTAGAAATGAGCATGTGAAATTACATAGAGTCTGAACAATAGAGTATGAACCATGTGAAATAAATAGACATGTAAGTCTTAATTTACCCAAGGTGGAAATGTTCCATTCACCCAGTGCAAACATAGTTTTTCCCACTTTCACCAGCACTATTTCTGCTGAGCACGAGTGATGACCTTCTCAGAGGAGCTTCCAAATCTGCCGACTACAGCAGGTGAATATTTGGCTCCTTGCTGCTCCTAAATGCTTCTTCACTTTCTGGTGTTGTGCCTGGATTGTATTGAACAAGGAAGAGATGAGATGTCAGGCAACTTCAGCCGGTTTCTGTGTGCGCATCAGCAACATCCACTCCATTAAATCTCTGATGAAAGCCCCTGTCAGATTTATAAACACACACACACACACACACACACTAATAGCAACTTAGCCAACACAGTGATGCTTCAGTCCCAGTGGCTGCCATCTAGTGTCCACTAGGGGAAAGATTACTACAAGCGTGATCAGTGAAACTGGCTGTTCTGGAATAATCACATAGCTCCAGAATAGCTCAGATAATAATCCAGTGGGTTTTTAAATGGCTTTTTTAATTTAACTCCCAGCCACTGAGGGAACATTAAAGACTTCAATTTATCTGAGAAAATGGAAATCACTCAATTCAGAGATGTATCACACATCTAAAACCAAAACTGTACACGCAAAGACAGACAGAGAGCATAGATATACTGTATATAAACATTTATTCTCTGCACAGTTGTAAGGAATCAATGGGAAAACAATATTATCAATTACTGATAGAAAAATACCTTTGCTGCACCATGATCACTCTGCACCCGTACACAGTTAGTATTAAAAAGAACATAGTATGCATGTTGTGGACATTTATAATATTAAAAAAAAAATAATGTGAGCGTGCAAATATGACATCTATTAGATATGAAAGTGTCACTCATACAAAAAGACATACACTGTGTGATATATTGACATATTTTTTAATAATCTCTACAAAAAAATATCAGTGATAATCTCTTTTTTAAAATTTCTTCTTCTAGATATCAATACTGATTGTGTGCAAATTTTTCAAACTTAAATAACATCTGTCATCTGTGATTAAAGAAATCCTGCAGACCTATGAGGAGAAGGAAACAGATAAGTCTTTGGAGTCAAACATCTTTTCACATATTTGGCTTTGTGTGTAAAAATCAAGTACTATGAACTTTGTGTACAATGTTGTGTCAGCACATTATACAGTGTGTGTTGCTGTCAAAAAGGCTTTTCAAATACTTAATGTCCCTTTAACCAGCTGTTCAGGTCCTCAGTCCACAGAGGCAGTAAAATGACAAGCAGTATGACACATTATCTCCCAGTGTTTAACACAGTGTAAAAGTGCAGCAGAAGCAGATATCCCTCTGTCATTTTTATGTCTTGCTTGACCAGTGTTAGTAAGTGTTGGTGTCACAGGCAGCTTTTTACAGTGTGATTCAGCTTGGCTTCATAAACATTTGCACTTAGCAGTTTTTCAAGACTTGTTTGGTGGGCAATCTGGCAATCATATGGAGTGGCAAGCACATCATCTCACTCATTTAAGCGGTCCAACAGCCAACAGATGAGACTATAAAACAGAAAGTTCCTCCAACAAGGATTGAGCTGCTTTTACGTGCAGATTAACTCTGAGATCCAAGGCGGGTATCTTACACAGTATGTTGTATGACATCTTTAGTTCATCAATTCGAGGTTTAGTGGCCGACCACAGGTCACTACGTGTTCATAGGCTGGCAATGGCCGTGTGAGATGAGTTTTTCTGATTGGTTGACCTGAGCCTGACGTGGCGCGGTTATCCAGCAGTGCGACTGTGTCTCAGTCGAGGCAGAGGTGAGGGCGGTCCCTCAGAGGCCTGCAGCTATAGATGGCTCTGTGCTGAAGGGCGGACGCACACAGGACACACAGGACAGAAAGTAGTTAGATTGTCACTGTATACTCTGAAATGCTGTACTGGTATATTGCAGTAGCACGCAGGACAAAAGGGAAAAATACTTTAACTGAATTTTATTGTTCATCAAATGTGAACATTGTATCACAAGCGAATGAAAGCATGCATTACAAAATAATCAGCCAGACATCAAAATTATATATGTAATTATGTTACAAATGCAGTGATATAATATCAACAAACCAATTAATAATACTAATGGCACAAACTCACCATTCAGAGTTTGGCCCTTGTGAGAAAGGTTTTCACTGAGAATTTGCTGTATTTCTACAGAGATTCAAAGAAATAAAGGCAACACACACCAGACATATTAATATGTAAACTTAGTGAAAATTGGTATAATAATCCTTGGACTGACCTGCTGATCTCATCATCTCTGTGGATTCACTGTGGCTCACTTCCAACTGAGGTCCGGTACATGGTGTGGACACTATCTGAACTGAGACCATTAGATCCAAGTGTCTGCACACTGATGTGGGCAGGGACACTCAGGTCGATATTCTCAAGAATACACTGCACAGACAGAAACAAGATTTACTGTACATCTCCTGCTTTGATTCATAGTTTGATGTATTTATTTATTACAACAGGATGAAATACTGTACCACCATGGATACCTTGGTGCACGCTGAACTCATGACAGATTTGTGAAAGTCCCCATCAACATACACCTGAGACATAATGAGTACAAGAAAATCCCATAAATAGGAAGAAAATCTTTTGAAATCAGTCTGTGTTTGTTTTACCTACCCTGTATCCGTACACAAATGTCCCATTACTGCACCCCAGCTCATCGAGTTGTGGTCTCTCCCACCCAATCATGAGGCTGCTCTGGCCCACTGTTTTGATGACCTCAACAGATCGAACCTCGGCTGGAGCTTCTGGATGTGATTGGACACAATAAAGTAAAGCACAATTATGCTTTCTACAACTTTTATTATTCACTTATTACTAAATCACACCACAACAAACAAAGATAGCAGGACTTAGTACTCAGAATTTACTAACTACTAGTTTACTAACCCCAGCAATTTATTTAAAGTTAATAATCACATACCGCAGTGTGTTACGTGAGCAATAAACAGGGCAACACAAACCACCAGAGTCTGCACTGCAATTTTTTTCCAAATATGAGGCACAGAGAACAGCTTATATCTAGGTACTGTGTAACTACATTACAGCAGTACACAATGAAAAACTAATATTCTATTATCCTAAATTGCAATAGTATGTACACAAATGTTTTTCTATCAAATCAAAAAACTAATATTTCTTCTACCAGGACTTTTAACTACTCTGTCCTTTGCCTTTGTGTAAATAAGCTCAAATATTAATATGAACATTACCTGGCTTGGGTCTCGCAGCCTTAATTTTTCCTAGATGAGCGGTGGACTTGTCTGATCTCTCAGGAGAGCAATGAGACAGCTGATAGGACTGAGCAATTTCAGGGGAAGCACCATCTATTTTAGAAGTCATGTTGAAACTTATAACTTTAGGGGCAGTTGATATGTTAGGGGCAGTTGCATCTGAGGGAGTGGCTTTTGGATTAGTAACATCAGAGTCAAAGGTAGTAGCGCTCTGTATAGAAGCTTTATGTGTAGAACAAGCTACATCTGAGATTGCAGTGATTTTCTTTGTCATTTCCGGGTATAACGTTACATTAGTGCCACTACTTGAAATGGATTTGGTTGTAACCAGGGTGGAAGAAAGAAAGTTAGATGAGCTAGACAGAGCAGGTGTTGTTTTAGTTGTGGCTGCTTTAAGGTGGTGGTTAGTAAACACGCTGGGACTGAATGTGGCATAGGCTGATCTACATGCAACTGCATCAAAAAGTGTTGGTGACTTGTTAGTGGCAGTTGGTTTAGTTGTTACTACTGGAGTGTGTGCAGCTTGGCTAAAAGCAGTGGTGACTGGGACAGAGTTGATCTGTGGAGGACTGGGACTGAGGCTCAGCTTCTTAGTCTGAGAGGCTTTGTTCAGGTCTGTAGGAGCTGAAAGTGACAGACTCCTCCTGGGTTGCTGCCCTCTTCCTCTGCTCTCTGGAGCCTTGGGATGGAGACAGATAGATTTATTAGATATATAAGATGTGATAGGATTTTATGGTAACTTATGTGGAAATATCTTCAAAGCCGGTGCAATTTCAGAGGACAAATCAACATGTAGAGGAGTGTGGTGGGGCTTTTATTTCATATCAGAAATAAGCAAAAATCTATATAAGCTTTTTTGTATGATTCAGCACTAACCTATATCTTTGTTACTGAATGTTAAAAACTCTTAAATGTACCTCAAAGCTGCTCCTCAGGGTCTTCTGCAGCTGTTCTTGTAGGTTAAGAATCTTCTCGGGACTACTTAGCCTCCTCCTTGGACTGGCAAAGGAGTAAATGGTAGGACTCAGCAAGGATGCAGTCAGACTGGTGGGATATAGGGAGCACTTCTCTTTCGTTACATCCAGATAATGAAACTCAGATTTCTCTGCTTTACTGGCTGCTTGGGATGGTCCACTTGCAGAAGGAGACAGCTGTGGTGGGATTGAGAATAAAACAAAAGAAAATAATTTGCAGGCAGGATATTTGCTACTTTACTCATGAGTTTTTGCTCTATGAAAATTATGTCATTGTGAAAACATAAAAGCCATATACATTTTTCTGTAAAAGAGTGGTGGCATAGTAAGAATAAATTCAGGCCTGGCAGAAAAAAATATTGTCTCACCGGAGCTGTACTGGTGATCTCGCTCTCGTTTGGTGGAACAGCTGACGATGACTCCTGAATGCTGGCTGGCTCTAGCACTGGTGAGGATGGCACAGATGAGCTGGCATCTTTCTTTATTGATCCTGTTGCTACAGGTGTGAATTCACTACTGCAGTCTTGATGATTTGTTAGAGATTCAGTGGAAACTCTGTAAATTTCTTTCCCTCTGCCAGCTTCAGGTGTGACTCCAGTTTGTTGTTGCTTTTTTACAGAGGTGGATACAACCGGGCTGGTCCAATCAGGTATGAATTCACTGGTGCAGCCTTTAAATTTTGAAATAAATACAGGAGTAAACCCACTAGTGTAATCCCGGGTCTTTGTGATGCTTTCTGATGCAAATGCTGCAGTGTAGTCCTGCAGAGCAGCATCGCTGAGCAGATGCTCGACTTGCTGTGTGAGGTGGGGGGCCACAAAGCCTTGTCTCTGCAAGATCTTCATCATCTGATATAACAAGCTGTTCCTCTCCTGACACTTCACCACAAGGCAAGACAGCTTAGCCTGTTATTGGACAAAATACCTGACAGTCAGAATGAACCACTAAGAGCTGTTCAGCAGAACCTGAACACAGCGCTAGTCTTTATTTCCTCACCTTTAAAGGAGGTATGTCCAGCTCTGTCTCACTTTTCCTTTTCAGCAGTGCATCATACTAGAAACCAATAAAATGAAAAACATAACAATTGTAGCATAAATATAAAGAGAGAACAGTTTATTACCTAAAACTAATTGCAAAACCACAGGTGACCCACCTTAGCTCTGATGTCATTGTAACGTGCCCTGAGTGAGACAAGAACAGTACTGATATCGTCCCTGCTGCCCTGCCCTCTTTTCAGAGCTATATACTCCGAGTTCAGCTCTTCTAGAGCGACAGTCTGCTGGGTTTTACACACATCACATCAACATACACACACACAGAGGACTTATGAGTAAAACTGTCTCAAACAAGGTATTATAATGTGTCAGAACCTCCAGCATAACTACAATATGCAAGTACTGCAATCTAGTACAGCTTGTCAGCATCATCTCAATAATTTAAGTTTAAAGCTAGTTTCTTCAGTACATACTGTCCCTTAGAGGTATTTTATGATGTATAAGAATCCAGATTTTGCCATTCTTACCTTGGCATTGAGTTGAGAGGTGAGGATTTTGTATTGCTCCTCTATTTGAGCCTTAAGTGACAGAGCGTCAGTCTTCTCCCTAAGCAGGCCTGTCACTTTGTTCTGCAGCTCCTTCACCTGCAGCAAAGACAGCTGCTCTTTAGGTCTAACCTCTAAACTTTGCATTTTGATTTAACTGTGAAACAAATAGAAATCTTGTGTGCGTGTATTTTTAAGCTGAGTAGCAAACATGAGGGACAGGGTTTGAGGCAATGAGAGACAGCTGGAAAAAGGTATAAATAATGAGTGCGAAAGAAAGAACTGCATTTCTTGGAAGGGGATTAGACATTTGAAAAACAGCAGCTGAGAAAAATGTCTGTATTTATGGGAAAGAGTTAGAGGCTGATGAAGGCAGGAATAAAAGTATCGTGAAATGAGTAAATGAGTAGACTTGAAAGGCAAAGGTGTAAACTTTGGAAACTTCAGTACACTCTTATCTATAACAAGGAAAATATAAGAGTCAACTTGAATGCACAAGAAAAAACACGAATAGGACTTTAAAGCTCTGGGGGTCTCCTTAATGAAGTGATAAAAGTCTAGGCCTTATGATTTAAGGCCAGTGTGTCTGTTTGAAGAAGCTAAGGTAAGTATGACACACAGTTGAGCATAGAGGTTGGTCTGTCCTGTTGTGGCTGCAGGATCTTCACTGTTATTGGCATGTTGGACTTTTTTTTTTTAAATACCAGACAATTTTGAAACGGGATTCGGTGCTCTCAGCGCATAAACTTAAAGCCTGCTAATCGATGGACTTTACAACAAGCCAGTCAACTAAAACATGTTGAGAGAATCGATCTTGGAGCAACCTTGAGAGTCCACCTCAGTCCTTGGATTTGAATCCCACTGTAAATCTTTGATGAAACTAAAAAAAAAAGTGCCAGCACAGAAGCTAAAGAATATATGCAAGAAGTTCCACGAGGAAAGAGTTTCATATTAAAAAAAAAAAAAAGGAGTCATCAGCTTGAGAAAAACTTTACATAAGGTCATAAAGTTCAAACAACACATATTACTAGATTAATTAGTGAACTTTAGTGATTTTTCACTGCTAGCAACACCAAAATTATGTGAAAAATCAAACATTCTTTGACTAATTACAAACATTTAAGAATTTTTAATATCTAAAACATGTTGCAGGTTGAGGGGTTTTTATAATTTTGACTGCACCTGTAAACCTACTGTAGTTAAATACCTGGGTTATGAGGTTGTAATTTTCCTTCCTGGTTTCTTCCATCTGATTCTCGACATCCGTCAGTTTCATCACCTTTTCAGCTGCTTGGGTTGCCTTCTTCTCTGCCTCCTCCCTCTTTTCTTCTGAATGGCACAGCTCACCGTGAAGCCTCTTGATCTGAATATGAATTCAAAATGAGGATAGTGAAGTTCTCTAATAAAATAATACAATAACAAGCAAGAAAAAGAAATTCTGTATCATATCATTTTTTAAAACTAAAAAAAATATGTGGTGTCAGACTCACTTAAACTCACCTCTGCACGGCTCTTGTCCATTTCCTCTTGTGACCTCTTTAACTCTGCTCCCAAAGCTTCAATCTCTCTCATCAGATCATTTTCCTCCTGCTATAAATCAAAAAAATGTGGTGCCTCAAACATCAAGTTGAAAAGCCATAATGCTGAAAGGATACTCTGTAAACTGACACAACAGACACTGACATCGTGCACAAATTCACCCCATTCTTAGTACCTGCATTAAGTTCCTTCTGTGGTTATTAGACTGGAATCTTTGTGTAGCATAATCTGCAGTCTCAGCAGGAATCTCGGTCTTCTTTGTCAAATCGGCGCTGCTGGGATTCAACAGCTGCTGCTTCTGATTTCCCTCTTCTGTTTGTTTTTGGATGCAGAGAGCTTGTAAGCTGTTCCTTTCTTCTCTTAGGCCTTGAATTACGAGCATTATCTGCTTTTCCTCTTCTTTCAAACAACTGACTGAATGTTCACTTCTTCCTTTTTCTTCTTTCAAACTGCTTACTGTCTTCATCAACCTGTCGTGGTCTTCCATTAAACTGAAAGATATTTGTTCCTGGTCTCTCTGTTCCTTCAGACACTTAAGGGAATTGGTTAGGTTGTCTCTCTCTTGTTTCAAATTCAGCACTGTCTGGCTTACCTGGTCACTTTCTGTCCGTAAACTCTGCAATGACTTCAGTGTTTCATCTCTCTCTTCTTTTCCACTTGAGAGAGATTCCATTATTGCCCCTTTATCTCTTTCAAGAGCAGATAAAGACTTGTTTAGCTGCTCTTTCTCCTGATTTAGGCCATTCATGGACCTTACAAAGTGTTCTTTCTCATTTCTCAGTCCACAGACAGCCCTGCTCAGCTGTTCTTTCTCTTGTTTAAGGTCAGCCAGAGCTTTAAAGATGTAGTCTTTCTCCTCCTTCAGTCTCCATATTGTCCGAGTTAATTGCTGTTTCTCTTCTGTCTGTACTTGGATTGACAGAGCTACTTCTCTTTGCTGCTCTCTGAGTGAACTGATGTATTTAGTCAATCCTTCTTGTTCTGTTTTGAGATTCTGGACTGAGTTGGTCAACTGGGCCACTTGTTCTGTCAGTGAACCAACATGAGGATGGTTTTGTGAGCTGTTCTTTAGCGAGTCACAGTGATTATTATGCTGACTACCAGATACTGAATCTGCTTTCAAAGTGTCAGTTTCTTGATTGAACATCAAATGTGCCACTTCTTCTCCTTGGACTAACTTTTGCTGCAGCTCCATGATGGTGTTCAGATCATCCTCAGTCTTCTTTGTGAGTTCTGAGATCAAACATCCCTGTTCCTGGTTCTCCTGCTCCAGCCTGACCTGATCCTCCTCTAGCCGGGAGATGCGCTCCATCAGCTGTGTTTGCTGCTTTGTCATGTCCACTTCTTTGAGCTCAATGTGAGCCAAGAGTTCCTGGATCCTCTCTGCCATGGCCCTGTTTTCCTGATTCAGGGCTTGGGTAGGATCATCCTGGGCAAGAGGAAGAATCGTCTCATCTTGGGTAGGAGATGACCTGAGATGATCATTTCCATCAAAGGTGAAGGGTGTGTTAATCTGTACAGAAATGCAGAGTTTGATCAGTGATACACTGGATGTGTAGATCAAAGCTTCTTCTGCTGTAAAAAGAAAAAACTGTTAAGAAGACACAAGTAAAATACCTTTTCTCTTGAAGAGCTCTGCTCAGTCTCCACCTCTTTTTCCTCTGCTTGTTTCCTGAGTTCTAACTTCAGTTGAACATTCTCCTCAGCCATCTCCTTTAGCTGATTCTGTGTGCGCTGCAGAACAACCTCCATGTCATCACGTTGCTCTTGAAGAGCTCTAAGATCTCCACCTAACCCCAAGCTCCTGTATGCTTCCCTCAGGGCATCAGATTCCTCACTGGGGCTTTCCTCCAAATTTAAGATCCCTGCAGAGCACCAGTTTCCAAGTTTAAACTCATCTAATGATTCTGTAGTCAAGGAAAATGACTTGAAGTTGGTGCTGGGTTCAGAGCCACGGTAAAACGAATTCAAAGGATTATTTTTAGGTGGCATTTTTAATTTAAGTGCTGAGGAGTAATGTTCTGTGTTGCTCTCTGTGCCCTCTGCTGTCGCCTGGTGGTGAACACGTGCAACTGCAGATGAATAAGCCTGTACATGCAAAAAAAAAAATTTGCAATTTTAAGATCTTTGATGAGACAAAGTTTAGAAAATGACAAAAATTCTTCTAATACAGTCTAAAGCTACTGTTTCCTATGTTTCAGTCGGCTACCAGCTGACTGGTATCTGTAAACATGTAGAAGTACTTACAGGAAGGATGATGGTTGTAAAACACAAACTTTTTGCAAGAGAGATTTATCCTTTTCATATAACAATACATTTTAATGATTTAACAATTAACAATATACCAGTCATATTTCACCTGTCTAAAGTGATAAACAGCTGATAATGAAATGTGGAATAAAGTGACTATATTAAAAATAGTAATTTGTCTTAGATTGATCAGCTGAGCTCTTTTTGTCAGTGTAAATAATTTTGAAACACAGATGCAGTCATTTTCTATTTTTCAAACATGATTAATAATAACTCTCCCACCATCAATGCACATAATGCCGATACTATAAATCAGTTTGTATAAATAAAGTCTTACATTTGAATCACAAATGGAACAACTGGCACAAAGTCTAAGCATACAAATTAATTTGCCTGAGGAAAGAAAAAACTTTTTGCATCTTGCCTTGTGAAATATCCTGCACGCTTATGCCGCTTAGCTCAAAATATATTAATAAAGTTTGCTTCTGTGTGCAGCTTTTCATTACTGGAGGCAAATATTACACTTATATTATCACTGTATACTTTATGTAAAGTAGGATGGCCTCACTAGTAACTTTAAGTAAAATTTGGTTTATAAGTTTCTCCCTTTAAACCTGCATCAATACATCTATTCTCATGTTTAGATCTCAGGAGTGGCTAACTCCTGATGTCCCAGAAGTAAATGTTTAACTTGGAAGGACTGTCTTCCTGTACTTTACACCATATAACTGGAATAAACATTACAGGAATTTGCAAATGGATAATCTTCTACTACTTCTTTTGCTGTAATCAAGCCTTATTTTTAGAGAACACAGTCAAACAACCTAATTAAATTATTAATTAATATTAATTGTGTCATACGCACCTCTCCCAAGCAAGCCACTGATGAGTGTCCTGTGGCAGTGGTATATGAGAAAGTGTTGGAGTTCACAGAATTAACAGCTGGACTGGAGTTGGGTGTGCTGTTCCCAGGATTCAGGCATGCAGATGGTTGACTTGGTGTGTGGTTAGCTGAATCCCTGAGGACCTGCTGCAGTCTTTGGTTCTCCTCTCTCAGTTGTTCAACCTCCTCCAACAGTGAACTGTCAGACAGTTTCAGCTGATCGATCTCTGCCTTCATCTCATCCACTTGGCAGTTGAGGAAGTGGCTGCTCTCCTGGGCCTCCTGGAGCTGCTCCATTAGACCCCTCCTCTCAGTTATTCTCTCCTCCTCTCTCTCCAGCAGCACTCTGAGATCCTCCTGCAGGCTGACAATGAATCCTTGCAACCTTGCTTCATTCGAGGATTGCTTTGTGTCACTGTTTCTTCCTCCTTCTACGTCATTTTCTGTTTTTCCCTCATCACTCTCTTGCCTTTCTTCTCTCCCAGTTCCAACACTTGGCTGCCATTGCTTCCGCCTCTCCTCCTTGGTCTCCTCTTCTCCTTCACCCTCTCCCCTCATGGAAGACAGCCTTTCTTGTTCTCCCAAGCATTGCACAGTCCCAGCAGTAATTCGGACTGCTCTGATCGTTGCCATACCAGTGGCAGCGCTCACAGTCATGTCAAGTAGCTGCTTTTCTAAGGTGAAGATGCGATTCTGCAGGCTCTGCTCGCTCTCCCAGGCCAGGCTGAGTTTGTGTTGGAGTTGTGTTTTAAAGTTTTCAAAATACTGAGCCTGTCGACTCATCTCCTCCTCTTTGGCCTTCAGTTGCCTCTGACAGCGCTGCAGTCGCTCCCTCCATACTCGCTCCTCTCGCTCCTTCTCCTGAGTCTGAATGAGACAGAGAGACAGAGAGAGACAGAGAGAGAGAGACCACAGATAAGTCTGAAATTCTTCTCAGTTAATCCCAGCTACTCAAAGCTTGCTTAATAACATGTTCTACATGCCTGAGCTGAATTTGTTTGTGTATTAGAATTGTAGTAACAGTCCTTGCTGTATATATTATCTGTCTCGTGTCTCTTGCATTTTTACTGTGCACTAATAAAGAAACTAATTTTAAAATAAAAATTGATATCATTCAAAGTGAAACTACTTAAAAGATACACAAAAATGAAGATAAAGATAAAGCAATGCAATCTCAACAAAGATGAAAGATAGTCAAAACACTAAAAAAAAAAACAAAAAAAATACTATGCTCATTTTTCAACCTGATTTTAGGATTAACTGTGATCTTTCTACCACATTAACATGTTGTACGCATTTTGACCAGAGAACATGTGAATTGAAGTGACCTGTAAGTTATTTTAAATGACTACTCAAGGTAAATATAACGGGTGCTAACTGCAAAATATATTTCACAGCAGAAAAAGTATGTTAAACTTTTTACAGTCCAGCCTTCAGAACTCTGATATTATTTTGTCCATCCCATGCATAAACCTTTTATTCATTTCTGAAGTAGGTGTTACTTCTATCTTGTAAAGCTCACATTTTAAAATGTATTTATGTGTTTTTTAGTTTCTACATTAATGACCCGCTGTAGCCCTCAGGAAGCACTCACCATGGTCCTGACCTCCTCCCTGAGCATGTGGAGTCTCTGGTCGAGCCTCTGGGAGTGTTGCATGCTGGGGATCTGGGAGCCAGAGGCTAGCTGATATAGCTGCAGCAGGAGGCTCCTCTCGGACCTCTCCAACTCTCTGATCCTTATTCAACAGTAAAAAAAAAAAAAGATTGCATTATGACATCCTAATAACAGCATATAAATTAGCTTTAAAACATTAAACTTGATCTAAAAATGTATTCAGATTTACCTCCTAACATGGTGCAAGATGCTAGTAAAACTCAGCTGTAGTGAGCAGTTTTCAGAGGTGCACTCTCATGCATGTATGCAGTGCAGTCAAGTGTGTGCGATACATAATATCATTTTGGCCAAGAGTGAGCGTATAGTAGCAGGTGTGTGCGTGTGTGTCACTGGATCCCCTCTCTCCCAATCTCCCACCTGTTCCTCAGGTAGCTGTCAGGTTGGATGGCTGAAATCGCTCTCTGCTCCAGGACCTCCACTCGGCCACACAGAACACGCAGGTCTGCATCAGCTCCCTTAGAGTCTTTTACCATGGCAACTGAAGTGCATCCGGTACCCGCTGTGTCTGATGAGGTCATGTGATCCTCCATCAAGTCAGCTTGTTCCCACTAAGTTAATTTTACCTGCAGCACAAGAACTGCTGGTGTCAACCTCATTCATTAAAAAAATAAAACTCATACACTTTTCATACATTCATCTGGGCTGCTTGTATTTTTCCAGTCAACAAGTCTATCATATTTGTACAGGCTATGGCAAAGACAAACACAGACACACAAAAAAAGATACATCCACTTAAAATACAGTCATGTATTATTTACAGTGTCAACAGCGAGGAAGCAAGTTGTTTGGCACACGATAATCTATCAGGTTACACCTCCTCCTAATCACTCCCGTCCTGCACCTCCTACTGTACCACACTACACAAAAACTCCCTTCCCGAAATCTTAAAGGTGTCACACAGCAGTGTCACATGTTTTTATCTGAGGTAATCAGCTCATTCAGTTTTTGATTGCATTGGACACAGTGTGTGTTGAATGATATAGTTAATTGAATATTGTTTTAATGTAGATATGAAAAAATGTGAACCTACCCTTTAAAGGGATGGTCCACCCCAAAAATAAAATAAACACTAGCATCCCTCTGACATATTTATCTTGACTGTTTTTCTTTGAATTGTCTGGATTTGAAAATATCAACATAGCAATATCTGCTACCTCTTGAATATGGTGGAAGCAGAAGGGGCTCACCTTGTGGTGTTTAGTGGCAAAAAAAAAAAAACATTTGATATACATTTGATAAGCATCTCTTTCGAGAAATCATGATTGCAATGCTAAAAAAAAAGATCTACAAACCAGTTTCATGTTGAAACTATTTCCCTAATACCAACAACTGGTGCACAAAGAAGCATGCACCTACCCATGAAAAGAGACTCCTTCTCATAGCAGCATGTAAACATTAATAGTGTCCCACACAGCTGAGCTGTAATGGTAGCCATTTGCATGCAAATTTCACTTGGTGGGTACCAGTTTGGTTGAAAAAAATAGTTTCTACACAAAACAGTTCACAAAAAGTTTTTTTGGGGATTTTTCTGAGTCACAATTTCTATAAACTGGCATTGCTCCAGAGTTTTTTAAGCATTTAATTATTTTGGCATTCTGAGCACCAAACGGCAGGTGTCATAAAGTTCCTCTGCATGGATCAATAGATCCAGAGGGATAAACAGCACTCAGATAAAAAAAGTATGCACTGTGTTCACTGTGTTTAACCTCAGAAAAAGACTGGCAAGCAAGTTTGGCAAATGCATAACTCAGTACGAATACAAAAATAAGTGGTAGTGCAATTAGAAACTCAATCATTTACAGATTTGGATTCTTGCGATCTAAAAGCAGCCAAAGTCACAGACCATTAATCAAAGCTGTCCCCAGTAACAGATGTTTAAAGCAGTATTTTTGAGAGGTGAAATTAAATAACAAACCTGGTGTTGCGTTTTCACTGATTGTTCCCTTTCAGCGCAACCAAAAGCTTCCAGAGAGTTCAGCTTCTGCTCCGCGGACTTAGACGCACTGCTGTTTCCTTAGAAACGCCACAGACATTGGACTTTGCCAAAATCCTCCATATCCAGTTGGCACTTAGCTTGCTCACCACGTCACTCAGCCCTGTGCTTTCACTCTTCTCCTCCCTCCATTTGCTCCCTTTCATTGTCCTACTTGGCATTCCTTCAGCTGAGGCTGTCGTTCTTCTTGCTTTTGTAAATCATCTGATTCAAATTGTTCTCTCATTAAATCAAAGTGTTTGCTTTACAGAGGAGTTAGGGTTTCATGTTCCAGGTCCAAGCATCACTATAGCAGATGTTACTTATAAATAAATCTCACTTTTCTTCTCATGTTTATCTGGTTATTTATGAAATTTTCAAATACATTTTGCATTCCAGTCTTCTGCAAAAGTGCAAGTTTATCAAAAAGGCCATAAGGTTTTTCAAACTGTCTACAAATGCATAAAAAACAATTAGGTGTTGTTTCATCCTCACTTGCCTCCACAGCACCTTAACACCTAAGAAAAAGGAAAAGACGTTTAAATTCTTTCCTAAGCATTATTGTCAGGCATCATAACTGTGTCAAATTCTAGTATTATAGAGTCAATTACCTGATGTGGGTCCCCGGGCATTTTCATTAAGGCCAAAGAATAAATGCTAAAGAGAAAAATAAAAAGAGGAACAAAAACTAAAAGAACACAAGAGGTTTAATCAACAGGTGAGGAAAGAGAGAAGAAAAGATGTGTCAAAAAATTTATAAAACAACACAGCACAGCAGATTTCATTTATACCTTGCATATTGTACCAGGCATGACAGAAAGCTTAGGAAAAAAACAAGCAAAATTTCAGTGTGTACCTTTTCCTCTATTTCCTTTATTTGTTTCTTTTGAAAGTCAATCCTGTCCTCCAGCTCTCTAATTCTCTGAAACCGAAAGACAGAAGTGGTTAGCTCATGAAAACACAGAACACATTTGACTGATTCTCACACATTTCTTTAGGTGCAAAAACATTAACAGTTAAATCAGACTGTTATCCATCTATTCCTGTAGACACGTCTGCCTTTCCATCATTCCGTCTGTCTCCATGGCAGCTGTTGGAATGAGCTGCCATGGAAACCGAAGAGCAGATTTAACAGTGACACTGTTTGAGACTTCAAAGCTGAGCGGTCTCGTCAGTGTCTCTGTTCTTTGTTCCTAACATATTAGTTTAAACAGCTCTCCACTCTGGGTGCTAACTATACAATACACAGGCAAGCAGGCAGGTATATTTTAAAACTAAACACATGACCTAAAATAAAACATGACTTTTTGAAGTTAATATCATGTGCAGCAAATGCATCTACGTTTGATCTGAATGCTCCGGTTAAATATAACTTCCTAACTACACAGGATGGGGAACGAGTGTTAATAAAAGCCACACTGTGGGACGGACTTCTCAGTGAGCAGAATTTCAGAGATATTTATTATTACAATATAAATGAGGTCTAACAGATATATTTTTCTGACCTACAAATCTTTGATTTCTGGCCTAACCTGTAGGCTCAGTAAGTGAGACACTCTTGTTTATTTTTAATAGTTTGTTTGAGTATACTTGATTAGTAAATTAATTAAAATTGTGCTGTAAGTGTGGTTAGAGGATATTTTGTTAGTAAGTTAGAGTACAACTGATTCAAATGAAGTTTAGGGTGTCATGTAGTCAATGGATACCACAGTGCAAAAGCCATGGGTGTAAAAGTACCAAGAGGGTTGCTGAGTGGAGGGAAATTGAAGAATTCAGGGTATTCAATCACAATGAAACACACACACACACACACACACACACTCACACAAAGCCAAAGTCATTCTGTCTCTCCACTCTTCCACTTCCTTCAGCTAAGCACTTACAGATAGAGTTACAGGTAGCACGCACAGGGATACTGCATCTTTTTCATAGCACCAGAGGTCTGGTGGGGTTAGAAGTTCCAGACAGGTACCAGGGGTCAGACTGAGGGCGGGCAGGACTCAACAACCTGACTGGGTTTGTTTTGAGCCTTACCTGCTGGGCCTGCTGTAGGAGCTCCATGCGCTCCTGTAAGATTTGACTGTCATACTGCCGGCTCTGCCGGAGAATCTGACGCCGCAGCTTGTCCACGGCTAGCCTCAGCTCCTCCCTCTGCCTGTCTGTCAGCGACTCAGCCACCGCCTGGCATGCCGGCTGCTCCTGCTGCAGAGCGCTATACAGCGTGGCCTCCAGCTCCTCGATCCTCTGCACAGCCAGCCACATATACACACATACAGGTATACAGACACACACCCACACACACACACACGCAGACGTGCACATGCACATGCAGAAACACACAAAGGCATGCACAAGCACAAACATGGGAATACACATATGCACGCAAACACACAGACACATACACACACCACTGTGACCATGGTAGATATGGGGAACACTTTTCCACTTTACATTGAGGGCTATTTAACCTTGGCCTTTACATGGTGACTTGATTTGTTCAACGACACAAACTGTGATTTTTTTTTTTTTTTTAAACACACAAATACCGTGTAAGAACCAAGAACAGCCCAACACAATATCAAGTGGGACCATAAACACAAACCAACACCAAAACTGACCAAATAAAATGGTTAGAATTATATGGAGAGTGATCTAAGTGTTAACTTCTGTTATCTGGGTACAGTCTTGTTAAGTCAGTGGAAGGGGAGAATGTTTTAAGATTCATGCTTAAACATATTGCATTAAAACCTTATTAAATCCATTCTTTCAACTTTCTCCTGAACAATTTTAATAGGACATTCATAAATGCATCATATTGTATTTTCTCTGTTTAAGAGAGTAGATCTAAAAGAGGTTTAGGCCATAAACAAGCAGCCAAATACCCCAGCCAACTGAGTGGCTTAGATTATTAGCATAATTTAGACTTCAGTGGTAAAAGATGCAGTATCCCAACACAATGTGGCAAATTTTACTATGATGGTGCATGTTGCATTTGTGATGTTTAATGAGGTCCCAAATGTTTATGTCATGGTGACATGATAGTGCTGCACCCCTGCATTCTTAAATTACTTTATAATGAGCCATTATATGGAAGTAATAGATACAACTGAGTTTGTACGCAGGTAAAAGCACGCTGTGCAATATTGCGCCAAGCTTCGTACCATGTAGGCTTGGTCCAAGGCCTGCTTCCTGTAGTCCAACTCCTCCTCAAGGAATCCCTTCTGCTTACTAAACAGCTCCTGCAACAAGATGTTTCAATATATAATATAGGGCATGGCAGACAGCAGCATGCAACACATGCCGTAAATATTAGTATAGATATAATCAAGTATTAGTCTTGATGAGCTCCTTGACATGAGAACAATAGGAAACAATAATATTAATATGTTCCTTTGAATACACCATAGAAAATGCACAAATTTCATTGGTGCTATCAAATCCTAATTTGAATTTGAAATCTGCTATGAGCTGAATCAATCTGAAGAATGTGTTTCTAAATTAATTTTTCACCTTGTCATTTTCCAAGTCGATCATCTTCTGTGTGAGGGCAGCCTCCGTGCTGTCTATCTGCTTCAACCACTGCAGAAGGAGACACAGAATGGTGTGGAATTCACTTTTTACTTTTAAAAAATTAATCTACATTAAACAAAAATGACTCAAGTGAAGCGGCTGTCTTCTTTTTCTTTTGGCTGCTCTCTTTAGGAGTCGCTATAGCTGATCATCTGCCTCCATCTCACCTGATCCCTAGCATCTTCTTCTTTCACACCAACCCTCTGCATGTCTTCCTTCTCTACATCCATGAACCTCCTCTGTGGTTTTCCTCCTGCCTGGCAGCTCCATCTTCACCATCCTTTGTCCAGTATATCAGCGATCCCTCCTCTATACATGCCCAAACAATCTCAACTTTGCCATTCTTACTGGGTCTAGAAACTGTTCAACCTGAGTGGTCCCTCTGATAATAATTAATAATTTAATTTTGTCCTTCCTGATTGCTCCCAATGAAAACCTTAACATCTTCAACTCTGCCACCTCCAACTCCTCCTCCTGCCTTTTTGTCAGTGCCATCATCTCCAAACCATACATCACAGCAGGTCTCATTACATCTTGTAAACCTTCCCTTTCACTCTTGCTGCTGTCTTTCTTTCACAAATGACCCCTGACAGTACATCTTCCCCCTTAAAACCATTGCCTTTACTCTCTCCATTGCTCTGTATGTTTAACCCAGCCATGGAGGGCCACAAACCAGTGTACTCTTAGTGCCAATCCCACACCTGGAAAAATAGGAAGGAATCCTTCAGGAAGGGCATCAGCATAAAATCTTTGACAAATCAAACATGCAGGCTCGAGTGAATGGGTTATTCCGGGGAAAAAGGTGTTATAGCAATGTATGTCCACCATGTGTCAGTAAAAGGAAAATGTACCAGAGAGACTTTCCCCTCACCTTTTCACAGAGTGAGATCACAGTCCCTGCTTGGATCACAGCCACCTGCTCTTCATTTCTGAGATTCTTTAGAAAATACAACATACGCAAAGACTCATTAGAAATTGTAAAGCTAAATTTTTGAAAAAGGTGACTTTTGGATCTGAAGTTAGACTAACAGTGGCCTCGAACTCACCCCATTATCTCCCAGAATATCTAGCTTCTTCATCAGTTCAGGAATGATTACATCCTGCACAGACCCCCCAAACCACATTTAAGTACATCATATTAGCAGTCCAAGCATATATAAAAGCTCACAGAGAAATTGGTCTGTTTTTTGTGAGTGTTTTTCACCTTGACTCCCTCCTGGTGGCAATAAACCTGTAGGGCACTGCTACTGTTCTCAGGGAATGCAGACATGTGGAGATTGAGGGCAGGTGATCTGCGCTCCCTTTCCTATAAATATAAACAATGTGTTAATATTCACACATAAACAAATGGCATTAGCCTAAAAACATTCAATAATGCAATTATTCATCATACCACTGACAGTTCTAAGCAATAAAAAGAGAGAGAGAGAAAATGGAATGTAAATGACACTATACAAAATGGCAGGGAATGACGGATTTACTTACATGACAGTGACAACATGATCAGGATCTGCCAAATGAGGGAGGTGAAAACTGACGGAAAAGGGATCAAACAAACCAAACAAACAGGATAGCATGCGGAAACTGTAAACTAAGACTGTCAGGTGTCATTTTCCTACACTGAGATACAACTGCTGTTTGAACTGATGGATAGTGCACTGATGCAGGTGATGGCTCTTTATAAATAAAAACATTTATTTTAATAGTATGACATGCAAATTCTTACCATCAATATTAAAAAATAAAATATATTAAACAATGACAAAAAACCCTGGTTGTATAAATCTATAGGATGTGTCCTCATTTTGATAATTTTGAGCAACTTTCAAATTGTAAAAAAAACAACAAAAACAGAAAAGTAGGACATGCATGCAAAAATTAGACAAAATGAAGAAAGATGGGAGTGGATGGTGAACTTAAATATATTTTTATTCACTTAAAAATTATATTCTTGACAAAACTTTTTTTTTTTTCCATTGACAAAAATATTACGGTAAGGCACACAGCTGCCATGCAAAACAAGGAAACACATACAGTGAAGATCTGATAAGTGTGTATAAGGCTGTGTATGTCTGTCTGATGAGTCACTGTATGTAGGTCTTGCGTCTGGAGCTGAGATTGTTGGTGTCACATCCTGGTGACAGTATGATGTTGGTACAGTCTCTTACTTCCAGTTCCAGCACCCTGAATTCCAGCAGTTCATTTTGGTCCCGAGCATCCTGAACCTCAGCCTGCAGCCGGGATTCTGCCTGCTGCAACGCACTCATCTGCAGACACAAACACAGCTTTGTTACACATATTAAACACTATTAAATGTTACAAAGTGTTTTAAGTAAATACTGAGAACAGTGCCTACTATCCCAAATGTTAAATCTGCACATGAACACTGAATCTGATGTATTCATATTACACTTCTGCAGATAGATCAGGGACAGAGCTAAGAGGTAGTCTGGCCACCTGAAACAATGAATAACAGACTGTATTTAAAAGATGGACAAAGTCGCTCAGTGCTTAACTGCAGTCCATTAACATCTTGCAATTCTGAAACCATGCATGACAATGAAGTGCAAATCTAACTGAAACTGAGAGGGAATGCACACTTGTGTTGACTTAATCACAAGATAGGTCCACACTGAAGCATACAGCTTGATCCTACACAGTAGCCATAATTTTATATAAAATAAATTAACTAGTTGTGGCATCAGGGTGGCTCAGTGGATGAGCAGGCGACCACGTATGCCGTGTGGTGGTGCAGACAGCGCAGGTTCACGTCCTGACCTGTCGCCATTTACTGCATGTCTTCCCCCATCTCTCATCCCCATTTCCTGTCTCTCTACACTGCTTACTATCAAATAAAGCCCAAAACTATATTATCTAGCAAAGGTTTTATCCTGCTTATGTTTAGAGAAAATGTTAGGTTTTCAAAGTCAGGAGGCTAATAAAGAAGTTTTTGATAATAAAAATCACAACTAGTACTGAATACTTTGACCTTAGTTGGCATGACCTGAACATGTAAGTACAGGCTAATCCAATGTACCTTCTCACGCAGTTCCTGGTTGGTCCTGAGCAAGTACTGCTTCTCCTCCACCCACTTTGAATCCTGCCATAACAACCAAACACAACATCATCAAGAAATGACACTGTCAGGAACAGGAAAGGATTTAAAGCATCCCCAATGACGGGTTGTGATGAACAAAGCTCTCATCCTCAAACTTGCTGTTCAGTGACATCTCCCTTTAATTACAAATGCCACATGGAAATGCAACACAGACACAAAAAACAGCACAGAGTGGCAGTAGCATATGTTTATTGATGCAGAGAACTGAAGCCCATTCAGATAATAAAAGCAAAAGAGCTGCAATCACAGGCAACAAGAGTTCACAGCAACAAGAGGAACAAATGGCAATCTGAGATGAAAAACAGCAGCGAAGCAAATCAGAATAACAGCTGGATCAAGCCACAGTGGAACAGGCAGCATGCAGTAACACAAAGAAACACTTGAGAACAAAGTAAACAAAGCATAGTGATATGAACTCAGCATTATCAATACAGCGATCCTCTCACCATTTTGTTTAGGCAAAAAAAATCAAAACAAAAAACTGAGGCTTTTTTTCTAAACATCCAGTGGTTTGGCTTACTTCTCAGACCATGATGCCTTTTGTACTTATTAAATAAACAAAAATCAATTTTAAGTGTGTATTTTCATGTTTTACAGATAGCTATATACTATAACATCAAGATCTTGTGTATTAATCTATAAGCAGCTGAAATTAATCAAAGCGGTTGAAATGTCTCATCTGTGGTCAGCAGACCCAAATATTTAAAATGAAACACCGCCAACAGTAAGGACAGCGGGTGAAAGAGAACATGCAGGCACAGAGCTAACATCACACATGTAGGTAGTGACATCACAGGATTCTGCGGCAGACCTGCTCAGCAAAGCGCCAGCCAAGGAGCACAGCAGCCAGACAGACATGCAGGAGGCCCAGTGACAGCAGGACAAGTGAGCTTCTGTCTCCATCCTCTGTCTTTATTACCTGCCCCCGCTCGGCCAGGGCCTTCTCCAGGTCCACGATCTTGGCCTGGCAGCTGCTGAGCTCCACCTGCAGCTGCTCACGAGTCTGTGGGAGGAAAGATGATCCATCAGGGACTTATAGCCAAATACAAAGGCATGAAAAGAGCAGACTGAGAAAACTATAATATAATATAAAACTATAACGGGGTTTGAAGTTCTAAATATTTTCTTGAATTGGATTTATTTGTTATGTCAAAGTACACAGTAGTTTTGGAGGATGGTAGCAGATACAAACCCTAGCCTCCCTCTCTGCATCCAGAGAGCCCCCAGTCTGCTCTTGCAGGAGAGCGTAGGCCCGCTGAAGAGCCTGGTACTCTCTAGTGAGCTGACGGAAACGAAGCTCTGACTCCTCACGGGAAACGCTCTGTGGTATCACAGAGGGGCTGGGTCAGACTAACACAGCTTCATCTTTACTTATTCATAATCTGTAAATTATCTTGCAGCTATTATAGAATTTCAAGTATTTCTTCCACTGTATACAAAAGGCTTTCCTACCTCTTCCAAATCCTCCTCAGGAGTTGCAGGCGTGCGGTCAGTGAGGTCAGTGTTATAAGAGGTCAGTGAGGAGGTTTCAGAGTCTATTGACTCCTCATCAAATCCAAAATATGTCTCCACAACATGCCTCTGCAGAGAGGAGTGAAGGAGGGGAAAAAAAGGGATGTGATTATTAAATCAACCCCAAGTCTGTTAGCTGGAAATGAAAACAATTATTATCCAAAATTTATAACAAATCTGATTTCAGCTTAGGAAACTTTTAAAACCCAATATTAATGTCACCAAACCCAAAAGAATTACATTTGCAAAGTAACAGAAAAGTTACTCAAGTTCAAACTTGTTAAATCTACATACTGTCATTCAGTTGTTTTTGTAATTTTAAACAAATTAGATCCAGTCACTGCTTTGATTGTTTACTTCTTTCTTGCTATTAACTTTTCCAGACTCCAAAGTGCTTACCATCATGTTTATAAGTCATTTCCTGGCAACCAGAGAAATAAAGGCAGACCAGGGCACACAGGCAAATGAAAGATGAGAAATAGAGGATAAAGAGGATGTACTCTGTCATGTTGCTACCAGACCAAAAACACCAAAAATAAACTATAAAGAATATCCTAAATATCCATCTTTCATATTCTGGAAAATACCAATTGATCTAAAAACTGAAGTGCAGCCTGAAAAGTACAACAGCTTCCTTTCTCACTCCTACACAAAATTAAAAAAGCAGACAATAAAGTCTCTGGTTACAATCAAACTCCTACTAAAAAAGCAAAAAAAAAAGGCCAGCTTCTGGGTTTGTCTCCCAGCTCATGTACTCTGCTTCTGCTTTAGATTCCCAAAAAGGAGAGCCAAATTTCCAGGTGCAGGTCCAAAATCCAAGCTGCTGTGCCCAACACTGAGCCAAACCTGCCAGGCTAACAAACTGGTTCCAGGAGGAGAGGAAGAAGAAAATAAATGTCATGCATCTAAAAACTCCTCCTCCTAGCAACATCGCAGACTCTAAAATGTCCCCTGATGTATTAGCTCAAACATGCACACACAAGTACATAGCAATTATTTCTTTCAAACTGCCACCTCAGCCAATTAGATATCATCATCCCTTTAAGCTCTTTGTTCATACAAGGAAGCACAGATAAAGACATGAAATGCTGCACACAGCTTGCAGTTTCTGTGATGCATGTCCTATCTCTAGTAATATTATCTAATAAAGGCAAAAAAAAAGATAAAACATACACACATTAAAAATTTAACAGTGGAAAAAAAAAATCTGAACTAGCTGCTTCATCCAAGAGTTGTGTGTGCTCAGTGTGATGCTCCCAGCTGTGAGGGATGGTGTCATAATTGTCCCCAGAGCCCAATTAAACACAAACACACACAAGTGAAAACAAAGCTCGAGGATCAGTCAACCACAGATAGGGAAGTTGCTTAGTTACACAACACTGCATTAACAGATGTGTTAAAATACTGAAGGATACTTACTTTTGACAGCTTGAGAGGTTTCCTCCTGTTCTTTTTGCTCATCACCAATCGATCACGTTCCTATAGACGCAACAGATGAACATCTTTAAATTCTGTCCCTAACGAGTTTGCAGTCTAAGATGTCTGAGGGCACGGAAGTCACATAGATCAATCAAAACATTAGCTGCCATCAGCATTGGATATTTTGTGCACCAGAGTCCAATTAAGTTTAGTTTCTATTTCTATTTGTGTTTAAATGAAAACTAAACTGCATTGTTAATTAAGATAAAGTGATAATGAGTAGACAACAATACAGTCACAGCATAAAACTGCAAATTAGAGAATTAGCAGCTTTTAAATCAAGCTACCAGTAAAAAGTAAATAAGAGAGTATAAGAGAGGAAACATAAGCAAATATTAAAAACTAAGGCATTCTTTACTAAATTAAAGATTTGCTAAGTTGCTCCCATAAACCAGAGTGCTCAAAAAAGCAGAGATAAGTAGGACATTTATACTGTTACTTCCTGAAAATTCACAGAGAGATTCTTATAGATATTATATCAAGACAGAAACTTCTATACCAGGGATCCTCAAATCCAGGCCTCGAGGTCTGGCGTTCTGCAGGTTTTAGATGTGTCCCTGATCCAACATACCTGAATCAAATGGCTGAATTACCTCCTCAGTATGAAGTCAAGTTCTCCAGAGTCCTGCTAATGACTTCTATATCTGACTCAGGTGTGTTGGATCAGGGACACATCTAAAACCTGCAGAACGCCAGACCTCGAGGCCTGGATTTGAGGATCCCTGCTCTATACGCTGGCAGTGATGTACACACATGAAAAATCATGTCATCATATGTAGAGCCTAAACAATTTATCGGCAGGCCAATATTAACTATTTATTGATTTATCGATATTGGCATTTAAAAATGAAAATTTAAAAGTAAAGACATGATGGAAGAAATGCTCTACAACCAGCTGATCCAGGGTCAGATGTTGCAGAGTTTGTTCACCAGAGGGCACTCTGAAACTTGGCTGTAAGCGATACATGTGCTTGGAACCAAAAACAACAACCAGCTGATCTGAGCAGAGTCAACATAACAAAAGTCAGGTAGATCATGCTCATGTTCATGTTTCATGTGTCTGAAAGAACAAAAAATGTTCAGCTAATATATATCTGAATTCCTACCTGGGTCAGGCTCTAATAGTATGGATACAATAATAATAATAATAATACTGTGCCATACATGTGTAGTAAATTGCCCATACATTAAGAGATGTTCAAGGAAGAGCTCTCTGAATGAAGTCTGACAAATTAACATTATCTGGGTATACATTGTTATATGACCTTGTGTTTTAACAGGTATGTGACTCTGTCCTGACCTGCATGAGTTCATCAATGATGCCACGTTGCTCAGCAACCTGCAGCTTGAGGAACTCCACTTCCTGTTCCTCATGGGCGTGGGTCAGGTCGGTCAGGGAGCTCGGCCGCTTCAGCTGAGCCTGAACGGATTGCTGCTGCGATGGTGGCCGAGAAGAGGAAGCCTTTTCCTTCTGCAGGAGGGAAACAAAGACAGGGCAAATTATTTTTCATGCTATTCCTCAAATGACCAGTAGAGGTCCTGTTTCCTTCAGAAAGGCCTAAAAAACATCAAAACCTCTTGAATGGACTGGAAAAACTAAAATATTTACTACACCATATTAGTATTTTTTTTATCTTCAAAAAGTAATGTAAGAGATAACAAGGGTGTGGTAGAAAACCTGCCAGGTGCATCTTACCATCTCAGCATTCTCACGGCTCAGGTTCTTGAGTTTCTCCTCCATGCGCTGTAGTGTTTGCAAGAGGTCATCATTTTTCTTAGATAGCCGCTTGTTCTTCTCAAACATGGGCTTCATTTGGCTCTCTGCCTCTCGCACCCGTTTCAACTGAACAGAGGAAGGAAACAGGGAGGGGAACACCGCAATCTTAAGTGTTGACTTCTAATACCACAGAATTTCCAGTTTAAGCAGGAGACTCAACAGAAAGGGCAGGGAACTTCGGAAATATTTTTAATGAGGTTTCTTGGGCATCCATATTCTTCATGGTGTATATAATTATTCATTGTAAAAACAATGTGCGTAATATAATGTGTAATTGCATGCCTATAATGATTGCACATGAGTGTGTTTCTCACTAGTTCATTCCTCTCATCGGCCAGTAGTGCATTTCTGTCCTCTAGTTTCCTGATGATTGAGTGGAGCTCTGCAATCTTCAGCTGGAACCTCCTCATGTCACGCTCCTCTGCCTCCTGTGAAGCCAGGGGGAGAGGAGAGGAGGAGGAGGAAGACAACAACTGAAAAAGGGAGTACATGCGGGCAGGCATGCAGGTAATGGAGATGGGTAGTAAAAACGAGGTGATGGGATGACAGATGAGTTGACTGTTCACAGAGTGAATGTGTATGTGAAGTACGGTTACCACGTGATTTATGAACTGGTAAATGGATAAGTACTTATATAGCATCTTTCTACTCAGCTGAGCACTCAAAGTGCTTTCTACTGCAAGTTACACACATTCATCCATCTATGTTCTTCTACTTATCCAATTCAGGGTCGCAGGGCGGCTGGAGCCTATCCCAGCTACCAAAGGGTGAGAGATAGGGTAGACCCTGGACAGGTCACCAGCCTGTCGCAGGAGCAACAGAGACAGACAACTATTCATACTCATATTTGCATCTAATTTAGAATCACCAGTTAACCTGACCTGACTAACTGCATGTCTTTGGACTGTGGGAGGAAGCTGAAGTACCCAGAGAGAACCCCAAATCCACTATTATACGGTGTTAATTATATATAATGTGTGCTTACAAAGAATTTGTGCAGTTTAAGTATTCCTTCAACATTCATATTGTGGGGTTGGCTGGAATCAGTAAAGAGCTACAAGAGCAACAAAATACAGTAAGTACTCCATGTATGACATTTTCCACATTAAAAAAATACTGGCGGCCGCCAGTGCTACCCCTCAGCCTCCTGGCAGTTGACTCTTTAGGTCCCACAAATCCCCTGAAAGCACAAGTTCTAGGACACATAATTACCAGGTCTCAGTAGATCTTAATGGGGTGCATATGAGCCTCAGTGACTTTATTCACCACATCAATTCAAAAGGCTAAGTAAGAACCAGGAATAAGAAATGCTAAAATCATAATAAATATAAACCACTGAAAACACTCACTTTCTGTAACTGGCATTATTATGTCTGTGTAGATTCTCAGTCATCCAGGTCATAGTAGTCTCTGGAGCTTGAAAAAGGTGACTGGACTTCTTTTTGTTTCTTGTGTAGAAACGTCTTCAAGAAACAAAAAGAAGTCCAGTCGCCTTTTTCAAGCTCCAGAGATGGCATTATTATGATAAGAACTATAGTTGGACGGTCCTTTATGATCATGAGGTTTCTGACTAATATTCTGCTCAACTCGATAATATGTTAGCTTTTATGTGTTACATGTCATGGAAATAACACTGAAAGCTGAATTCTTTGAGTGACCAATCAGATGAGCTATTACATACACATCCAGCAAATTCTTAGAAGTGTGGAACATCTTTTAACACGTCTGCTATCAAATTGTGCCCAGGCCTGAAATCTATACACAATCTGATAACAGAAGGGTTATTATCATTATGAATATTCACTCTATGCAAATTAGGAAAAAGCTTTGAATGTCATTTTGTCAAAAGACTGAAACACTAGCCTGGTATAGCTACATATTATACTGCGCTACTGAGAAACCTTCAAAATGAAAAGGAAAAAAAAATGCATGAAGTATCAGATTGTCAGCAGATGCAGCTCAGCTATCAGTATGAGAAGTCTATATGATATCCTTCCACCTATGGCATGGTTGAAAAAAAAATCCTATGTGACCTCCTTCTCATCTATTGCATTCACAAGAATTTTCAATAACTTGACCTCTGACCTTGAGGCCAAGATCAAAATTCGAACTTGTCTGAGACTTTTAGTAGAAACACCTGTTATATCACTTTGAAAATTCTAGGTGTCGTCTTTCGTGACCTCTGATCTCGACCTTGAAGTCGAGGTCACCAATATTCGAACTTATCTGAGATTTTTAGTAGATGCACCTATAGTATCCATTTGAAAATCCTACATCACCTCGTTCTCGAGTTATTGTGTTCACAAAGCTGAGTGTCCACACCGCCCACCACATTCAGAACCAATTACATTTTTTTTCCTCTAAGAAACCCATTATCAGAGAATTGGTCAATTCCACTCTATCAATCCAAAGCCTCTTATTTTTTTGGTATTTATTTGTCCTTAAAAAGTCCTAACCAAAAACACTTTACATTCTGCTTGCTTTGTATGAAAATAGAAAAAAGAACATTAAATATTAGTTGATATAGCAAACCTTCGGAATATAGAGAAACATCTAAAATCATCAGAAAATAAACAGACTTCAAAACTGAATGATGAAATTTAATGCTTGTAATTTGCATGTCTGTTTGCATACCTGGTTGTTGAGCAAGTCTGAGTTTTCTCCCAGTCCAGGCACCACTTCTCTCTTTGGGCTGCCATGGTTGTGTCTCTCAGCCTCTCGTACTTGACCTAGCTGTTCATCCAGAGCTTCCTTTTGGAGCTGAAGCTTCTGAGCGTAGCCAGCCTGTACCCCTAGCTCCCTCTCCAGGGCACACACCACCCGGTCCTTTGACTTCAACTCATCCATCTAGAAAAAAAAAAAAAAGGAGTGAAATAGAAACAGATTACAGTTGTTGAAGTAGGTAAATAAGTTTTGCATCAAATTAAAGTGCTTGATATTTTTTTAAATCTCTGTCCAGTCTTCTCTGATTCTCTAACTCCTGTCATCTAGTTTTGTTTTATTACTTTAGTTTATTAGTTTGTTTTGCAGTTACACTGCACTGAATTGAAAGATGAACCCTCTTCTCACCACACATCACAAACTCACATGTAAACCACCTCTTAACTCTCTTATTTATCTTCCTCTAAGCAGCTTGACTCCATGTCTTCTCCTACAGTATCCTGTCTTGTCTTATTTATGAAAATAAAGCACTAAAAAATATTAAGATAAATGTTTGCAACACTGCAGATAGTTCACATGTACAATGTTGTTCTGTATAATTTATGTATGTGCAAAAATGCTCTACACAGTGTACACCTTCTGTCAAGCATGGTGTTTGCTCTAACGGCCAAGAGCAGAATAGGAGGCTAACGGCATTTTAGCTTTTATAACACTTCAGGTCTGATTAATTTATAAACCTTTGTTCTTGCTCTGCATTCATACAGCTACTTCTCACAACTATTACCACCTCTACTTCCCTCCGTATTTTGTTCTTTAACACCGGTATTTCCTGCACTGCCTTCATCAATCTGCCATGCTTTATTCTTTGAGTCTTTCTGCTCAGGCATTCCTTTACTAAGAACAATGCCTCTTACTGTAGCTCTGCTGTAATGGGGTAAATGAGTAACTGCAGCAGGTATACAGACATTTACTTTTGCAGATAAGTGCCACATGACCAAGACAGACACTGCAGCAATTATCTAACCTTCATGCAACATCAGTGAGTTAAGCTCTGAGCTGGAAGTGAACTTCAGTAACAGGAAAACTGATGTGTGTGTGTGTGTGTACTGATATTCAGATATGGTCAGGACAGACAGGGACTATAGTGGTAACAGCTGCTGGGTTTGTAACACACTTACTTTATGAGGCAGTGTAAGATGTGTCTGGTTATTGCACCTATTCCACCTCCCTGTTTTTGTGCGTCAGTTATGGTTAGCTCATTGTGACCCGTTTACTCTCCAACATTAAATCAGTCGGGGAGTTCTAATAGTAAGTAGTTTTACATTTTTAATGCTCCAATAATACTTTCTTAATCAGCTTCTTAGTGTGTTTACATCAATCAAGAGTTAAAAACATTGAGATTCAAATCCTGAGAACAGATTTTCTGTTAATTTTGTCAGGCCACTCACTTTCAATATTTAATACTTACTCCAAAATACTTTTTATACCATCAACAACCTTATTGTCATTTATCAATCATTATCTAAAAATAAGGGAACACAGTGTTGCGCCTTTCAGCTTCATGTCGTCTCACCAATCGGCGGATGTCTTTCTCACAGTCCCGTTTAATACGATGCACCTCATCCTGGTGCTGTTGGTAGGCTGTGCGGAGATCAGCTGCTTTGGCTTTATCAGCTTGAAGAGCATTTGCAAGCGCCTCTTCAGCTTGCTTCCGAGCCATTTTCTGCTCCTGAATCTGAAATGCCCCCATACACACATTATAATATTAATACACTCAAAAACAAAAACAACAAAGAGAACAACAGTCGTGCTTTTATAAAACACTTCTATTAATATGTTTCATGACAGATCTAGGCTTCTAGGTAGGCTACAGTGAAACAATAGCTTGGCACCAGGCTTTTCCACCCTGTTTCCTGTTTTTCAGAACCAAATTACAAAAGTGTGCATAGTCCCAAAAAAATATAGACGTATGCATTCCCACATATGTAAACAAAAAGTCTTTAAACACAAAGTGTCCTCGGAAAAAAAATCAAGTTTTCAATACTCATTTTATAACTTTGTGAGGTCACAATATGCCCTTTAGAAATGATATAGTTACTGCAGTACATGCCTGACTTTCCACAATCTGAAACATAAAAACTTTATATCCTCTCACCCATGTACCTAATAAAACCTACCTCCTGCTGGAGCTTTATTCTCTCCCCATCAAAGGCTCTCCTGGCTTCCTCCCGAGCCTCTGCAAGAAGGGCATTTTTGAGCTTGTCAGCTGCTCCATCTCTCAGTGCATTTACAAGACCCTGCAGCCTCTGAACCTCGGTATCCCGGATTTTGATGGTTCTGGCCAGCTCAGCTTCATGCTGCCGTGCCAGGGTCTCACGGACAGCCGCAGTCTCACGTAGTTTTTCTTCATGGAGTTTGGCACGCAGGTCAGTGAGTGCTACAGCATGCTTGTGCTGCTCAAGCTCCCGAGCCTGCCGCTGCTCCTGGAGTCGCTCGCGGAGCTTACATACCTGACAGAAGGAAATAATACATATTGTAGGTAAGAGTTACCCTCTCAAGCAGGTATTATGTACATAACCACTCTAAAGTTTGTCCTGACTGCATTCTGCACAGTGACTTCACTTGAAAGGTTTTACTTCAAGTCCTGGTGGATAAAAACAAAATAATCATGAGGGATGGAGATTAGAGTACAGAGAGGGGGTCTGTGTGTCAATCAGCACAGAGGAGTAATAAATTGTCCTGTTAAAAACTATATACAGTGCTGGAGGGGCAGGCCTCACAGCCACTGAATAAACAAACTGCAGGCTACCTAACCCTATTCTCCAAGTGTGCTTGTATTGTTTTGAACAATGGCTATAGATGATCTATAAATAAAACTAGAAACCATTTCTATTTTCTGCTTCTGCTGTGATGCTATCAGAGACTGCATTTCAACCATTGTGTTTCTCACTTTTATACACAAAATTGTGTTCTTCACTTCACTTCCACTTTGTTCACCACTTTTTCCACCTTCTCTTCTTCCTCCTCCCCCTCACCTTGCCGCGCTCCTGCTGTAGCTCTATCTGAAGGTCCATGATCTTGCTCCTCAGTTCCTCGTTAGTGGCCGGCACTGAATCAGCCATCACCTCCGATTTCTCCGGCTTCCGTCCCTTCTTAGAGGGTTGAGCCAATGGGGGTGTGGTTGATGACATAGCACTCTAGCCGTCCAGTCGGGACGGACATAGAGTGCAGGTTGTGATGAAATGGAGGAGAAAGTCAGTCGCTGCTCCTCCCCTCTGCAAGGCCCTGCATCATCATCATCATCATCATCATGTCGCTGAAAGGTCTACATTGTTGCTATATGTTTTCTATTTGAGAGGGAAACAGACAAGCAGAGAGGGGAAAAAAAAGGAAAAACAGAAAAAGGTTGAGTCAGGGTTAAAATCTGGGTTACACAGAACTACTCAGTACAATACTCAGGGGCCAAGCAACTAAATAATGACGCACTACAGCCTGGGGAACACAGACTATTTTGGGGACTAACATTTACACTCTCCTCTGCCACTCTTTTCTCTCTAACATATACACATGGGCCATTTATCATCATCCTGGGCTGCAGTCCCTGGGCTGTACTTAGCAGCGCCACAGTGCATGAAAGAGTGTCTGGCCATCACAGTTTGAGGCTCTAGCCTCTAGCATCTCACAGTAGCCTTCTTCCTTTGTGCAGATTAATAAAGCTCTTCTTTGGTTTTGTGAGTCCTCAATCCACAGATCCCATAATTTTTTCTTCTCTGTTCCAAACTAATGACATAAACTCTCCTTTATCACTAATCTGAAAAATACCCAAACATTCACAGCCTGCTCTAATGGAGTTACAATTCACTCTTTTTGCCTTGTCCGTGTCTCCCCCTCTATTGCTTCCTTCTTGTCTTCCCATTATTAAACAAATTATCATTTCAAACAAATCTACTTATTGTTGTCTTGCCAAATATAGGCAGCAGCTTACTGTCATTTGATCCCTCTGCGATAACCATAGTGCAATAGGACTGCAAGATTTGTCTCAAACTCTCCTTTTCCTCCCTAAACATACAGGATATAATAGAATAGGGCAATCACTAGCATTATTATCTGATTACAGGAGCCACAATAATCTTGATTGAAAATGTGATTATTGAGCAATCAAATTAGCTTTTCAAGTCCAATTATTACCTTTGGTTAATCTGTTAAAAAAAAAAAAAAAAAAAAAAAAACAAGCCACACAGAGACAAATACAAAAAAATTTTAATTAAAGACTAAATCTCTCTTCTACTCATGCTTGCTAACTGAGACCAGGTTGCGTTAGCAGCTATTTATTTGCATATTTTGTTATAGATGTGTTACAATGACACACATCTCCTGAGCTGAAAGTGGACTCCTCTAATCTCTTCTTGGAGTGGATTGTAATCGAGTAACCTTCCAGTCATTCTGTTAACTATTAAATAAATAATGCAACAATGAGGGAGCTGGAGCATTAAGACTGCAGGTGCCTTCATCTTTCTCTTCATACACATTGTCAAACATTAATACAACATACACAGATGGCAGAAATAGTTACCAAGGCAACACTTGCTCTCAAAAAAACTCCTCTCATAGCAAAGGATGATGGGAAGAAGGAGCCTCACAGTGGATGTGAAACACATACATTTCATTATTTGTATAGAGGCTGCACATTTTGTAAAAAGCGTACATAAATGCACGCAAGATTTTGTAATCGGGACGCATCTTTGAGATGAGGTTCACTGAGAGATAGAAATGCACTGATGCTGGAGGGCAAGGAAGCTTTCTTCCACATAAATTTTTACACAGTGCACACAGTCGAATGCTGGGAACCAGCGGGGGGAGGGAGGAATAAAGAATGACAGAGAAATGAGGGAAGATTAAACCAACAAGAGTAAAGCAGTAGAGCAGGAAGGAGATTGCATAATTCTACTAAAGAAATCTAGCCCTCACCCATGTCCCTCTCTCCCCACCCTTAGATACTGGCATGGTGATGTTACTGATCTCACTCTCATTCACAGAGACAGAGAGAGAGAGAGAAAGAGAGAGAACGAGATCATTCACACACATACACACAGAGGATTGAACCTTAAACTGAACAACTAGGGACAGATACAGCTGACACGTATTCACACATCTACCAAAAGCCCTCTACCCCATTCACAATAGTAACAAACATTTATTTATTTGCAGTAGGTCAACAGACTTTACACACAAGCATCTGAGGTGGAAACTGCATACATAATTTATGACAATAGTAAATGCTTCAGCACACTTTCTACTTTCAACATGTTTATACATGTCAGTGCTATTATCAAAGACCAGGTGCACCAGAGCTGAAATGGCAGAGAGATATGACATATGGTTTCACTGCTTGTTTGTCCTACTATAAGGACACAGGAACAAGCCTATAAACACATATCACACTGACTGTTCACATATACTGAGTTTATACAAACAGGAAGCCAAAGGTTGGTTCTACAAAGGAAGAAGCCCAATAGCATAAGTTGAGATCAGAGATTTCTTTGCCTGGATCGATGATGAGAGGAGATTGTGTAAAGTCATATCAGCAGAAAACATGCATACACTCATCGGCCACTTTGTTAGGTACATCTACCTGGCTGTAGCTCAGGAGATAGAGGAGGTCACCTACTAATCGGAAGGTTGGTGGTTTGATCCCTGGCTGCTCCAGTCTGCGTGCCAAAGAATCCTTGGGCAAGATACTGAACCCTAAGTTGCTCTCCGATGCAACTTCATACTTCATCAGAGTATGAATGTGTGTGAATGCTAGATAGAAAGCATTTAGCTGTAGAAATGTGTGTGAATGTGAATGGGTGAATGAGGCGCTTTAAGTGCTTAAAGTAGATTAGAAAAGTGCTAAATAAGAACCAGTCCATTTACCATCTTGCCATTTAAGTACACTGAACTCACTGCAATGTTCAAGAAATATGACAATGTTTTCAAGTCTGATTTGAGCTTCGTGACATGGTGTATCATCCTGCTGGAGGCAGCCATCAGAAGACAGGTACACTGTAGTCATAAAGGGACGGACATTGTCAGCAACAATACTCAGGTAGGCTGTGGTATTAAAATGCTACTTAACTGGTACTAAGGGGTCCAAAGCGTGACAAGAAAATATCCCTCACACCATTATACCACAACCAGCGACAGCTTGAACCTTTGATAAAAGGCAGGATGTATCCATGCTTTCCTGTTGTTGACACAAAATTCTGACCCTCTCATCTGAATGTTGCAGCAGAAATCAAGACTCATAAAACCAGGCAATATTTTTCCAATCTTCTATTGTCCAGCTTTGGTGATACAGTAGAAATTACAGTCTCAGTTCCTGTTCTTGGCTGCAAGAACTGCAAGTTCTTGTTTGTAATGAGTGATTATTTGAGTTACCGTTGCCTTCCTATCAGCTTCAAAGTGGTTTGGCCATTCTCCTCATACCTCTTGCATTAACAAGCTATTGCCAAGAGAACTGCTGCTCACTGGATATTTTCTGGACTGTTCTCTGTAAACCCTAGAGATTGTTGTGTGGGAAAATCCCAGTATATCAACAGTTTCTGAAATACTCAGACCAGCCCGTCTGACACCAACAACCATAAAGTAAATCACCTTTCTTCTCCATTCTTGCTCAGTCTTGACCATCTCTACATGAATATATGCACTGAATTTCTGCCTTGGGATTAAGTGATTTGATGTTTGCATTAGCAAGCAGTTGAACAGATATACCTTAAAAAGTGTCTGTGACCATTGATCGGGAAATATTGAAAAGAAAATATGGAGACATGTTATAGCGGCAGGAAGATCATTATTAAATGGGAAATACACACACAAGAAATCACTAAAAGTTTGTGACCACAGATCTGGTGCTTTGTAGTATTTTTGTGACTCAAACGACCCAATTACGAAGAAAAAAAACAGGCATCTGTGTCCAGAATTTCCAAAAGTCTAATGAATGTGGTTAATGAAATAATAAACCACAAAGTGTACCTGATACGTTGAGTATGTATCTTACACACACTAAGCCAAAATTTCAGCTCAGTCCAAAATATGTGTACAGCAACTGCATCTGCCACCCATAGTTCCTACAAAACCTTCTGAAGCCACATCACATTGCCAAGCTGGCAGCCAGGTGCTATAGATCATTGAAAACCAGGAATGTTATATGGGAAACTGGAACATTTTATAGGGGCATTGAGAAGCTAAAAACCACCTTTAATGTTCACAGGAGCAAACAAAAGCCAGCAAAGATTGTAGACTTTAAATTACCTCATCCACTCCAAGTGTAAACTTTTAGTCTAGCTTATATTGTGATGGAAAGCCTCAAAATGGAAGCAAAACCTTTTAAAAAGTGCATTCAACAGTCAAAATCCATAGATTTGTCTTTAACTTCTATATTTAGCTGATATAAACCCACGTTCATTTCTGAATAAAAATGTCACTATGACTCATGACTTCAATCATAAGTCATATTTTGCAACAACTGAACAATAAATTAACAAAAACTTACCTTCGAGGCCTTTTTGAATGTAGTGAATGCAACACTGAGATCATCATCTTGAGCTAAATCACTGGACTGTAACTACAAAAAAAGTCCAGTCCACATGTGGAAGTGTTTTTGGGCAAGATAATAAGATAATAAAATAGTAATAAAATAAAAACTGTGTCAGTAAAGTGACTTTTTATGTAAAGTGCTCTGAGTGGTCTATAAGACTAGGAAAACGCTACATAAAATGCAGTAATTTTACAATTTACAGCATTACAGTGATGTTTGGTCTTTTATTTCAAGGATTTACTGTTAAAGTAGGATGTGAAATTATACTAACAGTAAACTGCACAGCAGGATGGACCGTGGTTTTAAAATGGCTAAACAGGTGGCTCCACTAAACTATTTTAAAACTAATTTAAAGTGGAGACGTTTTTGATTGAAACAACACTTGGCAATAAACATGATGATCTTGAAGCATACCTTAGTAACACAGAATAATTTAAGCAAAGTGTTGTTCCACTTTATCTCATCACATAGTCATACGCTGTTGCTACTAAGGCTATAATTAGTTTCATCATAACTGATTAGCCATTTTGCTTCACATTAGAAAATAAGAAACATCTGAAAATAGTGAGAAATCGCAGTCATCCTTAAACTCAGGCTGGTCCCACACACAGACACAGGGCATCCTGCTCATGTGTGAATGAATTCACATGTTTAACTTTAGTTAAAAAAAGTTCATATAGCGACTCTCAGTGACGTGCCAAAAATTCACCACATCACATTTTGGGGGAAGAGTTTTTCCTTTTTTTAAATTAATTAACAGTTAAAATTAATTTCAAGTCCATTACATTTATTAATCATTTAATTTAATGTTGTCTTCTTATGAGAAGTTGTTACTTTTCACGAATTGTCTTCCTCTCTCTTATTACCTGCTTTATAGCTCCTCACAATTTCTATAAGGTGTGTTTAAAAGAAGCCAACGATGTAAAGCAGTGGTTCTCAAACTGTGGGGTGGGTCCCACTGGTGGGGCATGGAGCAACTCAAGGTAAGATGAAAAAATATGGAGTGAACTGTTTATTGCTAAAATTCAACTTGGGCAGTATTCTATTCTTAATGATTGATGAAAACTGTGGGGTATGAACCACAGACAGCACAGACACCTCAACATCATCCATTCATTTCTGAAGCCCTGTTTTGAACCCTCGAGAATAGTGTTTTCACTGTCTCCATCTTGGTTTTAAAAAAGGAGGGGGCAGTTCTGAATGTGAAACTGCTCACTCATTGGCTAATCAATCACTGGCTACTCGTCAATCAAAAGTCCCCAGTCAAAGACCGTACCAGGGATAATCCTCAGTTTTCAAACATAGTATGTCCAAGATTTACAAAACAGACTTCATTTTTAATTCACTATTCAATTCAATTTTATTTATATAGCACCAAATCACAACAAACTGTCGCCTCAAGGCGCTTTGTATTGTGGGTAAAGACCGTACAATAATACAAAGAAAACCCAACAGTCAAAACGACCCCCTATGAGCAAGCACTTGGTGACAGTGGAAAGGAAAAACTCCCTTTTAACAGGAAGAAACCTCCAGCAGAACCAGGCTCAGGGAGGGGCAGTCATCTGCCGCGACCGGTTGGGTTCACTATGATGTGAAATGAGTGACTGAGTCCACAAACTGAAAGCTGTTTCCCCATCAACTTGTACAGGAGCTCATTTTGCAACCACAGTTATTGCCATATGGTGGCCTTCAGATAGACTACAGGTTCAAGGCATTTCCATATCTGGCTTCATTTTTCTGACCCAGAAGCTACGTCCATGTTTTATAGTATCTATGGCATTTTTGACTTCTGAAGTCAGGCATGCCAGAAAAAGTCTGAGAACCACAATTGTTTTGAAATAAATAGCAGCATTAGTGCAAAGTGATTCCATGGTGCAGTGGTTAACACGTGAAATATCACCTGGTCTGAGAGAGGGAGGAGACACAAACCCGGCCAGGTTGTGCCTGGTGTAAAATCTGTGCCAAAGCAAATATGTGCATCCATCCGCTGTGGCGACCCCTTGGGAAATAAGGGAGCAGCAGAAAGTACTTAGTGCAATAAACCTGTTCTTAATGGCCATATGAAAAACTAAGCTTAAAGATATACAATTGCATTAACATCCTAATGACTTTGCAACTGTCTCTCTAACATGAAGTATATATTTACTTCTGAATTTGTTGCAATTACAGCTCAGGAGGCAGAGCAAGTCATCTATCAATGATTAACACTGTGGTTCAATCTCTAGCCCAGGTGTTAATACTGAACCCCAATTAGCTCCTGATGCATCCTTGGTAGAGTGATTGTGCATTTGAAAGATAAAAAGGACTCAGAGTCCAAAGAATAAAGTGCTGCATAAATGAATGTGGCTTTTAGTAATAATAAACTTTAATACTTAACCTTTAACTTCAGCAGGCATTCCAAGTAAACACAAGCTTATTACGCACTTACAGATGGATCTACTCAAAGCCAGACATATGCTTACAGTGGGTCAAGCATTGACCAGACATTACAGCAACATAAAGGCCCAATAAATACATAAACAAACAGGAACTCAAATAGAGACTCCTAACTTCTCTGGCCAAGTTAAAAATCAACATTGATGGTGTGGACAAACTAATATACTGTATCTTGTTTACACTGCACTTTGGTTACAATAACTAGGCCTATACACAGGCACACACACACAGAAACACACAGTGCTCCTCACTGCAGTCATCAGCAGAGTGTAGACTGTCAGAACAAGGCTGGCCATGAGCCAGACACCCCACTGCTGTCTATGCGCACACACACACATGCACACATATGCACACAGCTGTCTAGAGATTCACTTAAGATACACTGTAACGATCCTATTGAAAGGCTGAGTAACCCACCCAAGAGCAACACTGGTGGAGCATATGACCTAAAAACTACTATGCCAGGAGAATGACTACAAGTTACTGACCCCAATGACTAGTCAACCCAAACAGACAAAGAATAGGTCTCTCTCGCACTGTGTCTCTTTACACATACATTGTGTACTGGTGGTTTATTGCTCAAGCTCTGGTCTTTGGTTCCTATTAATCTGTTAACATAGTCGTCATTGCTGAAGGCTTTCAGCCTCTGCATGTAGCTCCATGAGTATGTATGCTTTTGCATGCATGATTACATCTTAACAGTGATACCTTCATCTCACCCCAGACAGGCATTGCAGTGCAATAAAAATGAGGAAGGTGCAGTGGATAAGCAAAGAGAGGGTTATACACATGAGGGTAATAGTCCACTGGGATTATTCTGGTAGCAGGCTGTCATTCAGCGCATTACGTTGAGGAAGGCAGGGGTATGGAGAAAGCAATAGGATTATGAATGAAGTCTTAGTGTACAAATTAAGTTAGGGAAAGGGAGGAAAATATGAGGGGGAAAATGTGACTTATCCTGGGGAGCAAATCTAGATGCTATACCTAACAGAGCAGACTGTTACTTTATTTTACGATATAATAGTTTTATTCCACTTCTTGGTCTCAGTTAACCGGCACATAAAACACGCATCACAGCATGCGTCTCAGTTTTTGATCAAACACAAGGAAGTGTGCAACACATGCTGGCTGTCCACTCGGGGAAATTTACGAGCCCCTGGAGCCGCCTGCTACAGCAGCAGCAAAACTGTTATGACAGACAGAGTCTGAGTAACACAACATGCATGGCAGTGGGCTGCTTTGGGAGAGGAATATGTTGGAGATGATGGCCTAACGCGATGTCGCCGGCCTTCTAATGAGCTGTCAAATGGGAGATTAAAGGGTAGAGTACCGCTGGGTGGGAGCGTTTTTACACTGCTGACAGCCTGTTTGTCCGGCTAGCCAACCACACCCCACGGCGATAGACGAGAGGCTGCTGCTGCTGCAGCATCCTCCGGCCACGGAGGACGGCTGTCTTTGCAGGGCTGCACAGTCTCATGTGTTGATGTTTTTTCCGCAAACACGGCCACGGTGCGCTTGTGATGGAGTGACCACAAACTAATCTGGTGTAAATATTTCACCAGAGGCCTCTCTTGTTCCGGGAAGATAATGTAACAGCGCTAATGATAAGGAGGAGGACAGCAAAAACAGTTGAATGTTAATCACTCGTTATCATCGGGGTTCATGCTTCCTCTTAGGCTGGCTAGCTGGCAGAGTCGGCCAGAGATGTCATATGGGTTCAGCATTCAACCACAAACACAATAGTCACATCCCTCTGCGGGTCCATAAGGGGCTTGGCAGTTACTGTCGGCAGCCTAAACTCACGTCGAAAGCCAGAAATGATGGAAGTCCCACCAATGCCTCTCTGTCCGTGGTTGCACGGTTAGCGGATGTGTTACAGCAGCTAACCGCCTGTCAGTCAACAAATCACACGTAGAACTTCTCCAGCTTTGCAAGCCGAACAAACTCACCTGAAATAGGAGGTCGCCGGCGGTCACAAGTGGCCCGAGGTTGAAATGTCGCCTCCTAATCTGCCTCACATGCAGGAAGGGATCCTGGGCTTTTCTCGCTGTGGAGCGCTGAATGAACTCACCTCATCCGCTTCAACACGCTGGGCTCCGCTAACTGCCAACGGCCGACCCTCTACAACTTTACTCCCCGGATATCAGACATTTTATAGCGGTTAACGCGAAGACTGAAGCTTCCTAATAATATTACCCTCCAGCTTGCACACACATCAGCTCCAGCCTTCTCCTCCTCTAGCGCTGCACGTTGACATTTTCCTCCACGCCCACACACACACACACACACACATACACGCACGCGCGCGCGCGCGCACACACACACACACACACACACACACAACCAAGTTAGAGCGCGCGCGCTACGTCATACGCTCCTGTAGATTTCATCCACATGAGTAAATAAATAAATAAATGAAACGGTTCCAATGCCCGTGTCTACGTGAACGTGGGAAAAAAAAAAAAAAAGAAAAAAAAAAAGCCGGGTGGGCGTCGCCGGTAGCGTGATAGTAGCGCGACACCTGACTGCGTGTTCAAGAATGACACCGCGCGCGGTGAATGCGTGGACATTTACGTTCACACGCAGCCGGTTTAGGGGCAGACGTACGACCGCAAAGTGTGTGCGGGCAAACCGTCCTGTACAAACTGGATTTACTTTGTCATTATAAGGCAGTTATAATTCCTGTGCTTCAACCCTGGGCACTCAAACACAATACAAACACGAGTGTTTACCAAACAATTTCTTTATCTACAATAGCAATATATCCTATTGCACGAAGCCCCTATTTTGCAGAACTGCTTTCTTTATCTTCCTCAAGAAAGATATCTGTTCCCTATCACTCTCAAATAATATGCATGTTTATTTTTGACGTTATTCCCCCTGGAATCACAATAATTTATATGCCTGTAAGCTCCAAGAAAGAATAATAGGATAATTTCTGCACTCTTTCGGCAGGGTGTGGTTCATGTCACTGTGACAGCTGCCAAACATCCATAAGTTCAGTGACTCCATGCGCCCACACTTACCACAATCAGCTTATGAATGGCAACGCCTAATCTTTGATTTCAAATGTTTATTTCACTTTTGTTGAAAGTATATTAGTTCTATTTGCAGTGCACACATCAGCCACTAAGCTGGTCTGATCAGCCTGCATTAAAGTTCCCCTTTGCTCTCTGTTAGGTAAGCTTTTGGTCAGTTTGAAATAGTTTCAGGAGTTAGTTCATTATCCTGTGTTGCCATTACAATTTGAGTTCAGTCCTATTTGTCGACCTCTCTTCTAATGTTTCCTAATATTTGAGTTTTGTAAAATTGATTTATCCATCCATCCATTCTTTTTCACTTATCCTGTTATTATTATTATTTTAAACCCCTTTGTTTCAAAATCTGCCTGTGTTCCTCATGCCTAATCAGCTGGGTCCTTCACAGTCACTAAACATTCTAGACTTGATGCTGATATCATCCCCAAAAACCTTCATTCGGAATACAAATTAATTACTTAAGTTTAATTTTATTTGTCAAAGATTTTTCAGATGAAGTAAGATAAGTTTTCCATTATTTTTGATAATTTGTCTATGATTTTAATGAAAATACAGAAATGGACAGTGATGCAGTTTTCATATTTTACATAATTTTCCTAACACCAAGGTTTGAGATGAAGTAATCAAGATGGGCTTTACCTTTAACTAGAGAGCCTTAACAAAAGTTACTTTAACTGCCAGTACTGCCATTTTTTATATTGTTTCTCCATTTCACAGGCAATCGGACAATTGACTAACAGGCATTTTCGTAACAAAGGGTGGCCTGTTTCCTTATTTCATGACAAATTAGGGAGATAACAGCTCTAGAGGTGGTTCCAAGTGTTGAATTAGAAAGTGGTTGTTGGTAATGGGGACATTCGTGGAGGTGTGGATGCATTGGGGGGAAAAAGATCTATTACAGGTTTTTGTATGTTTTTAAAAATAAATAATGCCCTGTTGAGCTCAGCAAAACCCCCAAATCCAGCTAAAGTTGATGATGGCCTCATGAGTTGTGGAATTATAAAATTAGGATAGTCCACACTTCCATTACATCTTGACTTATAGGCGTGACTCTATAACTGTATTCAAATTTTCCATTACACAGCCCAAATATTTGAGCTTAACACTGCACACTCATTTATTCAGTGTTTCATCGTGTTAGCAAGGTTGTAGTGTTTTATTGGCAGCTGATCAGTGCCTAAAATGTAGACAATTAATTTATTGCATGATTTTTAATTTGTAAATTGAAATTCTGGCTAGACAAATAGTCTGTATTTGGAGTGTGTGTTTGTGTTTTGCATTGTGTGTGTGTGTGTGTGTGATATTTTCCCCTGATAATTATTAGAACTAATTAATTTCAAATATTTGGTTATAACTCATTAGTCTACACCACATGATCAGAAATAATTTTTTAAAAAGAGCAATAATTTCAAGAGATTCATTATCCATACTGTCATATTACATTGTCATATTGTCTTTATAAGGCTTTGAGTATCACTTTCCCTCTTATGTGTTTCCAATTCATCAGTAAGTTTCTTAATTTTAATATACCATTTCTGATTAATTTGAATTGTTTTAAGAAATGTCCTTATTTGACCTTATTTTCCCCAAAATACTTCTAGATTTAAAGGTTTGATTTGCACTCCTGTATCTTCTTATGTGTTTGTTTTGTATTGTGTTAATTATTCAGTATACATTTGATGGTGATGATAATTGCAAATATGTTTTCGTTATAATCTGCTGTGCTTCTTGTCATGCTTCGTTGTAAAAACTAATTATTGTTATCATATAACCTCAATGTTTCTCCATCTACATCCACATCCTCCTCTTCAGATACAGGTACTGTTCCGTGAAGCTCTAAATTAAGTTTGTATACGTGTGTGTTTATATTTTTTAATCTAGGACAGTATGACTCGTCAGATCACAAAAGTAGGTGAAATACTCTGATAATATGACAGTGGTGTGAGTGTGACCCAGTTTCTAGAGAGTGCATTACTCACGCACAGCTGCCTGTCTCTGCCTCTCTGTGCCTGCCTGTCTGCCATTCACCAGCAGTGCCACATACATACTTACAGCTTTCTGTGGCGGCAACATATGCAGCCCATTATTTCAAGGCACAGGAAGTGGAAGAGGCAAAACACACAGTCCGTGAGGAGTTTTAATTGTGTAGATTATTCTTTCCCTTTGTGGTCACCCATTGAGCGCCGTCATGGATCATTTCAGAGTGAGATAGCACAAGGCAAGCAAAGAGAGTGAGTTTGGGGGTATGGGGCTGCACTCCTGTCATGCTCCTGCTCAGGCCAGCAGACACACAGATGGAGTGATTAAGTAAAAAAAATATACTGTTGATCCAGGCAGAGAGAAATGAGGGCAAGGACAATTATGTGTTTGGTTTTTATTTTGGTCAAGCATTGACTCAGGATGCACATGTGTTTGAGAGATCAGTAATGATTGTTTCTGTAAATTGATTTGCCTGAGGTATTTTTTTTTAGCCACACATTGTATTTTTTCTTTTCTGCCTGTTTTTGTACCGTGCCCCCTCTGAAAGAACTACAGGAGTGCAGGTCACAGAAACAGGAAAAAGGAAACACTAAACCTTGTGATTAGGTCTTGTGATTTCTCATACTTAGATAAAAAGAACAATTTGAGGTGTTATTATATTCAGGTGATAAAACTAGTGATAATTAAAGTGTTAAAGTGATAGTAAAAAACAAACTTTAAGCTGGTCTTATGCCTGGACAAGAAAATATACAAGAATCTTTTGCAGGTTTCCTCAAGGTTTCCACTAAACTTGTTAAATGTTAAACCTATTAAATCAGCTTATTTACATTTACATGGTATGTCACTGTTTTTATTAACTTAACATAATCATCTTAGGTTTTCAGCATATCCCTGAGAGCTGTCCATAATAAGCTTAACATATTCATGACTGTGTGCACATTAAACTTTTAGAGATGGCCCTTGTTATTCAGAGGAGACCTAAGAACAGATGACGAATATATCAAGCTACTTAGCCATTTATGCAGGATTCAGTGGAAACCCCCCCCCCCCCCCCCCACACACACACACACACAGACATACATACACATGAATACTGAAACATTCACCTTTTAGTCCATTTCTGCATCCATCCACCACACTGACCTATTTTATACAATGTAAACTCAAGTCTCCATTGCTCGTGGTGACGTAACACTCATATGAAGGTAATTAGGATTCCCAGGCATGACTCACTGCTGTTAGTCACTAAAAATCAGAGCCTGATGTTCCATGTCTATTTCCAAAACCTTTATTCAGAATATGAAAGAATGATGTCATTGGTCTTTAAGGCTTTTTGACATGTTAAAGCACTTTCAAAGAAAGTAAAGGATACTTTTCTCTATTTTGACCATCTAGGCAAAATATGATATGTTTAATGGAAATGCTGTTTTCAGTAGCACTCAGCTGTTCCATTAGCAATACCAAGCATTTAAAGGCTCTGCAGATACAGTGTAACATCATAGCTTTATTTAGCCACATTAAAGGGTGTGTGAGTCAGCCACAACAGTTATTGTGTTGTATTAGCATTGTTTTGGGGTAGAAGAAAGTTTAAACAATGCGCTGCATAATTTTTAAATTTGCAAACTGAACTTTTGGTATTAAGATAAAAGTCTTAACTTGGAGCTCGTAACTATGCTGTGCATTGTGGATTACAGCATCTAAAAATCACATTAACATCTGCACCAGCATTGTTGCATTTTCATCTATTGAGACAAAGTACATAAACTCAAGATGAACGGCCAACACCTAAAGAATTCCAACTACAGCTTGTTTCCATGCAATTATTTCTGTTGTCATTGCATTAGTGTTGTGTTTTCCTCCACCCATGTTCCTCTCAAGGCTCAAAACAGCCTGATCAATATCCCCATTTAGAAAGTGTGTCACAATTTCCACTGATTTAAGCACATTGAGAGTTTATAGAGCTATATTAAAACAAATGGTTCATGTTCCATCCTCAAAGTGAAGTTGATTGTAGGACAGCATTCTGCCTATCTTCTATCTTCTATTTATATATATATATATATATATATATATATATATATATATATATATATATATATATATATATATATATATATATATATATATATATATATATAAATAATTTTTTTCATGTTACGTAAAGAGTACATGTTTTAAAAAATGTACCATAGGTCTTGAATTTGACCAAAGTATCAGCTGGATGCCATATACCCATCACAGCAGCCCATTTCTCTACAGAGTGAAACTTCAAAGGTCAACACAGTGACTGGGCTGCATTTGAGTTAGAAATACTCATCTTCACTGCACTCAGTGTCCGTTCTCATATAACCCTTCTGGTTGCTATGGTTACTGACCATACCTCATCTCGTCCTCCTCCTTCTCCTCAGATCTCTCTTCCTGTGAGGGTCATTGGGTTTACAGGGGGAGCCCGTGGGTGAGGCCTCTATTTTACATACAGGGACCTGTTACCTAGACACAGAGGAGGCAATTTGAGTGAGTCCTGGACTAAATGTCTCAATGCTATGCTGTGTCATGCAACCGTTTCTAATCACTGCAGCTGCATGAGAAGGAGCACCAGACAGAAAACGTGATTGGAAGTCTCCATTGCTTAAGTCTCGAGTCATTACTTCCTGGAGGGTATACAGAGAGAGCGAGAGCAAACAAGCAGACTGGAGCCGACAAGAGCAGTCTGTTTCCCTGTTCAAGTAATCACCACATTTTAAAAACCCAGTGTAGACTGTGACCATCTGCCTGAGATGGTCGCATAGTGCTTTTGGTCTCTCACATGCACACCTGCAATCTGCGTATATTAGGAAGTCTGTCTTTTAAATGGGCTTAGATGCACATACACTCACAGATATGTCTTTTCGAAATTAAGCAAATCAGTTTGGGATAGTTATTTGTAATAACCAGTTTGCTTTGAGTCCAGATCTTTTGATTATGCAAATCCATTTGCAGATTGCAGGTGTGCATGTGAGAGACCAAAAGCACTATAATGGTCCAGCTTATCCTCTCAACTGGATTGTGTTAATCTACTAATCGAGAACCATTTACATAACTGCTTTAGTGCAACTGCAGTTAAGCAATTAGAGCCCTGATTTCCTTCTTTTCCCACAGTGTGCTTTCTGCTCTTGAACTTTCTACATTTGAACTTTAATCTCATCTATCTTTCCCCTGCAGGCCCTGATGCCTTTAAAGTCCTTTAATTGTCTGCATTCCTTCCATTATTTACTAAGTGCCCTTCTTCTGAACACAGTATGAACTTTAATGTTTTCCTTTCCTCCTCTGTTACTGAGAATCATTGCAAATTTTATAGTTTGGGCTAATCAACATGCTATTTTCAAATAGTAAAACCTGCAAAATGTATATGTAATTAATGCAATTCATATATTTAGTGGCATACTTTCACAGTTTTTATCTATTGTATTTCTTTATAAATAGCTCTAACTTGTCTGTACTCTATGTGTAGATCTTAATCTTTGGAGTTTGGATCATCTGATTACAAATACTTGTGGGACAAAGACCCCAAAATAAACCTTATTGCTTAATTATTAGGCATAAGCACCTTAAACTTTTTTTTTTTGGGTGGTATTTTCCACAGTCAGTCTGACTTTAAAATGTCTCATTATTGCATCTTTCCCTCAATACAGCACCATTCTTTATTACATTTTTCACAATAGCGATTCATAATAAACACAGGATGCAGAATTATAGTTTCGCTATATGAGGAAATAAAAAGGGGTATCATAATAATTGTAGTCAGAGTAAGTTCTAGAAAACAAATTCACATATCGAAACCAAAACATTAGTAATTACTTAATTGCTTTTAATTTAGTTGTGTACTGCCATCTGTCGGTACAAAATCAATATTGCGTTACTAGCCCGTTATAATAGGCTTTCCCCCCTGTACTCATGCGAAATGAATTCTAACAAATGTCCCCAAGATTAGGTTTTCGACAGTCGATTACACTTGACTTTAAAAAGCGATTTGGACTTCCTGCCACCGCAGCCAATCAAATCCTAATCGATAGAAACGAGTTTTCAGTGATCTCCAATCACATTTCGCAGAATGGATAAGTGGGCGTGGATGTAGAGTGGAGCAGCTGGCAGACTTTCCGGTGAGACGTGTGTGTGTGTGTTTGGAGTTTGACCAGACACCAGAGGATAGGCGGACTTCACAGAGGGAAGGATGAGTTGGTTCTCTGAATAGCGAACAATCTGAGATAGTCCCAGAAGCCATTTAATCTGGAGGGCTTTATTAAACTGGTGTTGTCACGGGGAAGGTAAGCCGACAGCAGAAGTGTTTAATGTCATCGCTTGTTAGCCTTAGCTACCGAAGCGCCGGTTATTTCAACTAATCTGCCACATCCATGCTGCTGCCTCTTTAATGTTAGCTGCACAAAGGCTGTAGCGCTATATATACACACTGCATTGTGTTGTATTTGCGCCAAACTTTATTATGAATGCTAAATTTAGTTGGGAAATCCCCTATACCGGTTATGTTGTCATTGGAGCCCAGTCCTGCTTATCCAAGAAGGGCATCAGAACACTTCATTTGCAGTCATTGCACTTTAAGGATGTCACCTTCTCAATATAGCTGCCCAGGGCTCGGTATATCTAAAATAGACTGTAGACCACGTGAAGGGCTTGTTGGCACACATCTGAACAAAATTAAATTAAAGCTCAGTATAGATTGATTACAGGGTTATTTAGCCTTAGTCAATAAAGGGAAGCAAGCTTTCTGGTGTAGTAGACTAACTTTGTAATTGTATTGGTTTTGAAAAATCTGCCCGAGTCTGAGCTACGTAGTTGAGATCCGTTGGTTTCATTTGTAATATAGACTTCCATCCACGACCAAGCCTTTCCATCCACTGGGAAGTCTCAGTCGTGGTATTCATGAGGGCTACACACACCACCCTCCTAAACACTGTGGTAGATCAAGCACACCCCAGCTGTAATCCCAGACTGCCACTGCCTTCCCTAGCAGGACAGTATGTCCTTCACACTTGAAATCATTATTCCAGAGTAGGTTAAAGACATGACGAACCCAAAAACCTGCCACGTTCACAGATCCCAATCCAAGCAAGTGCATGAATAAGCGGTATACATGTATTTCTCACTTTAATTTGCTGACTGCACTCCACTGTCAGAAAACACAGGACAATACCAGAAGATCTATACAATATTTGGCAGGTGGTTGACAATGTGGCTGATTCTTGTATAACTGTAGTAACTATTTGTGATATGCTGCCCTAGTGGAGTCTATCCCAGCTATAATAGAGCCAGTGGCAGGGTACACCCTAGACAGGTCGCCAATCTCTTGCAGGACTAACACAGAGAGACAGATAACCATTCACACTCAAATTCATTTCTATGGCCAATTTAGAATCACCAGTTAACCTAATTAACCTAACCCCATAGATGTCTTTGAACTGTGGGACGAAGCTAGAGTACCCAGAGAGAACCCACACAGACATGGGGAGAACATACAAACTCAACACACAGATTAGATTTGAACCTACGGGCTTCTTACTGTGAGGCAACAGTGCCGCCCTCCTAGTATAACATATGATTTATTTTACTATTTACATTCATTTATGTTCCCAGCAGAAAAAAATTAATTATATTGGTTTCACAGTTTGATTGATGCCAAAGTTATTATCAAATCTGCTTATAGTTTTTTTTTAGGGGAGGAAAAAAGGCTACGATGGGACTCAGGGTTTCAAAAGCTCTACTGTCAAGAGTCTGACGCCACTGTTTTGCAAAGTGCTGCTTATGTTTGTTTTTTCCACTACATTGTAGTTTTGGAGAAAATTCAAACTTCACTCATTGGTGTATGTATCGATGAGGGAACACGAGTGTTCCAAACACCTGTTACTCTGCAACAGGTGCGCTCTGTTAGCTGCTTCTCTTTGAACATGTACTTCATACTATGCATACACTGCTGTTACTTAAACACTAATACATTACTAGTAATACTACAATAAAATGTTCATAATCTCCCTGGGATTGTGGTTGCACACTGAAAAATTCCTAATTGAGTTTTCTTTTTGGTGTACTTTCAGCCATGGATCCTTCACAAACTGCCGGCTCATCCACTTCCAAACTGGACCCTTCGTCTCCCACCACCCTAAGGCCCGGGCCTCCTTCTCTCAGCTCATCTGTTACTTCAACTACAACACAATCAAACTGGCCTAATCCTAAACTTTCAATGCCAACACCTCCAACCACTCCCATATCTTCTCCCTCCACTGCCTCCCCTCAGACTTCTCCAAGTCTTCATTCCCGCTCTTCCTCCCTTTCCACACCAACAGCTTCGCCTGTCCGGCAGCCAATCAGGAGCCTCTCTCAGGGGGGCAGATCTCAGCTCAATGCAGCATCTACGGGGACTCCCGTAACTGGATCCTCAGCTGCTGGAGCCACTGCTAGAGTTCCACAGACTCCTCCCACACCTGAGCCAGGTGAGAATCAAACCCTGACCTTCGGCCTTGATTTTGCCCTTCTTCAGCAATCATTGCAGCCAACACTCCCAGGTTACTGTGCGTGCACTGCACTGTTTCTATGACCACAGACATTTACCTCAACATGTAAAGCAGCCTCTCCCTTTTTGACCTGAGGAGAAAAGCCAGCCTCACATTTATTTTTTTCCCCACAGACCCTTTGAACTAAACACAGTATGTAGGTAGGACTTCTTCTGGCTGCAGGGAATAACACATTTTAATCTATTTAATGCCTTTGCAATAATTTCAAGACACATAAATATGTAGCTTATCTGGTATAGTGTCAAATTTACCACCTGAGTAATTTAATATAGGACCACAGTTTTCCATTACAGCTGATCCAAACTTTCCACTTTCTCTAGCTGTCTAAAATAATATAACTGTAATAAAGTACTGAATGTACTGAAAGTAAAACTGGGAGACGGATTGCACCACTGTGTAAGTATGTGTACGTCAGGAGAGCGAGCAGCTGCTGCTTGCTGTGTGCTGAATAAACAGTTATTTTAGGGCTCAGACAGATAGTTATAGTGTGAGCAGTGTATCGGTAGCACCGCTGTAAGTTACTGGATCCCTTCACATTTTCTTCTGCTTCTTGACACGCAGGCACAAATGGACCGCACCTTCACTCACCAGTATCACTTATGGCCTGCACGAGCATTGTGAATGTTGGAAAAGTGTTTCCACATTTGTTGCCACTGCCATCTTTTTCCTGTTATTTGTTTTAAACAGAACAAACATGACCCTTTACTTTATTGGATATAGACACAGTTTCAGTGTCAGCTCAACTTCCTTTGGAGAACTGGGATTTAAGAGTAGCAGAGATCATCAGCTAAAGGAAGATGATCATTAAACCAAGAGGGCTGAGTGTTATTCTCAGGTCTTGTCAAGGCCAAAGCTGTTTCTGGAAGGATCTGACTCATGCTCATGCTCTGGGATCACTCTTGACACAGATTGCCACACTGAACTGGTTTCATGTTTCTATTTCTGTTTATTAGGAACATGTGCAGAGCTTTTTAAAACCAACAAGGAGTATTTAACTCCTAATATACCTAATATAATACCTAATATATTGCATAGCTGCTCATTTTTAAAGCGGACTTAATTTCAAGCTCTATATGTTTTTTTTCTTGGACTCTACTAGTAGCTCTGCATGACGTTCAAATAATCCATATGTGTCTTATACAACTTAATTCATCGACTGTCTGAAACAAACCATTGTATCTCACTTCCCTTCACAGCCACAATCTTATGATTGGCTGCTGCTCTTTAACAGAAGGTTTCAGCAGCACCGCATGTGGGGCAGCTGTGCTCACTTGCAAAGCTGTATGCCTGAAATTGTCATGCAGCAGATGCAAAACGCTAGTGTTAGTCTATAATCGATGTGAAGGTGAACATGAATGGTTATCTTTCTGTCTCTCTGTGTTAGCTCTGTGATGGACTGGTGATCTGACATGGCTGGGATAGGCTCCCAGCTCTCCCCGCAACCCTGAATTGGAAAACCGGTTTTATCAAACACCTTCTGTGGATATGTAAAGCCTTCAAAATTCACAAGTGGGATATTCTTTATGTATTTTATATTGTAGAACAAAATGTGAAAATGTCGAAAGCTCATGTTAAATACAGGCACCTAACCAAAGCCCTATTAAAATAACCCACTGACTCTGAAACAAGGGAACCAAAGGTGACAAAAGGCTAACAAATATGAAGGTTTTAGGACTAAATCCAGCAGCTTTCTATTAACTCCTCTCCCCTTGGATGCCTAATGGGGATAACCCTTGTCTTACCTTTCTGAACAGAGTGGTTTCTGTCATATTTCAGGCCTGCTTCCAGAGCGAAATGACTGGATGTGTATCAGAAGTTAATGAGGGTGATCTATACAGTTTACTAGGGCTACCCTCAGGAAAAAAAACTGGAATTTATTCTAATGGTTGTAAAACCACCACTTTACTGCTATATATTGAGGCGTCAAAACCCATCATTAAGAGTAGAGGGGAGGTCATCAAATGTTGTCTTTATGGGGAAAAGAGTTAAAGATATTCCATGTCAGTGACATCCTGCACAGCCAAGAGTAGACGGGTTTAGAGCTGTTTGAGACTTTTGGCTCACAGGAATTACTTTTACATACTCTGACCTCATTATTTAAATGTTTGGCTATGTTTAATATGAGCATCCACCGCTGTAACCGTATGCACCGATCAAGCATAACATTATAACCACCTGCGTAATATTGTCTTGGTCCCCCTTTTGCTGTCAAAAATATCCCTGACCTGTTGAAGCATGGACACCATTAGATCACTGAAGATGTGCTGTGTATCTGGCACCAAGATACTGGCAACAGATCCTGTAAGTCCTCAAGACTTGTTTGTCATGCACATCCCGCAGATAATTGATTGGATTGAGCTCTGGGGAATTTGGAGGCCAAATCAACACCTCAAACTTGTTGCTGTGGTCTTCAAACCATTCCTGAACCGTTTTTGCTTTTGTGGCCGAGTGCATTATCCTGCTGAAAGGGACCACAGCCATCAGGGAATAGCGTTTCCATGAAAGGCTGTGAATAGCGTGCGACAGTGCTCAGTTAGGTGGTATGTGTCAAAGTAACATCTGCATGGATGGCAGGACCCAAGGTTTCCCAGCAGAGCATTGCCCAAAGCATCACACTCCCTCTGCCGGTTTGCCTTCTTCCCATAGTCTACCCTGGTGCCAGGTAAGCAACACACACATACCTGGCCATCCATGTGATGTAACAGAAAACATGATTTATCATACCAGGCCACCTCCTTCCATTGCTCCGTAGTCCAGTTCTGATGCTCTCTTGCTCATTCTTGATGCTTTTGGGGGTAGACAGGGGTCAGAATTGCATCCCTGACTATTTCGCAGCTATGCAGCCCCATACACAACCAACGGCAGTGTACTGTGCATTCTGACACTTTTCTATCAGAACCAGCATTAACTTTGTTGACAGTTTGAGCTACACCATAACAGTTCCACTTTAAGCTGTTATCAAGAAAAAAAGTCATTTTGCTCCGCATGCAGGCCAGAAATATGACAGAAACCACTCAGTTCAGAGAAGAAATACAAGGCTTACTCCTAGTAGGCATCCACGGGGGAAGAGCCATATAATCCACTGTATGGATTTTGTAAACTTATTTTCTGTTTCAGAGGAGCCAGAGGAGGAGGTCAGTTTTGAGGATTTGGAGGAGAGAGCAAAGTCAGGTGATGCCAAAGCACAGACTAAGGTCAGTGGCAATGAACATACTGCAAACACTGTTAAATTTAGTCGCCATATGGTGATGACAGAGCACATAAGCTAAGTAATTATAATTTTTATTTTAGAGTGACATGTTGTCAGGAAGGACACATTGCCAAGTCACAGTAATGCTTGTGTTGCAAGTCTAAGAGTCTGTGTCTGTCCAGATGGGCCGCTACTTCCTGGCACTGGCAGAAGAGAGCGATGAAGAACTGAACAACTGCACAGCGGTCACGTGGCTGGTCCAGGCTGCTAAACAGGGCCGCAAGGATGCAGTCAGACTGCTGCAACAGTGTTTAGCCTCCAGGAAAGGTATGACCGCCACTCTCAGTCCACAGCTTTTAATGTGATTGAATCGGTGTCAATCTGGACTATGATCAAGCTGCTGTTCATCTGCACATTTGTCCTGCTTTGTTCTTTAGGCATCACATTGGAGAACTTTGAGGAGGTGAAGAAGTTGTGTACAGAGTCGCGTTTTGAGAGAGGTGTTAGGAAGGCAGCTCTGCTCATGTATTGGAAGTTGAACCCTGAGAAGAAGAAGTCAGTGGCCGTTTCTGAGATGCTAGAGAATGTCGAACATGTTCACACAGAGCCGGGTATGAGAATAATATTGTATTTCACACTTAAATACACTCAAATCATTTACGTATTGAGGGCATTTTTTAATTGTGTCAAACGTTGTGTCCTCCATCTGCAGACAAACCAGTATCCCCTGGTCCACTAAACCGCTCTGCTAAGAAACAGAGGAGAGTCCTGGAGACTATGGTCACCAGCGAGGGTGTGTGTGGCCTGAAATATTTCCCAAAGCCTAAGATGTCTCACAGAGCTGCCAAAGTAAAATAAAAGTCATGTTGCTCCTGTATTTCTTTGCAGCCAGCTCCCACGTGGGCCTTGATGACTTTGTTGAGATGACTAAGAAGTATGCCCAGGGAATTGCACCCTCACCAGTCATGGCTGCTGCAGGAGGAGACGATGATGATGATGATGTAGTTGTGAAAAATCCAGATGAACTGCCCCTGCATCAAAAAGTGGGATATTTACAATCAGCAAGTTATTATATCTTTGTAGACCAACTAATAGATTGATTAGCTAATCCTTTCAGCCCTCTAAATAGCTCTTAAGTCCTAGTTTAGAAGTAGTTTTGGGTTTGATAGATTTGTCAATACTTGAAATGTCACCGGACAAAATGCCCCACCCCTCCGCCTCGGTGATGTACTGATTCTGTCTTCCTTTCTTGTTTCCCAGCTGCTGAAGTTTCCTCTGTACGCCCTTCTGGAGATAAAAGAGCACCTCATCGACTGGGCATCACGGGCAGGCATGCAGTGGCTCAGCGCCCTGATCCCTACCCACCACGTTAACGCACTCATATTCTTCTTTATTATCTCCAACCTGACAATCGAGTTCTTCATCTTCATCATCCCTCTGCTGGTTTTCTACCTCTCATTCTTTTCCATGATCATCTGCACACTGCGTGTATTTCAGGTTTGTGATGATGTACTCTGACTCCTTCTGTATTTTGTGATTTTTTTTTTTTTTTAACAGTATGAAACCTTTGTTAAATAAAATATTTCTTCCTACAGAATTCCAAAGCATGGGAAAATTTCCGGGCTCTGACAGACCTGCTTGCTCACTTTGAACCTGGTCTCGATCTGGAGCAGGCCGAGACCAACTTTGGATGGACACACTTGGAGCCTTATCTGTAAGTCCATCTCACTCAGTTGACATTTTTAACAATTTAACAATGTAAAGTTTAGCTTGAGGTTGATTTTATTTCTTTTTAATGTTACCGTAAAGAAGAATCAAACTGCATCTGCAGCAGAATAAGTACTTCCTTTGGTTTCTCAGGTACTTCCTGCTCTCGGTGGTCTTTGTGGTTTTCTCCTTCCCTGTAGCTGATAAATCCTGGATCCCCTGCTCGGAACTGGCCGCTGTCGCTGTCTTCTTCACCATGACCGCCTTCCTCAGCCTTCATGCCTCTGCTCAGCTCTTCGCTCGTAAAGCCCTAATCACAGAGGTCCTCTCTGGAGCATGCTCCCTCACTCAATTGCTCCCAGACTCACTCTGGTTCCTCAGGATCTTCGGGAAGACATTCATCACTGTACCTCTTGGAGATATTGTGGCATTAAATCTGGGGATGCCATGTCTGCTGTATGGACACCTTGTCTATCTTCTCTTCCGCATGGCCCAGCTGAGAGGCTTTAAGGGCACCTATCTGTGCCTGGTACCCTACTTGGTTTGCTTCACCTGGTGTGAGCTTTGTTTGGTGTTCCTTAATAGTGCCACAGCAATAGGACTCATCCGCACATGTGTGGGCTACTTCCTGTTTCTGTTTGCCCTTCCTATACTTTCATTGGGTATGGCTGCAATGCTCATCATCCAGTTAGTCCAGTGGTTTCTCACCCTGGAGGTCACCAAGATGGTGGTCACATTGACTGTTTGCTTTGTGCCGGTGGTGCTGAGGCTTTGGACTCGCTTCAGCCTCAACCCCATCAAGGTGTTTCGGTCTTTGTCACGGAGCAGTGTTGTCAAGCTCATCCTGGTTTGGCTCAGTGCCGTGGTGCTTTTCTGCTGGATGTACGTCTACAGGTCTGAGGGCATGAAGGTGTACAACTCCACCCTGACGTGGCCCGAGTACAGCAACCTCTGCGGCCCTCTGGCCTGGAAAGAGTCCAACATGGCCCAAACCCAGATTCTCTGCTCTCATCTCGAAGGACACCGTGTGACCTGGACAGGACGCTTCAAATATGTCCGTGTGACTGACATTGAGAATGGGCCACAGTCTGTTATCAACCTGCTACCTGTATTTGTGGGGAACTGGATGCGGTGCCTGTATGGTGAACCATATCCTCTATGTGATGACTTGAAGAATACCACGGCTGAGCCCCAGCCTCTGCCTGCCCCAGCTCCTCTTCCAGAAGATCCCCTCTGTAAACTCAAAAATCTGGCAAAGCACGAATGCCACGTCAAACGGTTTGACCGGTACAAGTTTGAAGTTACAATGGGCATGCCGCTCGAGAGGAAGACCAGGGATGGGACAATCATCGAGGATGAAGATGCGACTAAGGACATAGTCCTGCGGGCTAGTAACGAGTTCAAGTCTGTGCTTTTACACTTAAACACTGGCAGCCTGGTGGAGTTCAGCACCATACTGGAGGGGCGTTTAGGCTCTAAATGGCCTGTGTTTGAACTGAAAGCCATTCACTGCATGTCATGCGGTGATGCTCCCCTTCCCAGCCGCAGACAGTACAAGATTGAACACGACTGGAGGCGCACAGCCCAGAATGCCCTGCAGTTTGGTTTCGACTTCTTCTTCAACCCCTTCCTAACCGCACAGCTCGAACAGCACTCGGAGATAGAGGCCAGAACAGAGATTGTGACACGGGAGGGGGGATAGACAAGATGCTTGAAAATAACACTGTTATCAGTAAAGAACACTAATGATTTTACCTGCTGTTCTTAAAAGAATCAGATTGCAATATTGACGAGTGTCTTACTGTAGAAAAGTAGACAGGCCCTCAGATATGTGAGCTCTCTACTGAGCGAGTGTGTTTGCCTTTTTATAGCTTTGGAGCCAAAATGTGTGAGTACATGTAATGAAAAACATATAATGCTAAAAGATGAGAAGTGCAGAATAATGAGGTTTCAAACTACTTTCCTGCCTTACACCACAAGAGTAAAAACATTGTGTAAACCTCCCTTGCTGTGTTCAGTTTGTTACAAACATTTCATCCAGTTTAAGCTGCATGTGAGCTAATAATTATGATTGTAGTAATGACAGGATTTTGATTTGTGTCTGGATGCAAACACTATATCTGCCGAATGCAAAATTTTCTCTACATTGTGATGTTTTGTGGCCAAAATCATCAGTGTTGGTCTTCTGCGGTTGCCTTGTTGAACTGCACCCACATTGTTGTGTAGTTACCATTGTTGAAGGGAAGTCCATACAGTTTTCAAGTGCCTTCTTAAAATACAGTTCAAATATTATTTGGGAGCAAATAAATGAAATTATGTCTGTAAATTTTTACCCCTCAAAAGCTCTGCTGCATCAGAGCTTTTATTTATTACAGAACAGTTATCCAGGTTTGTCTGTTTCTCTATGTTCATGTGTTTGGCTTCATCTCTGCTGTGCAGGGATTTAATATATTGAACATTTGTGGTCCCAGAGTGATGATGTGTTTTAAGTTAGGATGTCACTACTTTTTTCTGTACTGCGTCATAAATACTTTTAAAAATCACTCGTGTGTTACAAGTTTATTAAAAATCATTTATATTTTACTCATTTTTAGACAGCGTTTGAACAAGATCTTAGCCCCTTCCTGTGTACAATTTGGATATTTCATGCAATATAAACTCACTAGCCATTTATTATACCTTGCTAGTAGTACAAGTATTTGTGAAGCATGAACATCAGTTATTTTGAAATTATGACAAAATGTATGTTGTTCAAATCAAGTGTCAGTAAAGTGTAAAGATGATGGTGTATTCTTGCATGGAGAGACTCAGTTTGGGCAGCCAGAAGAAAAATGATAACTAGACAGAAAAATTGTGCACAATCATGGAGTTCATATGCTTGGTAATAATTTCGGTTAAATTCATTAATTATTAAATTCCCTAGCAATAGTACCAGTTAAACTTTAACAGCCTCCATATGGGGGCATGTGAAGGCAAAATTCATTTAAAATATTCCGCATGTAATGAGTGCATGATCACACAAGGTGGCGCCTCACACTACATAACTTGGAAAAAGCCATATAAACTGGCTCTGTGAAGGGTGCGCATTAAGACTGAAGAACAATCAACAGCTTTATAATTAAACTGCAATAAAAATCACAACAATGCGCTCATTGGATGCAATTTCGTTGAAATCTTTATTCAGAAAAAACATATTAACATTATTTATAACTGTCCGTTTGACAATTTTGTCATCAACATACATTAACACAAAAATATGTGAATTAGTCTGGTAAGGACGTGGAATAGGCTACAACTTACAGACAGGAAAAGCGAAAGAAAAAGGACAAATAAAAGAATATGCCGTTTTCTAAAAAATAAAAGCTTCTGCACATCAGCAAAGTTATCAGTGAGGAAGGCCGAAGAGAGTAAAGTACCATCTCTTTGCTGTAGCTTTGGAGGCAGTCATCAGTACAGATGATCAAGTCTGCAGTCCATTTATGATTGTTAAAAAAAAAAAAAACAACAAAACCTCATACATGTCAAAAAAACCGAGCTGATATATACAGACACCATTTAGGCCCTTACATTTTTTTTTTTCTTTTTCTTTTATGTTAATCACAAACATTCCCCATTCTTCTTGGTTTGCAGTTTCACTGAGTAGAAACTGATTTTGTGGACGGCTTCATTCAAAAAGTACGTGTCAAGTGTATGAACCGAACACCGGTAAACATGCTTCAGTGTCCAAAGACACAAATAAAGGTAGGAGAGCTCGGTCATCTATGGTTACTCGTGCTGCAAGGGGGCCCCAGGGCCCCTGAAGCCTTTGTACAAGCTGGATCTAAAATGGTTACGAAGGCAGCCAAGCCAGTCAGTGAGTCAATTTATAAACACCTAGGCTAAATCTGTTTGACATGCAGCATGTTTTCATTTAATTGCTGAAATTGTTTATTTTATATATATATTTTTTAATTATTTTTGCTTGATCTGAGTTTAACATATTTAATGTCAAAGTAGCACACGAAGCAGCCCAAGACCAGAAGCAGAAATCACAGAAGTCTGGGCCTGTTTCAGCAGAGAAAACATGAATTACTGAAACACACTGTGGACCATATATATGAGTGTGTGTCCTCATGTTAGGCCATGGTGGTATAACTTCTGCTTCTATCTGCGGGACTGTAAATGTTTCACCTCACCGGACACAGCCCAGTTTTTGGTCGTCTCTCCTGAATCAGGGAGAGCTCAGAGGCGTCTGGTGCACTCGGGCTAAAGGGAGGAGGGGGGGTCCCAAGTTCATCCTTGGACATCACACTAATCATTTTACCTTGTCACTGTCCTCTTTAATTACCATCACCATCATTTAACAAGAAGTTACAAAAAAAAAAAAAACCAGAAGTGGGATAGTTGAACTGAAATGATGATCTGATCTGAAAACAAACAACCAGTTATATAAATGCCCCATTTCTCATCAGTGCCGCTGGTAGACAACCACAAAGGGTTTTTGTTACACAAAACAGTGGGCAAGGGATAAGAATAGGATTTGCTCGAGCACACAAATACAGAGAGGAGAGGAGGAGGAGGTGGAGAAAGCAAAAGAGCATGAAGAATTTAAAAAAAAAAAAAAAAGACAAACATGTAAACGTCTCTCCGGTCTGGGGCTGAGGATGTGATCCCTCCCCTCAGAAGCTGAGATGCAGTAACCAGCACGCCATCAATCCAAAAGCTAACAATCACAAAATTCACTGTTCGGACAATTTTGCGATCCATAATCCGTTGCGTAATCCAGCCTGTTCCCTTCCTAGCCCTGTCTAGGTCCTTTCAGTTCTGGAAGGCTGAGGAGGAGGTTAAGGAGGGAATGAAATGGAGTGTATGAGTTCTGATTGTGTGTGTAGGTATGTGTTTTAGGCATCTCTTGGCTGTGTGAGAGTATGTGTGCGTGCGTGTGTGCATGTCTGATAATGTGTACATTCTGGCATAGTTGTGTGTTTTGGGTGTAAACTCATTTGTATGTGCCGCTGACATCCGTTCACTAATGCATCTCAGAGTTGAGTTTGTCCTGGAAGATGTACAGATTGTTAGTTGCAGCGATGGCAATGATGTTCTCAGTCGGGTGCCAAGCTGTATGGAGGATCTTCTTGGTGAAGTCCAGGCTGTCCACACTGATATCGTCCTTCCGACGTTTTCCTCCCGCGGCGCAGACCCTCCGCGGCTTCAGCACAGCTCTAGGTTTGCTGCTCTCCCGTGACGCCTCCAGGGTTACGTCGCGTTTGGTGTTGCGGTCAAACATGCGGAAGAAGTTGTTGTAGGCTCCAGTCATGATAACACTGTGCAGAGCAGGCGGAGAGGAGAGATCCAGTTACCCTAGAGACAGTCTAAGGATTTTCATGCTTTTTTAAAAAGAATAAATTTTAAGATTTGCAATCCATAAGCACGTACAGCTAATGGACAGTTGTAAGCTGGAATCCTAGAGGCTCACACTGCCTTCCCACATCAGCTGATAACCCAGCTCACCATTCTACACATCAAACATCCATCATCACACATCAGGTACCTGTCGGAGCCGTTCCAGGCACACTCAAACTTGTCAAAGATGCAGTCGTTCTCGTAGAGAGAGCACAACTTGCTGCGGAGGTAATCATGAACCTGAAAGGACACACACACACACACACACACACACACACACATACGGATATGATTACAATCGAGCCAATTACACAGCTGCATTACTCCCAGGTATTGGCTCACAGTGTAAGCTATAAATAGAAGAGTGGGCAGAAGACACATGCACAAACATACTATGCACAGCACAAACAAAACACATTAAATATGGGCATGCTGTAACACAATCCTCCCCGAAGGAAACACTAATAAGGCACAACGCCAACCCTCGGCAATACAAGGGGCCAGAAGTACATTTTAATCTAACCTCCTTTCCATATCACTAAATCCATTAATATCCAGCTCTCTATATTCACACCTACCAAGGGCATGATAATAGATACGCACGTGATCTAACACATATCCACATATTCACTAACTAATAACTCCTTTCCCTCGTGCTTTTATTCAACCTGCATGTGTCAGCACTGTGTCTGCTCAGTGATGCAAGGGGATGAAATCTACACTTTCCTCCAGGTACTGTTCTCTGCATTTAGACCCCAGTTTCCACATTCTGCATAAAGTCAGCAGCCAACAGCAATCTTGCAATCAATAAACAGTCAAACTGAGGTCGTCTCACGGTTGTACATCAAAACCTGTGACACTTTTGTTTTCCCCTACGGGTCTTTCTGCACAGGGGGAAAACGATACCGTGTCAGCTGGAGCTGAATATACAGTCTTTTTTTGTTTTTTTTTCCTGTCCACGTGATTTTTGATTTAGAGTACAGTACCTCATTCCTCATGAGGTGTGGATTTTTTTCATGATCCAGGGGGATACAGGTGTAAATGTACTAAATATATAAATAAATAATAAAGCACCTTAGCCTTTAAATCCCCCACCCTGACACCCAGTTTCTACCTACACATGATGAATTTGGAATTACTCAGTTTCTGCATTAATTTGTCAAGAAATATACTCTGATCTTTATCTACATCACAAATATATACAAACATGAAACTGCTAATGCTGGTGCAATAACTAAGTGGCTGAGCCACCTTTAGGCTCTATAAACTCAAACAAAAGGAATACTGAACCGTTCTTCCTCACACCAAATGGAGCGAAGCCTGCAAGCTAGTTCAGGCAGACAACATAACACAACACACAAAACACACCTTTGTTGTTCCCAAATGATGTGATCAGTCCAAAAATCACTTTCCTAACAGTGCCACAGACTGTCAAGGTACTCTTTGGTAAATTTCAAATACAAAAGGGTGTCTTTCTGGAGGTTTTTCTGAGATTTCCTGCCGTGGGCTCAGTGCTCCATAGCACCATGAACAGAGATGCTAAACCAGCTTCACTGATTCCTGTCAGCCTTGAGCTGTCTGGGCTTCCTCTTTTAGCTCACTGAGCATCTGTGTTATGCTTGTGGAGTCATCTTAGCTGGGCACCCAGCGCTAGGTCATCTCCATTTACAGATAATTTGCCCAACTTACTTTGTAACTCAATTCACCTTAATGAATTCTGAGATGTCTTTTCTGAATGAAGATAAGACAAGGATGATTACTATAGTTAAAACAGACTAAATGTGTCCATAACTGGATCTTAGACCTGACCATGTTTTAATGCATATTTATACCTCAACACAGATATTTTCAAAGGCCACTGTATGCTGCAACCTCTGCAATCCTTCTCTCTAATCCTACCATTTACTCTCCTTTATTCATCTCTCCTCCTCGCATCACGCCATCCTCGTACTCCCTCCCAAATCCTCACCTCTCTCCTCCCCCCTTTCTCCCCTCGTCCCCCCTTTCTGTGCTGCATTGCAGATCTAGGTGTCAGGCACTGTGGAAGGTATCCCTCCTTCACGCTTTACTTTATGAGTGGAGGCTCGGGAGCCTATAAATAGCTCCAGCGCGTCTCAGCCTCCCACTCCTGGCCGCCTCATAGGCCCTCAAACGTCAGGCAGGCGCACATACACAAACACGCATGTTCACCCACAGGCCTGCGGCAGGAATACTAAACACATATTGAAAAAAAAAAAAGGGGAGGGGGGGGTTGATAAATACTTTTACTGCCTATAAATGCATAAACAGAAGCTAGCAGGACCTATTGTAAACACTTAGAAGTGACAAGAGACAGAGTGAGCATGTATGTGTAAATAATAGCATGTGTAAACAGAAAAAAAAGCTTGTTTTCTTAGCTCATTATTTAGCGTTATGTAGTATGTGTATATTAGCACAGTATTTTTAAGCCCCTGTAAATTGACTTCTGCACACACAACATACTGTTGATTTACTGTTTTAATTTGTCTCGTGCATTCATTTCCTTAACACACAGGTGTGGAGTAGTAGGCCTAAATGTAAAAACTTTGTCCTCAGCGAGGGTCTGTGAGGTTTCAGCATCAATGAGGGGAAGTGCATTCTCTGGCTTGCAATCAACTCAATTATCCTTAAAAGGTTTTGGAAAAATCAAATCAGCAGTTAAGTACTGTGATTGTAAGAGACAACCTTATGCTCGTGACTCATTTCTGTCTCCAATCTTGTATATTTTCCACCATGAAAATGCCCTTTCAGTAAACAGCTGGTCACCTCACCATTTGGACAACACAACTGTGATTTTAGTCAGTGTGGCAGTCAACTTAGTAAGACCACAAGCTACAGTAACAGGTTCAACCCTTTTTTTTTTAAAATCACCACAGTGATTAAAAGGAGTTTCCCTCATTTAGTGCCCTGATGATGTGCAGAGTTTAGCACACACCAGTCCAAAGTAAGGTTAAGATACGCAAAGGTGAAGTGCCAGCATAGCTCACCAGGTTGAGCTATGGTGAAGTGCCAGCATAGCTCACCAGGTTGAGCTGGTGACCCATACGCCTCAAAACTACTGCAGAGGGCCGGTGGTTGAATCCACCCCAGGACATCTGTTTCATGTCTTCCTGTTCTCTCTTGCAATTTTCCTGTCCACTCTCAAACTGTCCTGTCACAATGAAACCTAAAAAGCCCCCCAGAAAGAATGTGCAAAGGCCAATGTAAATAATTTTTGTACCCTTAAAGCCAATTATAGAACCTGCTGTGCATTTGTAATGTTTTTCTATATTCAGTGGGTTCCTTAAATCTATATGAATTCTATATCCATCCATCCATCCATTTTCTTCCACTTATCCAGGGCTGGGTCGTGGGAGCAGCAGCTGAAGCAGAGAAACCCAAACCTCCCTCTCCCCAGCCACCTCCTCCAGCTTATCCGGGGGAACACCGAGGTGTTCCCAGGCCAGCCGAGAGATATAATCTCTCCAACGTGTCCTGGGTCTCCCACAGGGCCTCCTCCTGGTAGGACATGCCCGGAACACCTCACCCATGAGGCACCCAGGAGGCATCCTAGTCAGATGCCTGAACCACCTCAACTGGCCTACTCTGAGCCCCTCCTGGATGGCTGCACTCCTCACCCTTTGGAGGAAACTCATTTCCGCTTCTTGTATCCACGGACTCAGTCTTTCAGTCACTACCTAGAACTCGTGATCATAGGAGAGGGTGGGGAAATTGATGGACTGGTAAATTGACAGCTTCACTTTTATGCTTTCTCTTTACCACAATGGACCGGTACAGCGTCCACATGACTGTAGTCGCAGTCCCAATCCCTCTGTCAATCTCCCGCTCCCTGAGATACTTAAACTCCTCCGCTTGGGGCAGCAACTCGTCCCTGACCACAGCCTCAGACTTATAGGTGCTGAATCACACTCGATTGTGAACCACTCCAGTGCAAGCTGGAGGCCACCATTTCTATATGAGTAAACTAAAACAGACTAAAGTTGTAGAAAACTAATTTAAAATAATAATAACATTGTATAAATAGTATTAATTGTGACCCGCAAAGATCCCTGGCCTGTGGGAGCTGTTCATATCTACCCAATTTTCATCCCAGTAGCTGAGCAGTAGCTGGGACAGAACACAGTATATAATATTAAACTGCCTCATGCTTTTCACACATCGTCAGTCACACACCTGGTATGTCTCGAGGGGCTTGCTCTCCATGTTGAGATCCCAGACTTTGGCAGTCAGGTAGTCTCTGGTGAGCAGGTAGCGGCCGCTGTGGCTGAACTTGACGTCTGACACAGAGGAGATAATCTCAGAGAAGAAGGAGCGGGCGCTGGGATCCTCGGGCTCCTCAAACACTGGAGAGTGGGAGAGAGACAAAAAGCAGACAGAAGGAGGTCAGAGAGTGTTGTTAAGCTAGATGAAAGGCAGATACACAGTTGGATATGTGTGCTTTTATCTCATGTACAGAGATAAATCTCTCAGATGAGTCACTGTGTTAAGTGTCAGCTGTGAGACACAGAGAGACCATGCACACGACTTCTGTATCTTTCCGTAGAGGTGTTGCTGTCTGAATACATCTGTGTATAAACATTAGCAAATGTCAAACAGATCCATTAAAGTTCCTATAAACACTGAATATAAAAAATAAAATGAAAGATCTAGCTGCTTGCTGAGCACAGCTTGTGCAGAAACACTGCAGTAGTGACTCATGATCAAAGCTCTAAACTGAATGGATGAAACATCACAACAGAAGCAAAAAGTGGGAAACAACAAATATATGTTGTAGTTCATCAGAACAGATGCTGGCAGAGGCTGCACACAGTCTATTGCACGATATCTGCTGTGATGTGAAGATTTTGTGGCCTCATCCCCATCGCATATTGTGGTTTACTCGTGTTCACATTTCTAATTTTGCATTTTATCCTTTTCTGTTATGGACTGCTGTAAAACAGTATTGTCTTTTTGTCATATTAAGAAAAGTCAAATAAAAATGTGACAACTGCTCTAACCCTGTTCCATGTTGTGGCTTACACAAAGAATTACTGCTGGGATGTTTTGGGGAATAAGGCTATAAGAAAGGAATAGTTGTATGCAATCATTTGCACAATTAATGTCTAAAAACGTTATTTAAAAGAATGACATTGCTTTTATGATGCACAAATGACTAAATGTTCTGAGAAATGTACCAAAGTGACTGAGAAAAAATGTAAATACAAGAAATACTGCGCCATGACTTGAGTTGTTGCCCCTTAAGGAAGGCAGATTTATGAAATGAGAGACTAGCTCTGTTCTGAGGTAGAACTAAAAATTATTACACAGAGTAGAAAGGTCCAAAAGAGATAAATTGTGCTCCTACACTGTGGGGAAATCATAATTCTTGTAGTTTATCATTAAAGCCATTCACTTAGTACTATTTTACCTTATGTTTTGCCGGCTGGAGATGAGTGAAGCTTAAAATTGAGCAATGCTTTGAGCTAACATGCTCAAAATGCACAAAAACTTGTGCTAAATTAAAAATCTGGGATTACCAAACCAATAAAAATTTGTCCTGAGGGGGTAAACAATCCATAGCTACTTCTGTCTGCATGTCAAAAATTCTTGGGCAAGATACTGAAGCCCAAGTTGCCCCCAGTGCATCTGTGTGAGTCTGTTAATGCTAGGTTAAAGGTGCCTGGGCATAGAAAAAAGTGCTTGTATGAATGTGTGTGTGAATGGATAATTATGGCTTGTAGTAAGAAAGTCCTTTCCATGCTCAAATAGAGTAGAAAAGCACTATATAAGCACCAGTCTATTTCACTTAACAAGGGTTAGTATAGTTATCTAAAAACTTGCTTTGAAAGCGGGATAGCAGCGATATTGAGTTTTTCCACCCTCCAGGAAAAAGGCAGCAGTTACGACGTGCATGTCTTCATCGCTTCTGGAGGTTCTTGTGCAGGTTTTACTCACATTTGGAGTGCTTGTCGCACAGCGCTGCTTCTCTCATGTCACAGAGGCGCAGGGTGCCTTTACTGCTGCTATAGACAAACAAGTTACAGTGGTAGGGATGAAACTCAGCTGCTGTGATCACCTCCGTCAGATCCTCCATGTTGGCTGGCTTGATGTCCACAATGTCTGATAGAAAGCGGCGTCGCTCAGGAAAACTTAGAGCCAGCTTCTTTGAGCTTGCACGTTACACATGATGTGTAGCGCACATAATTCATTCATTTATTAATACATTCACCCTTTTATTACTCCCCAACTGACTCAATGAGAAACTAATTAAACTGTTTCAAATAATATGGAAACACACAGAGACCCATAATATATATATGAAATTTAAATAAAAAGTTTATGTAAACGTACACATAGCCAACACAATATCAATAATTTAAAGCAGGAATAAAGCAAACCAATATAAATATATCTAGAGGGGATCGTTGGGAGAAAACTAATTTCATATTCAGATAAATTGTAATATTATAAATCCTGTCTGGGTCAGGGATGTGACTGTACTGTGTCCTATTGAGCTGGATTAGAACTCAGAAAAGGGCTGAAATATTTATGCAGCCTCTGAATTATTCATTAAGATACATTTTCACTCCTCAAGAAAAAATATTCCCCTCCCCCAGCAATGTGTGTCTTTGTGCATATCTTCATACAACAAAGTGGGATTTGCAGGGGTTGTTGCCTTGTGTGGGCAGGAACTGATTATTGAGCATGTATGCATTAATGCAGGCATTCATTATCTCAGTCCCCGTGCCTTGACAAATATATTCCTGCTTTCATATGTGCGTACACACTCAAACTAAACGACTGCATACGAAGCTGTTTGTCTTCATCTCTTCTGATCTCTGTGCACAAGTACTTCAGAACCATAAAGGATACTGAAGCTGCGGTCAGTGATGTCCAGATGCCAAAGGTTGATTCTCAGGTCATCCGCTGACATGTACGTCTCATAGTCAGAGTTGACAGAGATGGAGTTGATGTGGTAGGTGTGGGCATTGGCAAACACTCGCCGAGGAGTTACCTCCACCATCAGGTCCATGGGCTTCAACACTGGCACCTGGGAAAGACCCAGAGAGAGAGAGCAGTATAACATCTCTTCTAAATGATTAGGAAAGGAAAGATTTACAAGATACACAAGGTTGAATACACTGAAATAATTTTATTGTATCATAAGTTAATATTTAATGTATTACTTCCTTTAGCATCAATAATATAGTAGCCACTCCTAAGAGTGAAACTTGCTTGGTAGCAAGACCAAGAACCCATTCAGTGTTTGACTCATTTGGCTTCATTTTCAAAAACTGTTTACTGACACATGTTTACATTTCACAGATCCACTGGCAGGCAGTTATCATTATTAATATCTTGTTGCAGCGGCACCTGCAGAGGCAGCAAATGAATAGTCAGTTCTTCAAGTTAATGCACTTTAAGCAAGGTGTCAGTGACTTTAACAAGGACCAAATTATGATGGCCTGACAACTGGGTCAGTGTTCCCAGTATGCAGTAGGTATTTCACTCAACAAAAAAAAAAAAAAAAAAATGTAAAATGTAAGTTAATGGAAGCACTTTGATGCTCTGAGTTACCTTTCTTTCATAGTATGGCCTCTCCAAGTAAAAAACATCAAACAGGATAAAGTTTTGAAGATGTTGACTTGGCCTTTAAATTCCTCATAAATCAGACCAATAAAGCATTTTTGGAATGAACTGGAAAACCATGGAGGACCCACCATTCACCTTCTAGCACTTATTGGAAGTTTTTTTGTCAGTGTAGCTTTGGCTACATTGGTGGTTTTAATATTATGGCTAGCTGTTCTTTTTTTTTTGCATACTGCACAATGTTGGCATCATATGCAAAAGGACAGAGGTGCATTATAAGCATGCATCTGGAGACATTGTGAGTTACTGAAATTAAGGTTTAGCTGCAGAACAGAAACACTGAGGCTTTGACTAATTAAGATCCAGTGGAGATGTTGTGTTCCTGCGCTGTAATGAAGGATGAAAAAAAAGAGGATTTCACCACCCCCACAGGCTCGCACACACTCACATGTTCCTTGTGCCAGTGACCCATTTTTACACATGCAAACACATCTGTACTCACTGACCCAGTTTTATTTCCTAACCTGTACTAGACAGACAGACAGACAGACAGACAGACAGACAGACAGACAGACAGACAGACAGACAGACAGACAGACAGACAGACAGACAGACAGACAGATAGATAGATAGATAGATAGATAGATAGATAGATAGATAGATAGATAGATAGATAGATAGATAGATAGATAGATAGACAGACAGATAGATAGACAGACAGACAGACAGATAGACAGACAGACAGATAGACAGATAGATAGATAGATAGATAGATAGATAGATAGATAGATAGATAGATAGATAGATAGATAGATAGATAGATAGATAGATAGATAGATAGATAGATAGATAGATACCTGTAAAGAGGTGACTGTGGAGATGTCCTTTATTCGACCCTCCTCATCCTTCAGGTTGTATCCTTCTGGCCGTTTGTCTCTTTCACTCACCTTCCACAACTTAATGGTCTTATCTGACAAACAGATAACACAGCCATTATGATAAGAAATGTGGAAATGTGTCTATTGAATAAAAGGCGCTTGTTGAAATGCTTTAATGTCAGAGGCTCATCTGAATATATTGAGATGTGATTAGAAATATCACAGTAGACCAAATATAGGATTTCATCCCAATCAAATATAAAAGCATGAAAACTTACAATAACCTGTTTTAGTATTTTAGCAAAAAAAAAAAATTTACATAACAGACTCATTCATTACACAGTCAGACTGGAAAGGAAGCTCGGACTCTGTATTATACTGAAAAAAAAAATCCCAACAGCAAACATGTCAGCATGTTTGCTACTCAGCTGCTGAGGCAGGTCCTACATATTTCATGCTCTCAATTATAAATACTACAGTACTTAAAAAAAATCAATACTCAGGTTCTGAGGGTAAATCTATAAATATTCCAATATGGCCATAAATTCAAACTCACATCCTGATGTACTACAGAAAAGAGATGCAACATAATATAGCAACTCATCTGTGATTAGGCAAGGGAAAATCTGCTTCTGACTTAAGATCTTAATTATGAGATGCTCATCATCCACACAAACATGTTAACTCCTTAAGCCAAAGTTTTTAGGGGTTTTTTTCCATTCCAATCTGTAATAGTGCCACAACCCTAAAAATAACAACAGTGACCTCTATGGGTGATGAACATATAGCAGAATTTTGAAGTAAATCAATAAAAATGTAGAAATCTTATCAAAAATTCAAATTTGGGAGAGCATAACACCTTTATAACAATAAGATATATTTAGGAAATGGAACACTACCAGCAGCAAAATAAAAAGAAATGACACAACAGATTGTAGTTTAAGGAGGCCTCATTATTTTAGCTGTCCTAAGCTTTAAAGTGGGTCGCACTCATTGTTTTTTTTTTTAAAGATGGCAGGTAATGTTTTAATAAGATAGGGTCTGGTACTGCTCAGGTGGAAAGAGGGAAGAAACCGTATCTCAGATGTGTAACCTTAGATAATGCCTTTAAAAAAAAAAAAACATAATCGTTCAAAGTGATTCACATCAAATGTGCTCCAGAAAATATCAATCGATCACATCAGCTTCCAGGTTTCTCTAGGGTTTGTATGCAGAGGGCTCTCACCATTGGTGGACAGGAGGAAGTGTGCAGCGTTCTGCTGAGGCAGCCATCGGATCTTATTGATCTTCTCCTCAATCTCCAGACTCTTAAGGTAGTCGAATTCGGGCTCATGGCTCTGAAAGGTGCTGTAGACATTATACTCTCCCTGGGAGAAGGGCTCAGTTTTGCTCTATGAAAAGAAAAGGAGGAAATGAAAGAAAAGGGTAGGTCAAAGTGACAAATGTCCACACGTTCCATCACCTTGATGTTAATCAGAAACTGCATGGCACGGACTCTGCACAGCTATAATGACACACTCTCTGACACAGCAGGAGCATCAACTATTTATCAACCAATATAGCGTAGCTGGAGGGGAACCAAGTGCGTTCATCGCTGCCCTTACAGCTCAAATGAATAATGTTATATTTGAACGTACTGCATGGGTGCAGGTGTGTCGATGCTGGTGTGTGTAACTACCTCAGGTTCCCTCTGAAAGATGACCACACGGCCCCCTTTGTCTCCTGTGGCCAGGAGCTCTCCTGTGTGGTTGAACTCAACAGTGGAGATGATATCAGCTGGAGATATACAGAAAAAGATGAACAGAGAAAGAGACAGAGAGGGAGCGAAGGAGATGTGTAGTATGAGAAGGGAAATGGCAGAGAGAGAGAGAGAGCGAGCGAGAGAGAGAGAGAGAGAGAGAGAGAGAGAGAGAGAGAGAGAGAGAGAGAGCGAGAGAGAGAGAGAGAGAGAGCGAGAGAGAGAGAGAGAGAGAGAGAGAGCGAGAGAGAGAGCGAGAGAGAGAGAGAGAGAGTAGCCATTAGCTACACGTCATCATTCATCTGTGTCATGTTCATCTCACTCTAAATTATTAAACCAAACCAATGCATCAACATGCAAGTGATTCAAATATGCAAATTCATGTTTAGAATAAAATAATATTTGATAATTATGCAATTGTTCTTGAACTTTGAGAATGAGCATTATTAAGAATATATAAGTCCATGAAAACACATGGGAAATCTCACACACACACGCAAACACACACACACACTCACATACACAACTGTTTTTTCACAGTAGGCACAGGTGTTATCTGTGTTTCACTATGACACATACACAATGACGTACAAAACTACAGAGTCACTCGGGTTCATTTTTAAGGCTGAGGTGAATATTGAGTCTCTGTGAGGCCATAAACAACTGCGTAGTTGAAGTCACGACACAGTGAGTCTTGATCGCTAATTTTATATTACATTAATCTGGATATTTGCCTCATAGCTTCCATTACTCCTTAAAACATTAACACAATGCCTCATTTAGAACACTGAAATATCAGGAGTCAGCACATTATTATCCGCTTAGCATTTAGTACACTAACTCAGTGCTTTCTGTGGTCCATTCTGTACCATAGTACACAAACTATTACACAGAAAAGTGCAGTTGTGTCGTCAAATGTGTGTGTGTGTGTGTGTGTGTGTGTGTGTGAGCGAGGCCTGAATGTGGGTTAGCTTTGCATGTAATGTGCTGCCTGTTCTTCTTGTCCTCCTTTCACCTCTGCTTTTCTGCAGCAGACAGGAGATTTAGTTGTAAACATACATTATATTTGAAGACAAAGCTGCTCCAAAGTATCTGTGATTAAACCGCTTTCAAATAGATTAAACTGAAAGGTTCAGTAAAAATGATGTGTAATGACAACAGATGTAGCTGACCTGGCGTGAAGCCTGGCAAAGCTAAAGTACTAGCCCTCCAAGATCATGAAGGCCACTGTGAATGGATACATTTGAAAAATCAACATGTATTTAGTCCTATATTTTCACTTGCTTTGTTATCTTCCTTCAGCAAGTAACCATAAACCTAACTTATTTGAACAAAAGTAGTCAACAAATCCAGTCTTTTTACCAAAAGAAGTGGAGAAATTCAATTGTGATGTTTCAGATCTTAAAAAAATTAAACAGCGAAAGCACCACAAAGTTACAGCACCTGGATGAGAAACAGTCCCAGCATGTTATCTCTCATAAACTCACAATTTTTTTTTTTTTATTTAAAGTTTCTTTGGCTGGTTGACCTCAGGTATTTAAACTCATCCACCTTCATTACGTCTACTGCTTGCAGCTTCACTGTTACACCTGTCTCCCTCTCGTTTACACACATGTATTCTGCCTTGCTTCTACTAACTTTCATTCCTCTTCTCTCCCGTGCATACCTCCACTTCTCCAGGCTCTCCTCCACCTGCTCCCTACTCTCAATACAGAGTTACAGACAGTGCACAAGAGAGGTGAAAAGAGAGTTCAGGTAGCGTGGAGTGGGTGGAGATGAGTGGTTGGTTTGTGACAGAAGGATAGCAGAAGGAGTGAAAGGGAAGGTTTACAAGATAGTGAGACCAGCAAGGACGTATGGTTTGGAAACAGTGGCACTAACAAAAAGACAGGAGGCTGAATTGGAGGAGGCAGAGTTTGAAGCTGCTAAGATTTTCACTGAGAGTGGCCAGGATGGTCAAAATTAGAAATAAGCATATCAGAGGGACCGCTAAGGTTGATCAGTTTGGAAAGAAAGTTAGAGAGGCAAGACTGAGATGGCTTGGACATGTGCAGAGGAGGGATAGTGGATATACTGGGCAAAGAATACTGAATATGGAGCTGCAAGGCAGGAGGCAAAGAGGAAGAACACAGAGAAGATTCAAGGATGTAGTGAAGGAGGACGTGCAGAGGGGGTGTGACAGAAGAGGATGCTAGAGATAGGGTGAGATGGAGGCAGATGATTTGCTATGGCGACCCCTAAATGGAAAATTTGAAAGAAGAAGACTGCTGACCTTTTCATCTAACACTTCTTCAATATTAGGACTATTCCTAATGATACTAAAAAAGTGTTTCTGTTACTGCTAAAATCTCTTCTTTTGTCCCATAGTTTAACAATAAGACTGGCATAGAACTACAACCATTTCCACTTTACAAGCTAATGCAGAGACTGTGCTCTGTAGCAGCATTTTTACTTAACACTTCGGGTCTTTTCAGTTGACATACTGAAAATATTTAAAAACATTGTCATAAAATTGTTTGTATTTAACTTGTGCAGCACACTGGGCTGCTGACCTTAATATACACAACAACCAAGCATGGACATAAGCATAATAAAAACTGGGAAACTGCAACTGAAAACTCATTGCTGACCATAAAAATATATAACCCTATGCTCACTGAAATCAATTTTAATCTTAAAATTATAAAGGCATTACAGTGTCTGCTGGATTTCTCTGGCATTTCATGTTCAAGTAAGAAAAAAAGGAGCCATGCAACGCAGGGTTTTGTTAGAAAAGTACATGTTCTTACTGAGCTTTGCTGTAATAAAAAATAGAGCTTGGAGAGTGTATTTATTGAGTCAGAGTGATTCAAAGCTGTAGCCTTGCCTATTTTGTTGTGGCCTTGAGAGAGAGAGATTTTATCATGAGAGGCGGGGATTGCTCTGCAATCTCTACACCAACACAACCTTGTTCACCCTCAAACAATCTGTGTATTACTGGTTACCTCCTCCTCTACTTTAGCCATCGCTCCACTCGTTATTACACACTTTCTTGAGCTCTCAGGCGCTGCAGTACCTTCTTTATTACCCAGTGTCGAGTTCCCCTCAATTTTAGGCTTACTTTCATTCCCTTTCACCTCACATGTTCTTTTGTCACGTCTAATCTCCTGTTCCCCAATCTCTCTCTTTTGCCCCCATTTCACTGTCTCAGTTTCTTCTTGGTTGTCTCTGCACATTCAGCTCTCTCATCCCTCCCCCACGGCGCTCTGCTGCCTAGTGTGCACAAGTGGTGGTGATGCTGGTGGTGGTGGTAAAATGGAAAGGATAGGAAAGGATGGTGAAGGGAAAAGGCTATGAGGCTGAGGCGGTGGAGGGGGGTCCTCCAGTGTGTAGGGGTTGCCATGGTAACAAGTAGAGCCAACCAGTGGAGATGGTGCTCATAAAGGTTAGCCGTATATGGAATCTGGTGAAGGAGGAAGTGGGATTTGGCGATCCAATCCTCGCAGGAAGAAGGAGAGCGGTAAAATAATTATGCTGCTCTAGTTTTGTCCACTAACAAATGTTGCTAAATTAATACCAAGAGATGAAGCAGATGCTGTGGTCCTAATTGAGGATAGGCAGATAATTAATGGATGCACAAAGACATGCAGGTCCCTATGCATGCAGTCCAACACACGCATGTGCACCAGGGGGCTTTAAATGCACACATGCATGTAATGATGCAAAGAAAATGTGCGAGCTTAATGCTGTGTGTGTGAACGAGAGGCTGGACACTTACAGACAACTGTGTCTCCAGTCAGGTCACAGACAGAAAAAGCCAAGCTCAGCAAAACCACAGCAGCGGCACACAGTATAGCTGAATAAAATATGGAGCACACACTCTCCTGGCTCAACCTGGATCCTCTTATCTTTGTGTTTCTCTGTTTCCCTCTTATGAACAAACACAAAACACACACCCATCTGTCTCTTTCACTCTCTTTATTACAGGAGCACCGCGGAAAAATAAACTAATAAGAACACAAGCAACGACTGCAGGGACACGTACCATCACGATCACTGTGGCTCTCTCCCAAGAAATACTGCTGTCCAGTGCATTTGTGTGTGTACAGGTAATGTGTGTGTGTGTGTGTGATTGTGAAGCTGTAGGTTTTTGTCTTATGGATAAGTGTGCTACGGCACAGCAAGCTTCCTCAGTCTGTGTCTCCCACAGACTGTCCATTAGCATCAGCAGGCTTGTCTGACTCATTGCCACACTGCAGAAGCTGAGGGAACACACTGTGACTGCAAGTGCACCCGCTAACGCATACAGCACAAATCAACACAAAACAACACACAAGCATGAATGAACCCAATGATACAGAAAAAGTACAAAACAGGCGCAGGGTATGAACGCCAAAAACACAAACACTGAAGTGATTAAGGACAGCGGTTAGATGTCACAGTTTTCTCACACCATTAGCAGTGAAAATAACTGACAGGTAGAGCTGAAGTAATAAGTCAGTTAATCTAATTGTCAATCAGATGATACAGATGAGGGTGGAGGTGAAAGCGCAAGGAGGCAGAATTCCTTTTTTTGGGCAGAGGGACAGAAAGGGAAGCAGACGTCCTACAGGCCTAATTATAGATATCTTAGGTCTGGGTAAACACGGACAATTAAAGCCGAGCCAAAAACATACGCTCCTTAAAAGTGGGGACATGCTACCACTCAGCAGGAGATGCATGTGCGTGTGCAAGCTGTAGCTCAAGCGCCTTGCATTTCCTGCGTACGTGTGCACAAGTGTGTGTACTCAATTGCCCTGTAGAGAAATACACAGGTTGGAGGGAGTGGGGGAGTGGAGAGAGAGGAAAGCCTGCCAGAGGGAGATGGCAAATTGATCCCTGTCCTGCAGTTTTGGAGTTATCTGGGGAAAGGAAAAAAAAAAAAAATGGTGCATGTGTTTGTTAGAGGTGCACGTGTGTGAAGAGGAGTGATTTAAGCCCAGCACAGCGGGGAACCTGCCATTTCTCCCCACAAATATCGGCACAATGGAGGAGCTGGTGTGAGCCTAATGGTTATAGATACAAACAATTAGAATTACAAAACAAGCGAGCTGCAGCGTGTGTAGAATATACACCCGTAATCCTGTTTTACTGAACTGCAGGAACATCTTCTGACTGCATGAGTTCTCAAAGCTGCTTGTGATTCATTTTTTGGGGGAAAAAAAAAAAAAAAAAATCTATTTTTCCACAAGATTTGTGAGACTTTAACATGAAAAAAGATGAGAGGCTTAGTATGTTTACACCCAGTCTGACTGAAGCAATATTGAAAACTCAGAATATGTGTTGACAGCTCATAAATTTAGAAAAAATTAATCTTTCATTTTTTTAAAAAAAATAGAGCATTCCCTTTTTAATGCTTTTCTTCTTTGCCTTTCGAAGTTTATGAGCATTAATAGATTAGTCAATCCTGAATTTTTTGCACAAAATGCAGAAAGTTCACTGATTCCACCTTCTTGGAACTTAAATTTAGCTGTTGTTTTTAGTCTTTCACTATGACAACCTAAGCATGTGGACTACTTGTCGAACAAACCAAACAACTCTCTGTGAGATTTCAAGCTTTTTTTTTGTTCCAACTATCTTCAGACATTTTACAGACCACGCAATTAATAAACAGATGGCAGATGAAATGAGAATGGGGGAAAAAATGTAGTTGCAGGCCTTTCTGTGAATGTGTACCCAGATTTTATTCAGAGGTTTAAAGACCTGTGTATGTGCTCATTTTCATGGATGCAAAGTGCTTGTGTGTTTTCTCCCTCAGTATAAAAGAAGCAAGATAGCAATGCTTTGAAGGAGGCGGGGTGTCATCTGGTCAAACTATTTAAAGAAATCAATCACACACGCAATTCTAGCAGGCAGACTGAGATAAAAATAAAGAGCTGGGTATAAAAATAGTGGCACACAAAAAGGATGAGGCAGACAGACAGAGACAAAGTGATATTTAAGATATTTATAACAGTCAGACTCACATGAAAATTCACCTGACTCAAACTACTCCCTTACACACACACACACACACACACGCACGCACACTCACATGCAGCCATTCACACACAGGTGCGCACACATCCAAATCTCACACTGGGGTTATGTGGCGCATTTGTGTGACACAGATATGACCTTCGGGATAGAAGATAGAGCACACACCTTCAGTGTAAGAGGCAAAAGGCTCAGGCTCCAGAGAAAGGGTAGTGATGTCGGAGCACAGGACCTGGATGGGGCTCAACATCCTGGGGGAGGACTCCAGGGTGGAGAGGGGTGGACAGGATGGGCGGAGCTCTTCAGGCTATAGCCAGGAGCAGCCCTGCAAGAGGAGCAAGGATTGACGGAGGGAAAGGGAGGAAGGAGGGCAACAGGGAGGCAGAGGGTGAGGAAGGAAGGAAGGAAAATAGGAAGGAAGAAGGACCAGGGCAGCAAAGGGGTCGAAGGTGGGGTTAAGGGTAGGGACTGAGTTACTACATCACCACACTCGGTCATGAGTACTCACCAAAGAAAATCTGCTGGTGGTGTATTCATGATCACATAATAACATATTGGGTAAGGCGGGAAAAGCTGGCAACACATAAAGGATGAACACAGAAAGCTAATGGGACAAAGTCTTGGCATGTATTGTTTATTCCCTTTCATTAAATTTTCCATGTAATCAAAAGTGTGCATGGCCCAGGGAGAGGATATTTCACATTTTCCCCTGTGACTCGTCTCTGAATAATCTTTAACGACATATAGTATGGAACGTAATCAAATCTTCCCATTACAAGTTACTAAACAATGCAAATATCCAAATATATTCAGTGTAAACCAAAAGTAGTTTGCATGTTTAGAGATACATATGGAATTGATGTATGATCATTATTATATATAATGATTTTGTATTTTCAGTTTCTGCTCCAGTGAAAAATAACAATTAATAATGGACACTCCTGTATATGATATAGGATAATAACAAGGTTAATCAGTATGTGTTAGCTTAAAATTGTCAAAATTTTAAATTTGTTACTCCATCTATTGAACCCAGTACTACCCAACTGGATTTGAGGTTGTAGCAAATGAGATATTTTTGAAGGCAAAGAAAGTGAGTGGAGGGGAGTAAGAGATGCATGTAATTAGGGATGGGAGAAACTGTAAGGAAGAGGGAGTTTAAGCATCCCTCCCCTGTAGGAGTTAAAGGGTAGGGGAATCCCCACTGGAAGATCTACAGACACACATTTACACACATAGACACAACACTTGCAGACACACATCCATACTTATAATCAAACCTGAGCTAACAAAAAAGATGCACATACGTGCATTTAGATATAAAGACAAGAAAGAAGGATGGAAACACATACAGGAGACAGCTAAATGAACCCATGAGTAAAATCACATGTACCATCTCTCTCTGTCTGTCTCTACCAAGCTCAGTTTTCCTTACACACACGTACAGAAGAGCACTGTGTTTGAGTGGCCTTTAGGGCACTGCTGGATAATTGTTTGGCAGTTGTGCCACTTCAGCACCGGACAATGCTGTGTGTTACATTAGAGACCTGATGGAGAAAGAAGCAGTGGGTGGAAACGGGGAGGAGGACGGGGGATGGGGTGAACATGGAGGAAAGGTGGAGGAAGTTGGAGTGGATTCAGAAGAAGAAGAGGCAGGTGATGGTTTTGTGGTTGTTGTTGTTGGGTTTGTTTGTTTTTTCGTTTTTTTTAGATAGACAATAACATTTGTCGCTCATCTGGGGAATTCCTGAACTTCCACTGCATTCAAGCTCACAGCCCATCAAACCAGCAGTGTTCAGCAGCATCCTGAATTCAGTCCTGAATAATGCCTCTGTGTGTGGAATAATTAATACTGCCATTATTGGTGGGTGGAGATGATCTGCCAATCACTCTGGCCAAGCATGAAAAGCAGCATTTTCATCGTCGCTGGCTGTTACTATAGCAATAATGGATGGGTGGTGACGGGTATTAAGGCTGATTTTCTTTTTTTTTTTTCACTCACTAAACCTTTTTCCTGAAATGGACACGGTTTAGTAATGGAAAGACAGCATGTGTAAGGAGAAACATAAACGCACACTCTCTCACATACGGACAAAGACATGCGCAAATGTGATCTTCAATACAGTATGTTGAATACACACAAGAGTATCTACACAATCAACAGGCAGCGTTACGGGTCTCCCCTGACTACAGCGTATGCTTTTGTGTGAGGGGAAATTATGCTACACCACACGCGCAGGAAGCATAATTCCCTTTCTACAGTGATACGAGGATCACAAATGAGCTTGCAACATGTTCATGACCCCCAAATGATAATCCGCTGTTCTGGTCTAAGGCGCATAGCGAACAATGAGCTGAGTGTAAGAAAAAGACAGACGAGGCAGCAAGGCAGACAGGTAAAGCCAGCGTGCAGGTAAGATTAGTGGTGTTAATAAGATAAGCTGAACGTGGTTATCCACTGTCATAATCCATCTGCTTTATGAAAGAAATTAAAGAAATTTAGTGGTTTGTACAGTTTGTAGGCTGCTGGGTTTGTCAATATACCCCCCGCCTTGGATCACACATTCAATCTGACACCTGCACCTGTTATATAGAAGAAGAGGGAGCAAACAGGGAGAACGTGTGTGTGTGTGTGTGTGTGTGTGTGTGACACTGTTACCATATGAGAGCTGACAAGCAATGCAAGTACAAACGAGTGTGGTGGAATTTTCTGGCTTGTTTTTCTGGAAAATTCTCTGACACGCAAACACAACCGGAGACAAAAGTAAACACATTCAGGCACGGGTCAGATCAATTCTTCCCTGCAGCGTGACAAAATAGCTGCATTACACAAGGTAGCACAAACAAAATAACAAATGAAAAGCGCAGAGTGAGGACAAAGAAATAGTGTGAGAGGAGGCAAAGAGGAGTGGTAAACTCGCCTAAGATGATTTAATTTTGCAAAGAATGTTTTGGTGAATAGAGCTTGTTGTCTGCAGCTCCCGTCTAAACAATAAATACCATAGAGCTTATAGAAGCTTAGGAAGCTGACCTGAGCTTGTTTTGTTACGCACTTCGTCACACACACTCCAAAAGTTCAATACATAGATACACACTTTCCTGAGGGAATGCTTGAATACATAAAACAGACACATACAGCTTACTCTGTCATCTTCTTACCTTCAGTCACATAGTTGTGGTCGGGGAGGAAGCCGCGGTGGTTGAGCGTGGGGGTGGAGTCAGTGTCTTCGCCCATCAGCGGGGCCTGGGGGAGTGCCCGTCTTGGTGGGGCAGCGTGATGGTGGCAGATTGGTGGCGGAGGGGATGGTGGTGGGGATGCCGGACAGCACAGTGCCCATACTGTTGCCCGCCTCCTCAGCACAGGGGCGCACAGCTTGTCATCCTATCCTTAAGTAAGGATGAGGGGGCGGTATGGAGGGAGTGGGGCAGCCCCGAAAGAGGGATGGATATGTCTAGGAGTCCACACAACTGCTTCTGAGAGCCAGATTCAAACCTGCAGAAAGGGGATCATTTGGAAACAGTTCAAAAACTACCACTGCTGAACTTGATTTGTACCTCACAAGAGCACACATTAGTCATGAGGCAAGAAAAATCAAGCGCACTCCTAGTCCACCCTGCAGTTACTGAGTCCAGGTGTGGCCAGACCAATTCTGCTCTCTCACAAACACATGCAGCATACACAGCAATGAGCTCTCAGAAATGAGAAAAGTCCCTGCTTCTTAATGGATGCTCTAACAGAAGAAGAGGCGATGAGGAGGAAGAGCAGAATGGGGGGAGGGGAAAGAGGGATGAGCAGAGCCCCAGATCGGTGTATCTGCAGTGCTGCTGCTGCTTCTGCAGTAAACTCACACGCATGGACACACATATACAGTGGGCTAAACGCAAAGGCGCACACACTCACTTCAGCAGCTTAAATGCCAGGTACTCCTTGGTGGATCCTCTACGAATAATGTCTCTCCTCCTCCTCACCGGCTAACTGTCCCTTGGTCCCACTGGTTTATCGACAGTTCCAGTATGAGGAGGAAAATCCTTCTGGTCCTGCGTTCTGCTGCAGTCTGTTCTCTGGCGTATGTATGAAAGGCAGAGTGAAAGGTAGAGAGAGGGGGAGGGAGAGTGAGAGAGGAGCTGTTCTGCTGTGCTGGTACTGTGTATGATGCATCAGCGAGGGCCCCGCCCACTATCTGGTGCAGCCAATCAACACAGACCTTAGATCTGCTTGACCACTGAATGCAGGTGAATAAAAATGATAAAGAAACTGAGGACAGAGGAGTGGGTGGCAGAACAGAAGTGGCAGCGTGTCTTATAAGGTTGGGATTAATGGGGGAGACAGCAGGAGAGAGAGTCACCTGTGTTACCTGATACAGTTAGATAGTTAAGGGAACTGCACAATCATTTATTTTTTTTACAAGTTTGAGCTTCTTTTGAACTAAGAACTAACAAAATGATCTAAAAAAATGGTCTAATGTAATGCATAACAATAGTGCAAATTCTAATGAGTTGAACTTTTAATACAAAGTCCAGATTTTCAATACAAAAGAACTATACAGTACTGTGAAAAAGTCTTGAGTCACCCCTTATTTCTTTAAATTTTAATTACAAGGAACCAGACTTTCCTGAGCAAAGTGGTCTCAAAGTTTTTCTTTGGACATTGGCTGCTTTTGCATTCATTTTCAGTCCAGTCCTTGTACCTGACCATTTTCAAAGGAATGTTTCTTTGCTTGTTAATCCACTTAACACTGACCTATGAAACATTCAAGCATAAAAAAGGCACCTAACTCAAGTGATGAACCACTGTTGTGTGTACACATAACAGACAGTTTAATGAACAACCAATTGTAAACTGTACATTAGACACTTTGTTACTAGAAGTCTGTCACTAAAGCATATAATTTGCTCCCATTTGTTTAGTTGATCCACCATGTAATACCATCTAGAAAACATCTGATTGGCAATTGCTTCATTATTTTTTTAGAGTGACAATGATCCCAAAAATACTGCCAATGCAGTAAAAGCATACGTGGATAGAAAAACACACAATGGAACACTATCAGTCATGGATTGGCCTGCCCAGAGCCTGGACCTCAACATCACTGAAGCACTGTGGGTTCATCTTGACAAAAGGCAGCCCACATCCAAAGAAGAGCTAAAGGACTAATTAACAAAACTACAATAAAGTTTGCCTTTTCGGGCTAGAATAGAACAGAATGCCTTTATTGTCATTATACACAATGTACAATGAGATTGAAGATCATGGCTATGTGGGAGAATAAAGATGGCCATACTAAATACTTTCAAGCTCATTAGAATTGTCAAACTACTAAGACTAAGTCAAACTCAGCATCAGGCTAAAAAGTCCAGCATCGGTGAAACTCTCTTTCCTAACATGAAACTATCGTGTACTGTGCAAAAGTCTTGAGTCACCCTTCTTTTCTTTATATTTTGATAGGAAACTGGGAAAAAGGTGCAGCGATTTATTGAAACGTGCAAACATACATGGAAATCCAGTATATAAGGCAAAGACAGAGTTTGTACAATTCTAATAAGCATGCTAATATTCTTCATGCACATATACATATACATATGAACAATAACTGCTGTATTGAATAAAGATGCTTTTCAGAAGCATGTCACAATCTTGACTCGACACCACCATATTCTCATATGATGTGTACTCTGCTACAAACTGTCTGAGCTACTGTGCTGGACAAATGATTTGACACAGTACTATTTTCCCATACAGCACAACACAGTATTGCACACCACAGTAAGAAAAGTACAAAAAAAAAAATCTGAAGCATGAATGAAATGCTTTGAATGAGCTGTTCTGGGTGAGTTACTACTTTGTGCAGACATGGTGTAGAGTTATGGGGATCCATTAAACAGCTGTTCCACTTGCACTTATCAATGATATCCCCCAGCCTTACTCCAAGGAATCAGAAATGACCACACACTGAAGGAAATACCACTTCAGTTCACACACCAATGCTCAAGTGCACACACACACACAGTGGAGTTAGCATAGCAGCAGGGAGTGAGGGGCTGCCAGTGACAGTTGGTGCCATCACTGGTGCTGGCTGTCTGCCACCAGGATTTAACCTTCCCCCCCTTCCCAGTGAACAAGAAGAGCTGTTTATCTGACTTACTCCAAGACTGCCAGCATTGCCCTCCCCCACCCACCACTTAGCAATGAGCAATGTTCCACAAACCACTGCTGCCATATCTGCCCTTTTATGTAACCCCCTTCCAGCCTGACATGTACCACAAAACCTTCTGTTTCCTATGCATAGCTATAGCTACCTGCACACCTTAAAGTGGACACTCAGTACCTCTGCAGGGTAAACAGTTCAAAATAATTTCCAGCCCTTCGGTTCATCCACTGTCTGAAAGGAAGCATTTTAGATACTCTCCCCTTATTCCGTCCATTCATCCATCCAAATCAAGAAGCAGTGAAGTGAGAAAGATGTGAGAACTACTCTAAACATTTTTGCATGTTATTTTTAATCCGTTTTGTTTTACAACATTGCTATGCTAACGTATTAGCAAACACATTACCTGGTTACCTGGACCAGTGCTCTCCAGTTCACTCCGGAGTTTGGGGAGTTTTGGCCTAACATCAGTCTTAAAAACATTCACTGACCTTTTATCTGTTGCTTGTCTTTTTTGAACCATGACAACAGATACAAAGCATACACTGGGAGTCGTGAAAACAGCCGCCTGAGGGCAACAGAGACTGAACCAAGCAGAAAATCTGCGCCTCAAAAATGAATCAGTGCGTCCCACACAAGGCCGGAAGTTTGTGTCACTGAAAAGAGGAGATGTTACCATGGATGTTACTGAGTTTCTTGAATGTAATTGTTCACAAGACTTAACTGTTAATTTACGCTGACTTTCCCAGAGCCATTTTTCCCCCAAATTATTAAAAAAAAAAAAAAAAAAAAAAAAAAAAACTATCATTGTTTTATTCCAAACTTTAATAAATTAATGAAAAATAAAAGAATGAGCATAATAGAGGTTACACTAAAGCTAAAAATATGCTTGGAAAAAGAAAACACTACAACAGGTAGAAACATTAGGAAACACAAACGCACACAGTAATCATCATCACCACCTTGCTTACAGCAGCTTTGTTTAGGTGCAGTAAATTTCCAGTTCAGCTTTTCCTTGTTACCCTGCTCTGCCTGACCCTGGACCTGGCTGTGTGGCAGAGGCCTTGGGTCTGTCTCCAGTCTGTGGAGACGTGCCTTTTGTCAAGGATTGGCTTTGGACCCATCCCGTAACCTTGGTAACAGAAGAGCGTGACCACCCACCATCCCCTTCCTTAATTGGACCCGTTGCCCTATACAGAGAATCTGAGCTGTTTTGTGCCCTCTCATCATCTCCTTCAGTAGAGATGGCAGGAACACCCCTGCAGAATTATTTAACGTTCATCCTGAAACAATCAAGTGTAGGAGGTATGAAAGATTATTAGTGTCATTTGTAGTGAGTGAGACAAAGAGAAGATATCACATTGTCCTAAGGAAAGACTGAAGTGATCGCAGAGATTAGATCGTGAGTGGGAGTCAGCAAAATTAGCTGAAATAAAGTAAGTAGTTTATGGCTGATTGGCTGAAACACACATGATGCAGGATTTAGTCCACAGATCACCTGCTAATGGGTGACCAGATCTGAAGAAATGAAATATGGGGCAAAGAATATATTATGTAGAAACAATGTAGGACATGTAGTTTGAAAATATGATAGATCTCACACAAGCAGGTTAAATGTTTGGATATTCTATTTTATTTGCATCTTCTTTTAATGAGCCTAAATGCACATTAGACTTTATGATCTTCTGTTATACTCGTCCTACATGTGTTCCCTTCTTCAATTGCAATAAATGTTCAAACTGGTAACTGTTACTTCTGCTGCTTTTCTTTCGTGTAATTACTTTCAGGGTTCATTGTGGATGTACATTTCTTTGGTACCAACATGTTTCTTGTGAGGCATGTTGGTGTTTGTAAAATGTAGGACAATATGCTGCACACTGGGACAAATGATAGAAATGTTTTGTAGTCCAACAAAGTCAGAAACTACCCCCCCACCACCACCACCACACACACACACACACACACACACACACACACAGAGATAAAATCAGAGTAATATTAACAAATACCATAAATAAAAATAAAATTAAAATTATTTAAGGCACTGCTTTTATTAATTATAATAAGGAAATCCACAGCATCTCAGCTGTTTATAAATAAGTCAAAGGTCAGCCTCTGTTAACCTTGCTTCAAGATAATGGGAGATAACACAGCCAAGATTTTGCCATGTAGGCTCATTATTTAGTTTGGCATTTTTAAGGTGACATTCATTTAAATGAATCACACAAACTTTTTTTTTAATTGGAAATTGGTTAGTTGTGAGTTAATATGGAAACAATTAAAGTCTTTGTGCTCATCCTTTCCTAACATTTCTAGGATAAAAATCAAAAATTGTATAAATTCACTCGCTTCTCTTTTTCTATTGCAAAATTGAGACACTTGTACCTAAAATGAGGCATTAGAGGAATTAAGACTTATGTATTAAGTTAAACTGTGTAGTGTGGTAATATCTCTGTTGATTCAAGTAAAAACACATTTCCATAACTTGGGCTTTTCTTACACACAGAGACTCAGATAAACTGATAGAGATGATGACTGGGGAAGGGAGGGAATGGACCTTGAGATCCCAACATGATTCAGGGCTACACTCAGTCAACATGATAACGATCAGCATCATTCATCAGGAGCACCGGTGGATCCAATCAGATGCAGCGATGCTTGCCTCTGCCTCTGTTGACCTGGTGCTTCTCTTCCTTCCCACCCCCACTTCACCGTGCAGACACAGAGTTGCTTAGCAACCTAAGAGCAGCCTATGGAGAACACACTCAATCGTGCAGACTCTCACGCACACACACTCAGAATACACAGGAACTCCAAAAAGGGGAAGATAATGTAGTCCCACTCCACCCCTCCATCAAGCTCTGTGACCCCCACCACCACCACATGTGAAGAGACTCAGTCAAACCCAGCGCCCCAGAGGAGATTCGGTCCAGTACCTGTGGCCCCCTGACAGCCCTGCCCTGGTTCAGATTCCCTGTAGGCATTCACATTTATCTATGGAAACAATCCCGGCCGCCTCTTTGATAAAGAGCTCTTGCTATCAAAAACCAGAACCTTGCTTAATATTTTGTGATTTTGACTGATAAAAGCCCAGCAGCCATGAAATCAGCATTTCTAACAAAGCGCTTTAGCAGATGAAAGTTAAAAGCTCTGCAACGTCTCCCCAATCTAACACTATTAGCACATTAAGCGAGTGCTTAAATACAGTCCGCAGACGATGGATCAACTCAGTGCCTTGAGCTGGAGACAGCATTGTAATCCCCTAAAGGGGGTGTTTCACTGCAGTAATGGCAACCCGCATGAAACCACTGCCCCTGGGGAGTGGTGGGACTGGGTAGATTACGAACAGCCTTGGGGCAGCGCTAAATCCCTCATGGCTTCAACACACATACACTAAAAGAAACTGGTAAGTGCGCACACATAAATATAACCATAACATAAAAATAACAGGAAAATGTTTGAAAATGAAAAAAGGGAGGAGTACACGTATAAAAACAAATATCCTCCACAGTTACATTTGACTGATACATCAGTGGGGGGAAATTCATCTTTTCATTTTTTCATCTGCATGGCATGTTTGGGGAGGGGGGGTGCATTTACTGGGTGTCAGGGGGATCGTTTAAACTCCTGGTGGATTATGGGATGGTGATGGAATGACTTTTTGGACCTAAGGCATGGGGGTGGCTGGAGGTACAGCAGTTTAAAGACAAATAATCTGAAACATGGCAAGCACATTATAGCCTGATCCCTGCTGAAATATAGAATGGGCACAGTATAACAGTAATAATACTATATAGTTATTACTACATGCCAACTGCGAGAGCAATTACATTTCTACCCAGTCAGATCGCTGGGGGAAATGGACTGTGGCGCTATTAGACTTGGGCTGAAAGACCAGTGCCAGAGAGCCAACATAGTCTGGAGGTGGTCCATAGACATTCATATCTGCATATATTTATGCCTTTATGCAAAGCTTTTATCACGTAATTTTAAAGCACTAAATGCTGTATAGTCTTTCCAGACTGTTCAACTGCTCATTTGTTGCTTTTCCCCACTGGGGCAAAGCTGCTTATACCAGAAAGGGGATTACACATAACTAAATGTACAAACAGAAAACATTGCAAAGCCTGTGTGACTGCTGCCTGTTAATACAAGCACATATACACAACCCTTTTTTTTTTTTTTTTTTTTAAGTCTATGTATAGATTTGACTTACTATGCAACCTGGCAGTCACAAATACAGTACTTAAACACTACATGCCCTTAAAAGGTCTGTAAGAGCCTACAGCTTTACTCAGTGGGGGTTCAGTCCCCTCACATTAACAGCAGTTCTCTCACAGAGACACATTGGCACTTATCTAACTCACAAATTCAAAAATAGAAGAAAAAAAAAATAAAGTGACACATGAAACTCTTAAGGTTAACCTTTCTTTCTGTTCTCTATAAACTCCAGTTCAGAATTGGTTGTTCACTCTTAGAAATGTCAGGGTTTTTTTTTTTTTAAACAACTAAGCACAGAACCCAGAGGGAGAGACAGACACAGGTGACCTTTTGGGGGATGGGAGGTCACTGAATGTAATCTTTCTATGAGCAAACCAAAGACTCAGCAGCCTGGGGAATATATATACATACACAGGGGTCGGCAAGGCATCACTCAGCAGCTGAGATGAGATGTACAAATATCCCATCAACCTCCACATAACCTACACACTCAAAGCATTTTTAGGCTTGTGCTTGAGACGTTCTTAAGGCTTTAGCAGGCTGTACTGAAAGTAAGTTAAGTTACTGTTAAAACTTAATTCTCTCTTTGTCTTCAGTTTTTTTTATTTTTTTTAGCCATGAGGTGCAGGAACTCAGTAAATTTCACACAACAGTATCTTTTTACACAGCATAGGACAACTGGGTTTTGTCTCAACTCACATTCAACATCAGGAAGTAAAGCTTTCAGGGACTATATGGAAAGGAAAACAATTAGGCACTGAATGATGTGCAATTACAGATTAATGACAGGACTGAAAAACATGACCATATCCTCTGAAGCTGAGGACTGAGGTAAAAATAGAATGGATGCTCTAACAATAATGAAACTACTGTTTTTACACAATTTTAAAGCCAAATGGCAACCCATGGACTCACATTTTGATTTTGCCTAACAAGCACATGTTTACAGACCAGCTCCTACATGAGCGATGGCATGGTGACACAAGTGCACACATCCGGGGGGGGGGGGGGGGGGGGGGGGACTCAAAATATAGGGCAACACTATGAAACTGTGCAAAACTGTTTCTATACATCCTTTGGAAGTTGACACTGCCACCTAGTGTCTGGAATAGGATAGTGCAACAACACGAAACTAAAGGGTAGAAATTTTTGAGGCTTAGGATGAAACGAAAAGAGTTCATACGTGACTATACTGTTTAATTTCACTTTGCAAAAACAGGATGGAAATGAAAGAACAGTTCTTTAACAACATGAGTATGGTATGTACTTGTCACAGGAACAAATTTTCATTTTTTTTTTTTCACAACACATTCAAAGGGTTTCAGGAGATGGCCAGTACAGAAGCACAAATTTCAAGGAACAGACGTGCTATCCTACCTCTGCATGCCACATGTCTAAAGCTAATACCAACTAGACCTTCTTTATTGCCTTTACAAAAACATTATTTTGGCATTTTGTCACATTAAGTAATGAAAAGGTGCTTGAATCCATTTGCCAACTTTCCACTGATAGGGAACGTCAACCTGGAGAATTATTACAATTATTCTTCACAACAGCCAATGATTCTTATTCTTGGACAATTACAACTACTCCTTTACAATACAGTAACACAAGTGCTTTCTTTTCACGTGACCCAAAATTATGAGGCAAAAACTGAAAATAACATTAAGAAACTCACGTTTACTTTGTGTGGGTCAATAAATGTAGTTTAAATATTTGGATGATTAATTTAACGGCTGCCTTGCATCGCGTCTCAAAACACAAACAAATAAACCAAAAACATAGTAAGATTTTAAGCAGTTTTAAGTGCTCACTAATGCAGGCAACCCTGAAACAAGTTTCTAGGTTTTATTTTGCAAATGAAATTCAAAGTGCAGATCCATTTTGTTTTTCTACTAAAACTCTCTTCAAATGGGATTCGAGCCTATGTCAGGCTCCTGCTGATCATCCATGTAGTAGGGATCTCCTTGGTGGACTCTGTGATTGTGCACCCTCAGATTTCCCCTGTGGGCAAATCTTTTTCCGCACTCGGTGCAAGCAAAGGGCCTCTTCCCCATGTGTACGTCCCGTTGGTGGGCTCTCAGGTTCCCACTGCGGGCAAAACGTTTACCACACTGAGAACAGCCAAAAGGCCTCTCCCCTGTATGTGTGCGAGTGTGTACAGTGAGTTCAGAGGGAGTGAGGAAGCTCTTTTCACAAAACTGACAGGGATGTAGTCTGACTCCTGTGTGGCGTAAAAGGTGTCTGCGCTGGTGGGAGGGGTACGTGAAACACTTTGTACAGTACGGGCAGGTGTAAGGTCGGCCGTTCCCTCCACCTGTTGCTGGAGGGTGGCTAAGAGTGTTTGTGTGTCGTAGAGTGAGCAGCTGTGAATTAGACTGTGGTCGGAGAGGGTCTCTGTTACCAAAATTTGTGACCCGCCGCGCATGATTCATCGTGGCTCTCCCACCCCTCTCGTCTCTTGGTCTCCATAGTGACTCACCAGGGGTGGCTTGGGATTGTTCCTGCCGAGCCCCCCTCTCTCCCACGCCCTGGCCCTGCACTGCATTCTGATTGGAGTTCTGGTTCTCAGGCTCCTGGTCCAGAAAAGGAAAAGAGTTATCGTCATCTTCGTTGCTGGTCTCATCTGAGCCAAAACCAGGTCGGAAGCAGGGTGCATCTGTGCCAGTGCTGCTGCTAGCTGCACCAGTGCAGCTGGTGCTATCTGCCTGCAGGTTCTCCAGACTGGACACCCCACCTCGGGTGGTGTCCAAGCCAGGTAACCACTCACCTGCTTGAGCCAGGTTAGAGTCAGGTCTGGGGGAGCAACGTCCACTCTGAGAGATGGAGAGAAATGGGGTAGAGGCCTGATCCTGAAGGGGTCTGTGGTCTGCACCACGACTGCTTTGATCCCAGTGAGATACTACAGAGAAATTTGGGAGAGAAAAAAAAGAAAAAGAGACAATTTAGTTACTCTCAGCCTACTCAGTTATTAAATATCCTGTTTTAACAACAGATAGGTTTCACAACGGTGAGATAATTGACTTTGTTACATTTGGTCTTGGCTTCTGTAGTAGACAGGACATTGATCTGCGTCTGGTTCCCAGCTGCAAGACTTCCCTCTGGGACTTGGACTGTGACAGACCCCAGGCCAGGCCGTGACCCAGCACGCTGAAATTAAAATGTAAAACAAGTTTATAAGATTTAGGAAAGGTAGGCAAGGTTCAGCTGGTGACTGTTGAGAAGTCATGAAGATGAAATTGTTGGAGTTTATCAAAACAGGTAACTTCAGAATCACACAGAAGGCAGCGTGGGATCTGACCTCATGTTTTACTGAAGCTCCATCCTGACTCTTGACCTCCTCCTTCAGTCTACCAAGGTTCTGGTTGAGTCCTTCTACTGGGTTTGAATGAGAAGACACATCCTTTCCCATATTCAGTCCTACGTAAGAGAACTGTAATTTGTCACCATCTTTGGCACCAACTTATTAAAGAACAAGTCTACATAACAATGAACACAACAGACTCACAAAATGGGCTGAACATGGAATGATCTGGTATTGACATGATGACAATGACCAAACTGAGTTGTTCATGAACCAGCTTGAATCAGACAAAGTCAGCTGTAATACCTGATCCTGTCAGGGTCTGCTGTCTCAAGATGCCCTCTCTGTCTCCTGACATTTCTCCTTCCTCGCTCCCTCCACCCTTTGCCTTCTGCCTCCTCTCCACTTTCTCCAGCTTACACCGGAGGATGGAGATCTCCTCCGTTTTCTGTGCCAGCTCCGCCTGCTGTTCACACAGGCTGCTCTCAAAGATCTTGGCTATCTCGCACACAGCGGCTGCCAGCAGAGAGTCCATGACGGTGGCCAGCTGAGCATGGAAGGCGCTCCTCACAGACTCCATTGTCCTTTGTTTTATAGATGCTGTTTTAATGACAACAGCTGGTTGCCACTGCTGTTTTCTTCTGTGGTTTGCCTCCAGAGGGAGTAGACGAACGACGTGGCTACCGCTATACGCTCCTCTGCCGCGACATCTATGAACCGCCATGAGATGTTGCCATAATAAACAACCAATTTACACCATTACGCCATCTGACATCCATAAAAACAATTAGCTTTTATACCGCAATATCCACAACCTTTGCTGCTAGTTATCTTAAGAAAAAAAAAACCCTATGCTTTATCACATAAGAGACCGCAAATGTTAGTGTTACACACAGTGATGGCATGCATATGCTGTAATGCAAGAAACCAGTTTCTGTGGCAGAAGAGTAAAGATAGTTAACTTCAATACAGATTTGAGAAACTGGCAGTGAACAGGCGATGCTTTCAGTGCTCTGCCGTTACACCGAGCAAGCTAACGTTACCTCGGGTAAACACGGAAGCCAACCAAGCGTAGCCTTTAGTATCCAGTCCTGAAGCTGACAGAGGAACCGCGGCGGAAACAAACAAAATCACTGGTCCGTAATGGTTGATGGCAGTCGGTAGCAAAATATACTTCACTGCGCATTAAAACACTACACTCTGATGTAGTTACTCTTCAGCTAGCAGGTTAGTACCTGCGATGTGTGCAGCGCCGCAAGTCTCGCGATAAGAAAGCTAAACGTTTCAGAGCCAACGCTGTAGCGTACAAATTCCAATTGCCCATTCTTGTAATTTAAATATTAACTAAATTCATTATATATATATATATATATATATATATATATATATATATATATATATATATAATAAGAAGTATTAAATGGGGATTTTATTTAACCATGCCAATAATTAAATCTAGCAACTATAGTGCTGTTATTAAAAACAAAACAAGCAAACAAACACTTGACGACTTGAAGACCACCTACGTACAGATAAAAAAAAATAATAATAATAGTAAAAAAATAATTTAAAAAACAAAAAGGACAAAAATAAAACCACACATTTGTTTCAGAATAGTTAAAACAGTAAAATACATTCAGATTTGTTCTGGCTTGTTTCAGAACGAACGTATTAAATGAAGCATAACACTGAATAAAAGAAATCAACATTTAGTGCTCACGCCATCAACACACTTCGATTGAAATTTGTCTCAGCGAACTTAGACCAACAAACACGGAACAAAAAGCTACATAATACATAAAAAAACACGTATATTTAAAATAAAATTTAAAAAAAAAGTCACAAAAGCATGGTACAATGACATGTTTTCATATCTCAAAGAGAAGAAACTTCAGAATAACCCATTTTCATCTTGTCCAGTAAATCCTGTCAACATTAAAAGCTGGGTCCAAAAATCTGCCTCCACACTCAAGCACATCAGACAATTTGGGATTTACCTCAATTTAAAAAAAATAAATAAAGAGGGTAAGCCTTTAAACCAGAACCTGACAGACAGGGATTTTTTTCCTTGCACAGCCCATATTGAGGTAGCTACTCTTGTAGTATCCACTACCAAGACCAACACCGTCACTATTAAAGTAAAAGAGCAGGTCTGCTTTAAGGTAATGCTGGATTTACAGAATCTCTGCATCAATGTGATGAAGTATCCCAATTTACCTGGTATTAGCTGGATTTATTAAAAAAAAAAAAAATACATCACTTTCTTACAAAATTTTTATTCAAATTCCTGAGGGCTTACTATGTACTTACAGAAGCTTAAACCATTGTCACCCCAAAATGTATTTTCATGTTATTAGGATAAAAAAAAAAAAGTGTGTGGCAAAAACTTCTGAACAAGAAATGGTGCAACAAGAGTACATGGTCGTAAACTTGATGGACACAACTTTAACTGACAAAGTTTCTTCTTAGTGAGGTGCCATTTGCAGACATTGATAATATTACCTCCTTTTTGATTACTGCTTTTAATATATTGTTTTAATATTTGCCAGAGATGAGGGACAGTGAAGTAATTATTGAAACTGTTTTAAAAATATTGGTTAAAAAAAAAAAAAAAAAAAAGCAATAGTACAGTTTACCTTGAGCCATCATCAGCCTGTCAGGGAGAGCATATACTGTTTCAATGTCAGTCAGGTAATTCCACCTGGCTTAGTCACAGTAATTAGTACTGCTCCAGTATCCAGTGCCCAGCACCGATGTTAGTGCTGCATATGGTTCCTGAGGTGTCCTTTAGTCCAGTGCTTTAGTCACGGGTGCCCAACTTTTTACATTTAGACACATGCTTGTCATATGCTGATTGTGAGGATCATTTTTCTCACACTTCTCACACTGGCTAGCGGCACCATTTTTTGTGCTTACTTAGTTGTGTGCTATAACGAAAGCTTGCGGGACACCTGTCACATTTGAGGGGTCTCTCTCCTGTGTGGATGCGATAGTGTTCAATCAAGATCGCTTTGGTGCTCAACACTTTGTTACAGGATAAGCACATGAAGCCATAATTGTACCGTACGCCCATTGTTTGCCATCTTGGGCTTCTCTCTGAAGGATGCCTTCTCTTGTTCTGCTTGATTTCTAGACTCATGTGTTTGCTGGGAGAAACCAGACCGTCTCTGTTCTCTTCGATCTCTTCTAAAGGTTTGGTCCATGAGAGGTCTCTATTTATGTCCCCGTTTTGCTTATTGTGTCTTCTCACCATGTGCACTTGGAGTGACTGAGCAATGCGGAATTTCTTTGGACAAATGCTGCATGAATACGGCTTTTCACCGGTATGAATCCGCATGTGCGCTATGAACTTGAAGCGGAAATCAAACGTCTTGCTGCAGAACGTACAGGAGTACCTTCCTGCCTTCTTGTGTGCCTGGTGATTGTTGTTTTTCGAAGGCGTGCTCTTTTTATTGACAGGATGTTTTTCGTTTGGTGCACATGTTTCCTCTTCATCAGAAGGGGTTTGTGCAGTATTGGCCACTTCTCGTGCCAACAATTTCTTGAGTATTTTACAGTATGGTTTATGAGCCTTCAGTGTGCTTGGAAATGGGAAGATTTTTTTGCAGCCTCGACACCTTTTGTGTGACCGTTCGTGCACACTTCGTCCAAATTCTGTATCAAACATCTTCTTACAAATCTTGCAGGAGTAGACATTTCTGCTTCCATGTTCCACGGTTTCCTGTTCTTTGGACGTGGACTTAGTTGCTGCGCTTTTTCTTTGGTCTGTTTTGTACTTCACTTTAGTTTCTTGTTTTCTTCCTGCTAAATTTGGCCTTCGTCTCAGGCGGTCCGGCATTATTAGGTCAGGATATTCCTCTTTGATGTCACGGAGTAACAATTCTTCGTCATTTCTCAGTGGTTGGCATTGAACTTTTTGATCACGCACTGGTAATTTTTTGTCTTTACTGGGTTTTGTCGCCTCGTTTAAATTTGAAACTGTTAAGAAAAACATCAAGAAAAAAATTAACATGACACGGATGCTATATTTTAAATTGTGTAGTAAACTAATGCAAAAGCGTAACTGATTTTTACAAAACTGAGCACAGAATAAGCAAATATGAAGGGGAAAAAAAAAAATCGGAAGGTGTGTTATTTAAAAAACACTGGACACTTTCTTAATCCTATGGTGTTGTTACCACTACAATATTGGTTTAAAATGGTTGCTTCATCCAGCTAAGTAACAACAACAAAAAAAAATGCAACGCTCACAGGACTGAAAGAATATCTTTCATATGCTTTAACATAACATCTGTTCACAGAGTCCTAGTGACAGCTGATAAACTTTAAACATGACGTATGCATCCTCACAAATATATTGTGTTTCCACAAGATGTTATTCTGCACATGAACAGCAGCAGCTGAAACTTAATAAGCTGCAGCAACATTTCCCCACACAGAAACTTTATTCGGGCAGGCCTCGAATTATATTAAGGACCACTCAACGAGATTTGAAGACATATTTTAATGTTTTCTGTTTTTAAGGGTAGCAACTGAAACTTTTATTTTAGCATTTTTTAACTTCATCATTTTCTAATGACACAGTTTTACCTTCCTTTGTAAACTCAGTTGCCCCCACTGTCAGTAGACCTGTCTGTGTTTCTGATTGGTCACATGCTGCTGCCACCCATTTAAGCAATTAACATGCAATTGGCAATTCAATTTCATAAAGTGTCACTTTAGGCATAAAAAAAAAAGTGGATGAAAGATTTAAGACTTACTTCTACTAGATCTTCTGGCACCCTTTTTTCTCTGGTCAAGGTCACGGTGAACCACCTAACATAAAGATATTATTGGTCATCTCCAACGATTAACAGGACAATTTACAGGAAAAGAAAATGAATCTAGAGATGTGTTTGCATAAACAGGAAAAAATAAAATAATTTGTTTTCAGGTGAAGCTGAGAATACACAGAACAGTTCTTTATAAACACAGAAGAATACAGCAAACATTTACGTTTTTATCAGAACATTAGAAATATTTTCATCCCACTGCTTCTGTCAGCAGGATATCACAAGGTTTTAAGGTGGACTTGCACAATCCCAGCATGCATTTGTAAATTTCAGCCTAATTTTAATTCTAAAAGTGTAGTTATTGCTTTTATTTGTTTCAGAAGGTTTACCACAATTATTCTATTATGACAGTTGTTCACCAGGGGCAACATTTTAGAGAGGGAAGATTGTGATGAACATGATTTTGAACATGTGCAGAGGAGGGAGAGTGGACATAGTGGGCAAATAATATAGAAGCTGGGGCTGCCAGGCAGGAGTAAAAGAGAAAGACCACACAGAAGATTCATGATGTAGTGAAGGAGAGTTTGTGTGACAGAAGAGGATGCTAGGGATAGAGTGAGATGGAAGCAGATGATCCACTGTGGTAACCCCTAAAGTAGTGTTTCTTAAACCGTGGGGTACAGGGTCATGACAGGTGGGGCGCAAACGACCTGGGAAAAAAAGTCATGCGGAACAAATGTTGAATATTGGATTAATTTCCACAGCGGAATAAGGAAACTTTAGCAGGTATGTTAGCAGAGCGACTAGCGAAACTCTCCATCGTCACACCGTCACACCGTCCACTGTGTACATAGAACCACCGTGCCCCTGCTTCACCACCGTGCCCCTTATTTTTATTTGTTTCTCCAAGTACAGAATTTTGTTATAGAAAGCTTTAGATTTTGGAAAGTCAGTCAATACCTTACATGCCACTACATATGGTTTTTGTCAAAAACTGGCACAAGCATCTTGTGAACTCCATACCTGTGGCTTAGGTGACACCACCAGACTATCGAGATGTCAAGAGAGCCATATATACTACTAATCCAGTGCGCTAATCAATAATACAGCAATATGATCCATTTATTAAATAACTCAAAAATAAATTTTGTAACCTGCTAAATTTGTAATTCCTCATCTCACAAACGACACAGCTATATGCACATTATTGCTCTGATAAGTCTCAGAGCCGAGTACAATGTTGTAAACAGGGCTGCAGCTATCGATTATTTTTGTAAACAAGTATTCCATTGATTAATTCAATAATCGAATAAGAAATACTTTTGTCTTTTCAATGAGCAATAATAAATAATCAAAAGAGGAAAACACAGGTCTTTAAAAATGAATTGCTCATTGGTTTCCATTTTAGAAATTTCAACTGAGTTTTTTTAATAGTTTTACTGTGTTGGGGTTTATTTTTTACCCAATGAATAAAATGACAATTGTTTAAAAGTAAACTCCAGGAAATTATTTAATAAACAGTGGCTGAAGCAAATTACAGACAATTTAGTAAATAAATAAATACATTAGACATTAGAAAGCGCCAGACTAACTTCCCAGTCTCGGTTTCTCTTATCCTTGAAGGTTCGGCCACAGTTCGTACAATTAAAACATCACCATGTTCTGTTATTAATCCGGACAAAACTGCTCTGTATTGATTAAAGGGGATATGGGGGAGATGATGTGCTTTTTGTACAAGATTTTAATCGCTGATAGAAGAAAGCTGAGTCATGAGAACCAGCACTGGACGGGCCAATGATGAAGGCCAATCCTTAGCACACAGACTGTTTGTGTGTAGATAGTGGCAGTATAAAAATGTTATGGTTAGTGAGGAACATTGGCTCAGAGGGGGGAGGGAGACAGAGCGCACACACACACACACACACACACACACACACACACACACAGGCCTGTCTCTTCCTGAACTCTGAGCCCCGCATGTACATGTGTGATATTTTCTAATTCACACACGTGGTGTGTAGGTGAATGTAAATGTAGGTGAAACGTTCAGGCTTACATGGTGACAGCTGAGCGTTAACAGAGTTTAAATGAAACAAAAAATTTTAGGATTTTTATAATTCGAGTTACTCGATGAATCATTGCGGCCCTAGTTGTAAGTGTGGCTCAAGTTGTCAAAAGAGCATAGGGTTTTGGATTATTATTATTATTTTTTTTTTTTTTGCCCCTTCTGAAAACATTAAAAATAAATAAATAAATAAATAATTCAGGTTGTGGATGTTTCTGGTGGTTAAGGATGGCACATGATAAAGTGACAACATCCTTCAGTCACATACCTCATTCTTGGGGACTGGAATGTGCCACAGAGGAATGGACAGCGGACGCAGTCGTACACTGGGACACACACCTTCGTCTGGCTTGGACACCATCTCGCAGCCCAGAGGCGCACACCAGTCATCAGGTACTGCACAAACCAATACACAAAAACACAAACATGCTTAACCTTAAGCCAGGCAACCGTTTTACTGAATAACACAATAATCGTGGGACAGTCTAGCTGGTGAAAGACAGAAGAATGCACTCAAAGCTGAAATTAGTTCTGATCAACCCTGCACACCCACTCCACGCCATGGAGGTTATCAACAGTAACACCTTCAGTCAAAGACTAATTACACCAAAGTGCAAGTCTGAACACCTCAGGTGGTCAATTATGCCAGGTTAGAAAAGTGGCAAATTTAGTTAACAAACTAGCTGCATTTAATATTATACCTTCAAAGTCAATCTCAGGAATCTCAGAAGTTTGTCCTGAAGCTTCCACGGCAACTTCAGGGTCTGTTTGCAAAGGATTAGTCTGGGCTTTATTCGTCTCTACTTGTCTTCCCGTTCCTTCCTCAAGGTCTTTCAGCTTTAGCTCTGCTCTCTGTAACTTTATTTTAAGTTGAGCAACTTCTTCTCCTTTCTGTAACAGCTCCATTTGATTGTCATATAACGTGTTTTCAAAGATCTTCATTATCTCAAACACGGCTCTCCTCGAGATAGAGTCCATAGCTGTGGTCAGCTGGGCCCTGAACCCTCTTGATAAGATGTCAGACATCTTTAAAGGTGGCTTGTGTGATGTTGTGGTGGTCCTCACTCCTAAAAAGAAGGATTAGAGATGAAAGTTAGGGTCTGCTACAAGCATTTCATTAAAGAGTGACTTTTAACTTACCTTGTAAGACAAAAAGTAGTTCCCTCAACGTCAGTAATCACCTGGGGGATTTTCTACTGCTACCCATTAACATTTAAACTTGTTTTTCGGTTTTAACACGGTCTTAGCTTGTTTAGATAACGGACACTTCATACGCACATTTCATTGTTTCATACGTGAAACAATGAGAAACTAACGGTAATCAGTAACGTTAACACTGTATGCAGTGATCAAAACCACTAACCCAGTTAGCTATATTTAGTCGCCAATCATAAATAGCTATTAGTGAACACTTTACCTTTAAATAACGTAAACCATTTGATAACTGAAAACACCGGTCCAGCCAAAAACAGTCAGTGACAAAACGTGCACGGGTTACGTTATTTTAGATCTAACCACTTCAGTGAGGCTACTGTTAACACATGGCGGGCAAATTACTTACCACTGCAAATACGCGGCTCGGCAAAGGGGCAACTCCTGTGTTTTGCCTTCGATGCTTGACTTTCCCAACTTCGCCTTACACACAGAAATCTACTAAAGCAAAACTAAAAGGCGCATCCAATAATGACGCCCAGATATTCAGTTATCGACTTATGGTTCTTTTTCGTTAGCCAAAACCCAACATATCCATCCGCCATTTCACTCAAGAGCCCCAGGAAGAAGGAAATGCCTACGTCACAGCTACGTTGTTTTATGGTAGAAGTATATAAACAACCCTGCATATATAAAAAATATTTTTGAGGAAATTGAAAATAAAATGTGTACACATACAGTTATAATAAACAGATATTTTCCCTTCGCAACTTTTTCATTTGCTCGGCGTCTTTGGTATCCAGCATGGCGGCTACCATGGCAACCGTCTCGTCTAACTCGAGACTCTCCGTTCGTTTGCTACGTGGGAAACTAGCCTCCTCTATTCACCCGAGGGATTTCTGTCTGCTTATTTTATTCTGCTGTGAACTGAACCTGGTTAGTAGGGAGCAGTGAAGAGACTCAGAATACGATGGGTTTAACCCCAAATCCTTTCTGGACTGATTGAACTTTTCCCGCTCTGCAATGCTATGACGTTTCCTCCCGTTACGAACTTCCGGCAGGAGGTCATCACTGCATGTGGCATGTTTTCAGTCACTCACTGTTACTGATTTATTTAACTGTTTTTTAATAGTTTTATGTCTTGCACCCATTTTTTATTTACCCATAGTATTCTGCTTTTGTCGGTCTATTAGTAAACCTTTTAAATGGTGCTATAAATCAAACCCTGCTTTAGGAATTCACAGATAAGCCCCAAATAGCTGTTAGGTGAAGAAAATAAAACACAATTCAAAACTTGGAAAATGTAAGTACTTGCATGAATACCAGACCCCAAAATTATTAAATAACGTTTTTTTTTCTCTCTTTCTGCAATAGTCAGTTTGCAATACTGAAAAGGAAGCAGACAGCAGTGTGCGTTTACTATATCATCCTATTATAAGTATTTTCATGGCACACTTTGGGCCTCTTTGTACCGAGTATTGTTCAAACACTACAACCTACCTGAGTACTGTCGCTGACCATGTTCATCCCTTTATGACTACAGTGTACCCATCTTCTGATCGATTCTTTCAGCAGGATGGCATACCACGGCACAATCATCCCAAATAGGTTTATTGAACATGACAGTTCAGAGATGGTATGGTGTATGAATTGAGACAGAAGACATGAATTGAGAATACTCAGAATTGAGTATGGTGACAGAGTTCACCAGTTACCAGATCTCAATCCAATAGAGCACCTTTGGGATTCTAATCACGGATGTCCATCTGACAAATCTGTAGCTACTGTGATGCTATCATGTCAATATGGACCAAAATCTCAGAGGAATGTTTCTAGCACCTTGTTGAATTTGTGCTACAAAGAATTAAGGCAGTTGTTTGGGTGTTATTTTTACTCTTTTTACTTTATGAACAAAAGTATAATGCTTTAGCGTAAAAATCCAAGAACTGATTAATTAATTAATTAATTAATCATTAGAATGATTAAATAAATGGTGAATAAATCAGACAGTTAAATTAATAATTGAATTAAATGAATAATTAGCAGTTGCCCCAAAGTTCTAAATAGCAGTTGATTAAATGATAAATTAATACTTGAATCAAATAATGTTTAATCAGTAGTCGAATTAAAATGATCAATAGTGATTGAATTAAAATAACTAAACAGTGGCTAAAGCAAATAATGGACAATTAAATAAATACATTAGATAGAGAGCAGAGAAATGGGAGACCAGTGGTTGCCAGACTAACTTCACGGCCTTTGGGAGTTATGTTTATGTTATTTATGGCCTTCCTGTTCTCGGGGAAGAATATGTTTATCTCATCCTTAAAGGTTTTGCCAAAACACGTACATCTGTGTCTAAGGAGGGTAGGGTGTGTGAAGGTCACCACTCCCTGTTGCTAAGTTGAATAAAACTGCCATGTCATGATTAGGAATATGTGAGGGCAGGAAGGCATGTGTTTCTTTTACAGAGCTCTTATTGCTGATTGGAGAAGCTTGTGCCATGATGTCGGAACCAACCACTGGATGAACCAATCTGAGAAGGCCGAGTCTAAACTATGGCTCTCTCCATCTATTTTTTGAATTGATAATGCTTGTAGATAGCGCTTGTAGTATAAAAATGGTTTATTTAGTCTAGAGTCTTCACTCTGTGGGGAGTGGAGCACAGCCAGTCTTTAATATATTAAATGTTTTATTTTTAAACTAAAGTGTTTTATGTGTCTTCCTTCACAAATAAAAAACAAAAAGCACACTTACACACACACACACACCGTGACACTGCTATGAAGCCAAAAGGAAGTCCAACCCAGTAATAGCAAAGCATACCTAGTAAAATGTACAGTGAGTGTATTATGGCCATTACAAACACTTAACAACCATACCCAGATAAAACAGTGAGTAGACTTTTATAGAGTCTGGCTGAAAAGAGCTTAATTGTCATGCTTGGTAGGGTACACTGAGTTATAGTTAATGACTTGCCTCCTTTGGCCAGATGATGGACACTTCAAAGTGAGTTTTGTATGACTCTCTCATGTGCATCATTAAACTTAATCTGCATCCTGACAATATGCACTACATTCGCATTAATATTGGCATCATAACCCAGGATGACAAGGAAAACTTGCATGGCTCATCAATGAACAGAAGAGAGACACCAATTTCCCATTTAGCTCACAGTGACAGCTTGAAGAGGGCTGAACAGCAGATAACTCACTTCGTCATTACCATACAGCTGTAACAGTTCATCTATGCTGTCCACATACGGTTTCCAATCAAATTAAGAAAAAACTCAGAGATTGTGCCAATTACCTATTACTTATCATAGCTCCCTGCCAACTATAACACATACCTGTCAGGGTACAAAGGAAAACAGTCATTTATGACTTATAGGATTCGCTTTATTGCATTTAAATGTGAAAGGATTAGTGCAATGTTAAAGGGTCTAGGTCAGTGCATTTAAGATGGTCAGTATTTCTACAAGTGGGTCACCAGTTGTCTTTGAATATTTAATCAGCTGTAACTAAAGTCCTACACAAAGAAAAATCCTGGAATGATCTTTTTCCACACGCTGACCTCCTTCTCAGCCAAATGTTGTGTTGTTCCAGGCCACATTGGCTCCGTCCATGTCCATAAAGTTAATATAAATTCTGAAATACACAAGAGTCAAGGAAAAATAAGGTCAACAAGAGCAAATATTTAACAACGAGAAATTACACAAGACAGGGGTTGGGGAGTGCTTCTGTCACTGCGTTACATTCACTTATCAAATTATTAAAAATGTGTCTTTGCTACCTGTCAGGAGAAATCCCCAGGTGTTTGTTGAGTAGTCCACACAGGAGTTTTGAGTATTGCTTGTTGGCAGCACCGCTGATCTTGCCAATGCTGTAGAGGAAGCAGAGCGCGCAGGGGTCTCCCTTCCCTCCGAACATCATCATTTGGTCTGGGTTGACATGCACAGCAACATACTGGTAGATACAGGATAGAAGCACAAATGGATCCATAATCACAAAATGTGGAAACACATAAAATATTAACCAGTGAAGGTTGTAGATTTGTAAAAATCCACCAAAAATAGATATAACATCCAATATCTTCATTTAAATAACAAAACGCCATGCAGATATTCTTACAACTAGGCCTGCATCTGAATGCATGGTTAGTAATCCATCTCCACTGATCAATGACCTAGCAGTCCATACACGGTCTGCATAATTACACAAGACAGAGCCAGTTTAGTTTACTGATCTTTCAGCATAGGAGTTAAATCTATACATGCTGGTCCATACAGAGGAGAATGACGGAGGACAGCCTTTTATAGTTACGATGTACGATCGGGTGAGCATAAATGGTGCAGGAATGAGCAGGTGCTGGCCTACCTGTGCAGGTTTTCCCATAGCTTTGGCCAGCTCCTCTGTAGCCTCGGAAAGCAGAGCTGCAGGTACATCACCTCTGGCCACGTTGGTGTTCGCCACGAACATCGGCATGATTGCGATATCGCCTTCCTCTTTCCGTCAAGGTTCAGCGGCTCTTCTTCTTCTTCTTCTTCTTCTTCTTCCTCTTCTGTTCGTCCTCTTCTTCTTGTGAGTTTAATGGCAATTGGCAAACCAGCTTAGAGGTACATTACCGCCACCTACTGGACTGAAGTGTTTAACAATTTGAAAAGTTACAGTGTAACTAATGGCCCTACATTTCAGCAGCACACGTTTCAACAGCTTCAGGATAAGTGTGCAGATTTGCCAGGTGGGTGTTCACCTGTTTTAAACCTGTTTCACTTGATTTACCTGCTTTCATCTACTTAAGTCCAGCATGCATCTGTATATTAAATGATGAATTCCTTGACATTCATACCGACACAACTTCGATTTAATACCCATGAGTGGTGACCAACTATAAGATGCAATTAGTGCATTATTTTGGGTTTTTTCTTCTAACCACTGTAAATGAGTCAAAAATGTTACAAGCTACAAATGATCTGTAGTCATTTTTCTTGAAATGTGAGATGTGTTGACTTCAGCTCCTCTACATAGAGGTCTAACTGCACAACTAACTCCACAGTGCTGCTCGATCCTCCGAGCAAGTAAGGAATAGATGAAGATGGGACAGTTAGACTGTATGCGTTGACCTATATTTTCTTCCTTTATATTTTCTATCCATTCATAACTTCTAAAATGGGTGAATTGTGCTCCCAATCGTGTGGAATAGCTGTTTCAGGGTGTGAGCTGCTGTGTTCCTGCTGATTAAACCAGTATTCCAGCATAATTTTCACTCTTGTTATCAGTAATTGCTGCTCCTCTATTTCAGCTGGTAGAGCTGCAACTGGAGAAGCTAGAAAGGCTCCACTGCATTCTCACTCCTTGCACCTGCTCCATATTCAGCTTATGAGATGATTCTCTGCTGCTGACATGTAACTCCTCACATAGTCTACAGTAGCTCTTATAAGGGACTAGTGTGATTGACAATATTTTGAGTGCTGCTTTCCTGCAGTTTCATGCTGACAGGCATCTAAAGAAGTGTTTCTATAGCTCAGCTTTTTATTAAGGAATAATCTAATCAAACTGACAGGCTCAAGTCTTTGGCCATATATCACTTGGATGTCTACTACATCCACATAACACAGAAGCCAACTTATTTGCCCTAAAACATCTTGATTGTTGTCTGGGTTTACTTCTGTATACATCTTAGATTCTGCCCGCCTGTGTTGCTGATTGTGGACCTACATTATTGCCATATTCTGGTTTTAGTCACATCAGACACCAGTGAAATTCTCATAAAATGAAATGGGCACTATCATCCTTCTCCACAGATCTGTCAGTGTAGATTGAAAAATGTCTTGCATGTCGCCTCTCTGCGTATTGATAAAACCCAAGTGCTAATTAAATGTGTTCAGATTTCTCTGCCTCAGTTGCAGTCACCCTATTTTAACTTTTGTTGTCTTAAGTGTCCACTATGTGACTGACGGCCTTAACACGGTCGTACTGAAATAGCCAGTTATCACATGCTCCCATGCTTCTTGCTACTCAATCCTCTTTCACCACTTGAGTTTTTTTGCTCCTTTTTATTTCCAGAAGGACTGTTTTTGATGGGTCCTCTGTCTGACCTTTGAACTTCAACAATTAATGTTCTAACAGCTGTTTCCTCCAGTGGCATCTCTCCTGTTTCAAATTGAAACAAACATTCGCACCACTGATGATCTGACAGCCCCAAGACATATAAGAGCCAGAGCCTGGACAATATCCAGTCCTGCAAGAAGTGCTTTTGATGCTGCTCCATAAACCACACTCCCATACTCAAGATCTAATTAGAGCAGCAAATACCTGCACTCCATTCTGCTCCTAAAAGACATTGTGTTTATGACTTTTTTACATTTACTCACATCACTCTTTATGTGTATAGCTACTTTCCATGTATCTAGTAGAACGCCCTCCAGAAGACTCACTCCAGGTTATTCCTGCATAGAATCAAATTAATGTGCTTTCTTCTGTTTAAAGAACATCATTTTGTTTGTTTCCACAAAAATCTGAACCCCAATAAGGTGCTGTGATTCTGCCTGCAGGCAGACAGAGAGACTGTCATCCCTCTGTTGCCTTAAAGACCATAATTTGTTATTATATGTCCAAAAATCCAAATTTCTCCAGAAATTAACAATATTTCAGGCAATAATAATATTTTTTTTAACTCTGTCTTACTGCCTCCCCAACAAACAGTAAGCTTCAGGGAACCTTTAGGGAATATTCCCTAAAGGTTCCCTGAAGGTCATATTTTGGAGAACATCCTTGAGGCCTTTTAGGAATGTTCCAAGGATGTTTAAGTAAAGAGGTTTAAGTGACCTCTGAAGGTTACTTTTGCAGAACAGTCCTAGAGTGTTCTCCAAAAATGTGACCTTCAGGGAACATTTCCTGGAGGTTCAATGAAGGTTCTACAAAACCAACCTTAAGAGATGGCTACCTGGAGATCCTCTGGGGTTTATGTCCTATGTCCAGTATTTTACTGACTTTTTTTTAAAACAAAAATTAATGTTCCCCTAACGTCAATAAAACTTTCTGCTGGGAAATGTTGCCTGAAGGGTTGCAGCAAATATTCATGTAACCTTCAGGGAGCATTCGCAGACATTCCCTGAACGTTCCCTTGTTTGCTGGGATCTTATTTTAAAATTTAAGCAAACCGATTTAAGCATGTATTTTCAAACACCAAAACATTTAAAAACTTTTAAAAATTAACCAAGATCATGACACATTCATGCAAAAACTTCAGTATACCACACTGATTTTTTCTTTTTCTTTTTTTTTTTTTTTTTTTTTTTTTGCAATCGGCAATGAATTTTCTATATACGCTTTAGTCTCAAAAACTGTGAAATTGTTAACAAAACGTGTGAAATCATGTAATAAATTGATCACAGCGCCTCCATCCCTCCTGGAAGACAGTTAGTCGGTCGTGCTAAAAACGACACTAGCAGGTGGAAGCTTTCTGTATTATCATTTCTTTATCATTATTATCGTTTCTTTCACCACTGGTGAAATTAATATATAAAAAGTGGTGTGTGAAACCCGAGTGCGAGATATTTCCAGGGTGCGGCTGCTCTTGACTGTAGGGTAATTACGGTACCGGGCATGCGCGTTGTCCTCAAGTATTATAAGCAGTACTTGAGGAGGCGAGAGGGGAACTGGCAGGGAGAGAGAGGGGGAGAGACCAGAAGTTGGATGGCGCTTTCCTTTGTCGCCGTATCTCTGCGCACACAAACAGCTGCCAAGCGTCTCCGTGATCCGTGAAATTACACCGTCTGCCGTCGTTTTACGCCGTAGTGGCTCTACCGTGTCATCCAACAAACGGTGCGTATACAAAGCTAAATTAGCCAGTCTGCTAGCACTTTCTAGCGTTACGGAGAGGCTGCTCCTCCTCCTTTACTTTAACATTGCTGCACGTCCATAAGCGTTACAAGTTTACTAACAAGCCGGTCTGACGGACGTGGTGCATTTGGTGTTGATTAAATAGCATTGCCGCCTTGGCACTGCGCAAATTAACCGAAAAGGTATAGTGTTTAATTAAGTTGTAATAAAGGCAGAATGACCGTTATGTTATTCACGGAGCCCTGTCTCATTTCACTGCCGAGATCCTTCAGATTTTGTAGCAGCAGGCTAGCGAGTAAAGTTAACTAACACATGGGGCCGAGTTGATTACACAATTTAAAACTTTTGCGATCCCAATAGGAAAGCTGCGTTAAATCTGATCATGAACTGTTTTGTTTCTGGATCATCATCAGATCTGCAGCCCCTGTGGGCAAGATGATGGAGGAATCGGTGACCACATTTGAGACGCATCTGACTGCCGTCATGGACAGCCTGATCCGCGCCTCGGTGTGTGAGATCACCAAACTCTTCCAGGAGACGGTGAACGACTACCTGGTGGAGCTGTCCCTCAACAGGAAGGAGAACGAGGCTCTCAAACTGCGGCTGAGGCTCACCGAGAGCAAGCTGAGAACCGAGCGCAAGTACGGCATGGGCTGGGCTGCCAACCGCCGCAACGCCGGGCTGGTGGCGGCCGCGGCGGCAGCAGCGGAGGAGGAAGCTGGAGGGAGGCAGAAACGAAAACTTGACGTGACCCGTAAGTATTTGCTGTTTATGGTGACTTGGAGCTTTTCTTCCTGTTTTACCTTTAGTTTTGCATTATGTATGCAGCTGCCTTATCAATTAAATGGCACCTTATCAGCACACCCTGCAGTATTTCCCTATGATTGTGGCTTTAATGTGAGTAACAATGTTCCTGCTACGCAGTCACGGTTTGTGAGAAAACGCACTTGTTTTGTTGGAAAACCATCTGGCAAGAGCTGATCGCTCCCTCTGTCCCTACTCACCCCCCTTCCTCCTCCTCCTCCTCCGCCTCCTCTTCATGATCGCTCCCTCTGTCCTTCACCTCCCCCCCTCCTCTCTCTCTCCGCTGCATTCTGTCCCTCCCACTCCTCTCTGTGTTTTTGCTCACTCCCTCCCTTTCTCTCTTCCTGCCTTGCTCCTTTCCCTCCCCCTCCTCCTTCACTTCTCTCTGTTTCTCTCCAACTCTACCTCCTCCCCTTCCCGCTCCTTTCTCCTTCATGCCCTCTCCTCCTTTCCTATTCTCCCTGCCCCCATCTCCTCCTGCTCTGCACTCTCCTTCATCACATTGAGCACACACACACACTCCCCCGCCTCCTTTCCTCCCCCACTCTTCTCCACCTCCACTGCCCTCCATAATTACATACTCCCTCTCCACTTCTCCTCTCTCTCTTTCATCTTTTTCAACTCTTCATCCTACTCTTATCTTTTTCTCCTTCAACATGTCCTCCCTCACCTCCTCTTCCTCCTGCCCCTCTTTTGACCCCCACCAACTTCACTTCTTTCTCTCTTCTCTGCCTCACTCTCACTCCTCGCTGTCACATGTTTTTCTCTTCTTTCCGCTCTCTTATCTGTCCTTCCACGCCCCCTCTCCTCAACTCGTTCATCATGCTCACTCCTCCTCCGCCGCCTGCTCCCATTGCTCTCCCCTGTTCCCGTTTGCATCTCCAATCCCCTCATCCTCCTCCTCCACCTTCTCATCATCTCTCACTTCTCCACCCTCTTCCTGCCTTCATCTCTCTCCCCTCTCTCCAATCACATCCTCCCACTTATCGCTCTCCCCCCTCATATTTCATTTGCTGTTCTTCCTGTATGCCCCCTCCCTTCACTTTCTCCTTCCTTTCTCTCACCTCCGTAACCACCCTCCCTTCTCCACAGGAGGCAAGTCAAAAAAGGGCCCAGCAGCAGCCTATGGCAAAGCCTGGCCTGGAGGTGTGTGGGAGGAAGGTGGAGGTGGTGGCGGTGGTGGAGGAGGAGGTGGAGGAGGAGGAGGAGGAGGAAGTGGAGCAACCGTGGGCATGGTAGCAGGAGGAAGAGGGGGGAAGGAGGCCAAAGATATGTACCACATCCAGTTCCCCCGGGATGAAGAAGACGAGGGAGGGATGGTGGAGGAAGAGGAAGGGGAGGGCAGCCTCAGCGGTGAGGGGGAGGAGAAGGCCAACATCAAAGAGGAGGTGAGGGAGACAGGCTTTCTCAGAGGAGGAGTAGGAGGAGAAAGTGGCACAGCATCTCTGCTCTGCTCTACAGCTTCTTATAGACTGAGAAAGAATGTAGACACAGACAGATGATGATAATACAGAAAGAGTTTTGCTCAAATTTTTCTTCCATCACATCACTGCAGAGATGTAGTGGATAAAGGGAAGACTATTGATTTGATATTTAGCTTCCAGAGGAGCCAGGAGTAGGGCTCTTCATATCTCAAGCACAGCAAGCTTTTAGGAAGAAATGCTACTGGTAGAAAAGCTTTTTACTACACCACCACATCACCAAGTGGCAGGGCACTGATCCACTCTTCATTTGTCCTCTAGATTTGAATATTCAAACCATGCATAATGTGCATGTATTCGCCTCCTTCTGTGAGGCCTTTTACGGTGTTGCAGTGGCTCATAAAATGGCTTGAAAGAAGGCGTTTATATAGCTTTATATGTTGATTTCAGACGAATTGTAAACATATGTGGAAGGTTAACAAGCTTTTTTGAACAAAAGCAAATTTATCTGTGAATATCATATGCTACCTTAACTCAGCCGATTACCCTGTACAGTAGCTCTCTCTGCTTCTCTGTGCAGTTTCCCCAAACAGAGGGTTATCAGCCTGCTTCTCTCCGGCTAATCAAGGAGGCTTTGAAGATGCATCCGCCCAACCAGAACCTCAACTCTGGCTCCAGAGCCCCAAGTGAAGGTAATGACCCCAGGACCTACAGACTGAGGGAGGGCAAGTTAGAGAAATGTTCAGAGATCAGTAGTTGAAAGAAAATGGAAATGATTGCTCACACCAGCCCGTTCATTGTCTCCTCCTCTTCCCGTCTCTGCTCAGGAGATCTGTCAGATCGTCCCCCGACTCTTCATCCAGGGGAGAGAGAAGAGGAGACCTGGAAGGTGGGCTCAGCAGAAGCATCGGAGGGGGGGATGACCGTGGATGAGCTGAGGGGCCTGGAGTCTGCATTAAGAGCCGAAAGAGGTCGTGAGCAGGCTTCTCAACATGACTCAGAGGTGGTGCGTGGGACTGAGATCAGCTTGGCCCCTAAGTACATTGGTCTCGATGGAATGGAGCAGGATGGAGAGCTGGAGCCTCAGCCACCCACTCTGCACAAAGAGGACCAGATAGGACAAGGCAGGGTGAAGGAGGGCGAGAGGTTGGGAGTGGCTGGAGGAGTGGAGCTGAGGTTAGGCTGGTCCAAGAAGTTAAGAGAGGGCGATTCAGTTGCGGTTATGCCTGTAGAGGATGTGGTGGAGCATGGAGAGTCAGAGCCTCCACCCCACCTGTCTGCTCCAGGGAGTGTTTGGGAGAGCGCAGGGGAAGAGGAGGGCGGCGGAGACCTGCTCCACTTTTGCCCACAGTGTGGAGGAGGCTTCACTTCAGAGGGTGAATTGGAGGAGCATCCATGTCCACTAGGTGGCGCCCATTTACAGAGCAGTGGAGCAGAGGACGCTCTTTTCCCTTGTGCTCACTGCGGCAACACATTCAGCCATTCCTGGGCTCTTAAGAACCACGAGTGTGCCTGCGCTGCTGAGCGGCCGCACTGCTGCGAGATCTGCGGGAAGCGCTTTACACACTCACGGTCGCTAGAGCGCCATCATCTGGTGCACACGGGTGAGAGGCCGCACCGTTGCCAGCACTGTGGGCGCAGCTTTAGTCGTCTGGGTAATTTGGAACGGCACCAGCGGATCCACACGGGCGAACGTCCGTACGGCTGTGAAGCATGCGGAAAGCGCTTCAGTCGTGTGGAGTACCTAAAGAGACACCAGCTCATACACAACAGTGAAAAAGCAACACTCCAGTGCTCCAACTGTGGAAGGGGCTTTAGTGATGTGGAGCAACTGAAGAACCATCAGTGTTTTTAGAGCCTTCACATTAAATTCTTAAAAGAAAGAACTGTTATTTTTTTTTTTTTATCTGGTTGTGGTAGAATTTAGCTGATGAATGTGACTGTTACAATTTTGTGTCTTTCTCAGTGATTATCTTTAAGATAACAAAGCACATATATAGAAGATCTTGGTTGAGTAAATTATGAAGTCAAATTTATAAATTTCCTGTACTGGAAGAGAAATAGAGTCAGTCTCTGCCATCCAGCCATTTTATAACTGGATGTTTTGTCATTTGTATGTACGTACACAGCTGCGACTTATTTATAATGATGAATACATTATTCATTTTTACCTCTTTATCAGTATGATAAAGCTGATGGCCTTTTTTTTGGATGATATGACTGGCAGTTTGGTATTTTGTATGTTTGTGTTTTCGTCACATTGTTAGGAAATAAATATTTCAATTCATCAGGAGAATCTTTGGCTTGATGAATATAATGTTTTTTTTGTAAGATCATCTTCATTAATATTAATTTTCAACTATCATACTACTGCTTTTCAGCACATATTTACAGTTTATGCTCCCTGGCCACTTTATTAGGTACACCTGTTCAACTGCTCATTAATGGTCACACTGCTTTGAGATGGTAGGAAAACAGTAACTCAAATAACCACTTATTACCACCAACCCATTCAGAAGAGCATGTCTGACTACACAGCACATTGAACCTTGAAGCAGATGGGCTACAGCAGCAGAAGACCACGGTGGGTGCCACTTCTGTCTGCTAAGAACGGGAAACTGAGGCTGCAGTTCACACGGGTTCACCAAAATTGGACAACAGAAGATTGGAAAAATGTTTCTGACCATGTCCAACCCTTTATGACCTTTATGTACTGCTCCCAGCAGGATAATGTGGCATGCCACAAAGCTCAGATCTTCTCAAACTGGTTACTTGAACATGACAATGACTTCTCTGTTTTCAAATGGCGTCCACAGTAACCACATCTCAACCCAATAGAGCACCTTTAGGATGTGGTGAAACAGGAGAGTCACATCATGGATATGTAGCTGACAATTCTGCAACGACTGATGCTGTCATGTCAGTAAGGACCAAACTCTCTGAGGAGTGTTTCCAGCTCCTTGTTGACTCCGTGCCATGAAGAATTAAGGCAGTTCTGAAGGCAAAGTGTACCTAGTACCTAGTGAAGTGATTGGTGAATGTAGATTGATGTTTGATGCCTTTATCAGCCTTTTTTCTTTTTTTTTTTTTTTTTTTTTTTTTTTGCAGGATCTCTTGACACCTGCTCCACAGCTTACTCCTGATATTAGGAACTCAGTTGGTGAACCTTTTTCACAAAGTCCTCTCCACTTAAGACGATTTCTTCCCACAGCAGTATGCTGTATATCGGGGGTGGTGGTGGTGGGGTGGTCTCCAAGTCAGGAAGTTCACATTTGAAGGATGCACTTCAGACCGGTTCTGTAGGGATCACTTATGTCTCCCCATTGCAGAGTTTTTTGAGACTCTTCAGCATGCCTTGCTTCAGATCACTCCAGGGGCCTGGATTGATCTACCCACAGTGTAATCATGTTTCTCTGGGTGTAGGTGGCCTCACAGTTTTTCTCATACAGTCATACAGTATGGGAGTGAGAGGGCCCTCACTGTAAATTGACCTGCTTTTGAAGACTTGCACATTCAGTCTGGACATCTAATTAATAATAAGAAAAGAAACTTATGCATGTTTATTACAGAACAACTATAAATATGTCCAGGCTGCAGCCATGGAAGGAAAGAGTTAGGTATAACATGGTCAGAGTCTATATGTTTTTATCTCCTTCACTTCTCTATGCACTAGTTACATGATTTATGTAAATCTGAATTTCGGATTTTCTTCATGAAATAATTTCATGAAAGCCCAATATTTTGCAATCAAATTCATTAGGAAAATGCTGGAAACATGGTCTTAAACTTTATATAATTTATATTTGTATATAATTTATTTAGTGAAGCTATGATGCAGTATCACTGAAGTATAATCTAAATTTATAATAATATTATAAAATACAAGCAGTATAAAAATGCAGTTGTGTGTTGTTCTCTTTTTTGTTGAATATTTCTGAATGGTTAAAGTGCTTTCCTGCAGTGTGAAGTGAAAACAGCACTTTCATTTGAGTTCATATTTTGACATAACCTGGCACACTGTGTATTTGACAAAAGAGACTGCACATAGTCTTTATATAAGGCTAAATTTCTAAAGTAAATTTAAAAAAAAAGACATGATACAATGTGTATCTGTCAGCAGGTGGATTTGTTTGCAGGGTCTGGGTGAGTGGTGTGTGAATGTGGAACAGCAATTACAAACAAAAAGCCGTGTTTGTTAGCTCGGCCAGCTGGGTCGAGAGAGAAAGAACCGTGGAAGGGTTCCTTTAGGGCCTCCTGACCCTGGTCTGCTCATCTGTGCTGCATCTCTAATTGGGTAAGCACCACCAGTCCATTTTCTGCAAGAAGAGGAAAGACAACTTATAAAAAACAAGAAGTCAGCCTTGAGGTTGTAAGATCTGTTGCATCTCACACTTAGTCTCACACATAGATGTCTGAACATGTGACGACACACAGGACGTGGAAGCACAAAGCATGAGGGTTAGACACAACAGAGAACAGAGGAAAATGCTTACAAGGTAACATAAACTCAAATTAAATTAAAAATAAACTAAATGGAGAAATATAAAGACAAAGAAACTTAAACCATAAAGCAAACTGAAAGAAATTTAACAATACAGAACTTCAAAGACAAAAACAAAAAAAACAAAAACAGAAAATACTGGGCAAAAGACCCGGAACCATGCCTGGAAGAACTAGGGGGCAGTTGTGGTGTTGTATCATTTTCCTGCAGAGAGTCCATCTCCAGTTTTGGCTCACTTTTTCTATGAAAATTAAAAATCTAAAGTTCAAAAAAAAAAAAAAAAGATATGCAAGAACAGGAAAGACAAGAAGTAAAAAACAAGAAGCAAGCCTCAAGGCTGACAGCTGCCATGTGACTATGACCACAGAGTGGTGCAACACATTTATTAAAAAATGCATTTTATTAGATTTTTATTATTGTAGGGCCTTTACCTTACACTTTAAAGCACCTTGAGGCGACTGTTTGTTGTGATTTGGTACTATATAAATAAAATTGAATTGAATAGATAATAAATTCACTTGCTACAAGAAGTGACAGCATGGTTCATGCTTGCTGGTAGATAAAAATTATTGTTGTCTTGTTCGCATCCCATTTAGGACCATGTTTTTAATGTCTGGAAGAACCAGGGGGCAGTTGTGGTGTTGCAGCATTTTCTCTATAAAAATAAAGGCTTCATGAGAGATGTGAAACTAACCTACTGTGCCAAGTGTGAATAATCTCATACTATGGTTAACCACCATGCTCTGGGGTATTATTTTGCTTCCCGTCTCTTCCCGTCTATTCATCTTCATCTTTCTCCTGTCACAGAAAGTCCCACTCTTGTGGGAACCAAATTCTCTGAACATATAAAAACTGCACATACTGTAGTTCTTCTTTTATTCCTCAACTCTCAGTTCACAGCAAGTCTGAGTCTTTTGTTATATTCTCAAATCATTCATGGGAATATTCCCAGTTTCAGCAATTTTGCTTCAGTTGGTCAAAACTATAATTTAATTTTGAACTGGGTCATGTCAATGACAAACTTCTGAGAACACTGAGGCTTCAAACATGTGTGCCCCTAAAATGTTTTCTATATTTTAGTGCTGACCACACAGACACTTTTTGCCTCCACCAAATTTGTTTGCCAATTCAGAGCGCCGCTTCACTGGAAGCATTGCTCACGTAATATTTTCATTTCAGTAGACGGGCACTGGTCTAACCGCCTCCCATTAAATGACTGAACTCTAGTCTTCCATGAAAAAAAAAAAGTTCTGTATTTTCTTTTGCCCAGAAAGGCGGCTTGTGTCATGTTGGGTGTGACTTTATTGGACACGTGTTAAATAAAGAAATTCCTTTAATTATAGACGTTCTTGGCAAAGATGCATCATTAAGCTCTTCTTTAGAGTGTTTACAACAATGTGTGTTTATTAAATGCATCTTCAGCTGATAAAAAGTCCACTGTGGCCAGGAGGAAAAATGAACATACTCTCAGACAATTAACTATTTTATTTTATTTCTTTGTACAGTAGAGACTCAGCATTTATTGATGATGTTCCAGTGCAAACATTTGCAGTATCTTAAGTTAAAACCAATGCACTTTTTTTTTTTTAAAGAACTGAGAGCTCGCTAATTTGTATGTTTGCCTTTTGGATCACATTTAAATTCACACACTTCAGTCTTGATTCATTGGAAAATTATGACTCTATTAAATATGACTGAGAGGACGGCAAGAGGGAAATGTCATTTTTACAAAGACATTCAGCAGAAAAAAAACCAAAACAATTTCAGCCCATCATGTCCTGCATAATCAAACAGCTGCAGTGAGTTTATTAGAGAGTCTGGTCAAGCTAAAGGCTTTTATATCTGACAGTGGTTATCAAAGAGACTGATGGGCATGGCGAGTCTTTGTGCCAGGATACCCTCCAGGTTCTTTAATGGCATCCTCCTCACATCGTAGCCCCGCATTTTGGCTTTTGCCTTCACATCAATTGGCACAATCTCCTCGCCACTGTTGGGGTCATTTCTTCCAACTGCAGCATACGTGGGGAAAAATTGCTGCACGTGCTCAGGAAGGTCAGATTTGTATGATGGACAGCAGTAGGCAGACCACATGTACTCAGGAACAGACACCCTGTTCTTAATCCAGTGGGCACCAGACTTGTAAGGCATGGCCCCAGTGATCACATACATGGGCCCCTCGCAAGAGTCGTTGAAACTATTCAACACCTCGTTCTCCAGTTTGTTCCAGGGTCCAGAGTTGGAGCCCTCTTTCTGAGGGACAATGTTTGTCAAGGTAAAGGTGGCCTTTCGGTCTTCTTTTGTTTTCTGGTGCATACTAGGATTGAGGTGACCCTTGGTGAAGCTGGAGTTCCTGTAGTCGTTGAGCACCGCCTGGCTCTCAATCACATTCTGGTCGACAGGAGTGTTGAAAGGTTTCATCTCTGGGCTGGCACGGGAAAATGACAACTGACAGAGAAAGAAGAACATGACTGTGTTTAGAAACTGTAAAAGATTTAGCTGCTTCTGTTTGAGTTAAGCAGCCACATAACTGTTCCTATGCAGAAATGCAAATGTCTGTTTCTTTATAACTTCGCAAAGGAAAACAAAATATACGTGACTGTATTTTTCAATTACAAAGTCAGGGAGGATGCCTCTGCTTTAAATTAAGGGTCGATTTTGTGTCAGTAATATGCCAGAATGACATTCAAATTAACTAGAAATTATATTGTTATATTCTTGTTGACTTTAAAATTCACATATTTTCTAACACATAATTTTATACTTTGACACTCAGATCCTGATTAAAATATACAAACATATTCAATAAACCAAAAAAAAAACCTGTGTAGCAAAACAAGTTGCTATAATTTATTTATTATCTGCATCTCTAGCTATGTGAAAAAGATGAGCTCTATTTTTCAATGAAAAAAATTAAACACAGCACTATAAAATGAGTGGCTGCTCCTTCTCACCTGAGGTTCATACATCCAAATGGGTTTGGGCCGTTTACCATCTGCAGGACTCAGTATGTATGCAGAGAACAAAGGCACTCGACGCTGACGGTCATACAGGCTGGCAAAGTGGTACTGGTTTTTATAGCGCTGGCATATTGGCTGATATCCTGCTGCATTGACACCCTGTGGGGGAATATTATTATAGAAGAAATGAGAGCATTTGGAGAAGTCATTGCCGATCTCTGCGGTGACCAGGCTGCAAGGAAGAAGCAGAAACAGAGCTCTGAAGAAGGGCTGGAACAAATTCCAAATTTGAGACATCTTCTGTAACAGATGAGCAGGTCGGCTGTAGATCTGAAAAAAGATTCTAGTAAGCAAACGAATCCCCAGAGAAAAATAATCCTCACTTTGTATGCGTCAGTTCTGCATGTGCATGTTATTGCTGAGGTTTCCTCATATATACAGACAACAGAAACCACGTGATGACAGTTCTTATCCACCCACTGCTACTGTTTACTATCAAAATTCCCCTGTTAACGAGCACTCAGGCTCCCTTCTGGGAAGAAAGTTTGCATCATACTTTAATCTCAGACTAATTTAAGCCCTAATCCTGAGATTTTGTTTGCCACACTACACCAGTCTGGTGACACACAGCACACAGATGATATTTAGGCCAAAAAAGGTAAAGACAGAAGAATTGACAGGTCATTTCCTGCTTGTTAGTAGCTGCAAGTTGTTGGTATCTTGAATACAGAAGTGGGAAGTAACGAAGTACAAATACTTCATTACTGTACTTAAGTAGATTTTTCAGGTATCTGTACTTTGCTTGAGTATTTATTTTTCTGACTACTTTTTTACTTTTACTCCCTACATTTTTACACAAATATCTGTACTTTCTACTTCTTACATTTTCAAAACAGGTTTGTTACTTTACATTTGACACGTCTGAGAGAAGTTTGCATTTCTGGTGTTGTGCCAAAAAGTGATCGTCTGCCATAAAGTGATTTCCAATGTTTCTGTATGCTTTTATGCATAATGTCTTTGCTTATATTGGTGAATAGAGTGTAGTCAATAGGATTTATGAAGGGCTTATATATAAAATGAAGAAATGACCTGTTTTTCAAGTATGTTTATGACTCTGCATTATTGCACCTACATTATAATAAATCCAGTCCTATTTGGTTACTTAAAATATCTTTGTAGAGTGTAATGTTATATTTGTTGTGATTTCTGCTGCCCTCTTGGCCAGATTTCTCTTTAAAAGATATTTTTAAGCTCAATCACAGTTTTTACCCTGATAAATAAGGAATATATAAAAGTCACTGCCAAAAACTGATTGCGGCTTCTACCTTGTGACAGAAATGTTGTTTCTCGCTCAAAATGACTTGATATCATTCATGAGAGATATGTTTGGCATATTTTTTCACAGATTATAGATCAGCAAGTCATTTACAACAGTTTAAATACAGGCAATCATTTTCTGGCAAACACCCGGTCACTGCACCGTCAAGCATCAAACGATCGGAGCCTAACAGTCATAAACACATAAAAGAGACAATCCTACTGGAGTATCCTCCATCACCAGGGCTTATCGCATAAAAAGAGATTAAAGAGGCAAAACCATATAATTTATGTTACATTTATAGTGCTATAATCAGGGCTAACAGGGGGCTGGACCAAGGACTGACGTCCTTGAAGATGTAAGAAAGCAGACAGGAGAGGAAGAAGATTGGTTAGATTTAAAGGTAAAAACTTCCAAAACAAACTGAGGTATGCTAACTTCGTGTAATTCAAAGATTATATGAAAATACTGCAGTTGAAGTCAGTTTGCTGTACTGTATTTACAGTAAAGCTCTGTGTTGGACTGGTGCACAGTGTCTGTGGTCATGGTCAGAGTTACAGGTTACATCAGTGCAGCAGAGATGAGTTTGAATCAAAGCTGCTGATGCTGAGATTCATTTACTGAATTCAACATTTATACAACCTGCTACTTTTTCTTTCTTACTTTGAGTACATTTCAGAGCCTGTACTTTTTTACTTTTACTTAATTAAAGAAGTTGAACAAGTACTTGTACTTCTACTTAAGCACAGAATGTCTGTACTTTTGCCACCTCTGCTTGAGTACAGTTGATTCAGGAAGAACCAGCTTTACTGCAATGAAGCATCATGAAAAACTTAGAGACACACATGTTGTTTGAGGTGGAGCTGTGTGATGTGTGGTTTAATGTTGAAATGGACTGATTTCTGTTACAACTGTCCCAAATCATCTCCAACAGCTGTTTAATGCAACCTCAGGTGTTTATCGACAGTTGTTTGACAAATTATGTATTTCCATAATCAGATGCTGTGGGGCCAGTCAGCTGTTTTTGTTTCTCATTCTGTCTCACTGGTTTCTATGTGATGTAGGTTTCCTTCTGTCACTGAAACTCCACTTGACGTGAAAACCAGAAAAATTCTGAAAGACACAAAAAGCTCCTCACAGAGCTTCCTTGATTTCTCAATTCTCAGACTGCCAGTTCACGGCACGTTCATGGCTTCTTTTGATTTGGTATGTGCTCAGTTTGTGGGGAAATCCTCAGTTACAGTCATTTTAATATACATGATTAACATAGTGAATCATCAAAAATGATGATTCACAATATGATTCACTATACTTAGAAATTGTCAGACTGCAGAAAAATGTAAAAAGAAAACACACAGATAACTGCTGATTACACATGCCAAACATCTACATATCTAAATAAATCATATACAGTTACCGAAAAAGGAAAGTTGTCAAGCTCTATGCAGTTCATTGGCTTGTAGAACCATCGTTAGCACCAATAAGTAAGTCACATTGTTGTGGAGGAACTTTGGCCCACGCTTCTCTACAACATTGTTTTAGTTCATTGAGGTTTGTTTATGCACATTTCAGTCAGGTTGAGGTGTGGACTTTACAACACTTTGATTCTTTCTTTTTCAGCATTTTGTTGTAGATTTGCTGCTATGCTTGAGATCATTGTCCTGGTACATGCTGATGAACAGTTAATCAAGTGCATTTGATTAGCAGCCCCTGGCTACTTCTTACCCATTTAATTCCCACAGGAGCAGTAAGGATGTACTTAGCTTTTCACAGGACTTCATAGATGAAAATGTATTCAGACACATAATAATTAGCGATTAACACAGAACACTCTCAAAACTACAGCTGCAATGTTTGCTTTGAGAGTGTAGACGGAGAAGTATAGAGAAGGTCAGAGGTCGTTGCATTGTGTCTTTGTGGATCTTAGAGAAAGCATGTGAGCTGCATGAGGAAGTCAGCAGTGGCAGAGAAGTATGTGAGGCTGGTGCAGGACATGTATGAGGACAGCGAGACAGTGGTGAGGTGTCAGCGAGCAGAGGGTTAGTGTGAGGGAGGAGGATACCGAAAGAAGAAGCCTTACAAACTGTTTGAGCTTAAGGGCACACAAAAGTTTAGACTCTCACCTGTCTGAGTAACCACAAAATGATCTCAGTTAGGAGTGAGAACATTTGTTGAGAAAATGTTCGTTTTGATTGATAAGAAAACCACCGGACTGGAAAAATCATCATAAATACAAACATCGCCTTCCTCCCAAAAGAATTAAATAATTGATTTGTAAAATGGATACTGGGGATAATAAGCTGGTCTTAAATTTAGCACCTGGGGGGGAGATTCGGGACAAAAGGAGCAAAAACTGCACTAGGCTCGATCTTAGAAATGAATCCAGTATAGCCTGATCATCAGGGCCATCTAGTGAGGACTCAGAGGTATGACACCGGGAGGCAGGATGACATCCATGACCCTGAAATTAATCATGCAAAGTCTATAAAACTGACTGTGACTAATGAGGCTTTATTTGCATTTGCGTGATAAAGTGTAATCCTTGGACGGGCAGAACGCTGGCGAGAGTGATTTTTTTTTTTTTTTATTTGGTGTCAGCTAGTTTCCCTTCTTCTTCCTTGCTCTGTGTCATGCTTTGCTGACTCGGAGGCTGTATGTGTTCTTGAGGATTAACTGGGGAGACAAGTTCAATTTAAGGCCCAATTAAAAGCAAATTAAAGAGCCCTTATACACGTACGCTAATGTTCTCTTACATGAGGATTAACAGAATATTATTCAGTGTTATCTATATTAAGCAGCTACCCCTCTACAGTGTAATGCAATCACGTCCAATTGTTATTGAGTGCCATAAATCGGACTTTAATGTACTGACATATGAACTCTGAAAACGTGGAAAAAACTTGCTAAAATAAAAAACAAAAAAACAAAACTGTGATGTAGCTGTGAAGAGGGAAAAGTCAAACACATTGCGCAAGCTTTCAAAACGTTTCGATCTTGCAGAACTTTTAAAATTATATTTCAACCTCCAAAAGCTTCCGATTCGGTCTCAAATTATGTCATCTGACAGACTTTGGGTTGTTTGTGTGTGTGTGTGTGTGTGTTTATTACCTTTTTAGTTAAAAATGATGCTGAAACCCAAAAGTCCCAGATCACGCCTGTCTGATTTATTTATTATTACTGCTCTCTAAACAATTTATAAACCTCCCTTTCAAGTTGCACATGTATTTCCTTACAGTAATAACATAACCTTTCCTTTCTTTTTTTGTCTTTACTCCCTTCTTTCTAAGAAGCCCTCTCGCTCTGAGCAATAAACGCACTACGCCCTTTAAACGCCTCATCACGCCCCAGCGGGCCTGTTTCTACACGCTCTTGGTCTCTTCCGTGAAAACAGTCGTACTACCGTAACTTCAGACCACTCCCCCACTCAGTGTGAACGGAAGAGAACTCATTTGCCCGTCACAGTGTTTCCCCACAGACGGTTTTTTTCTTTCTTTCTTTCTTTTCAGAACTATGAGCGCAGCAGAGAATGGCGGAGGCCAGCGCGCTTGAAGAACTACAGTCGGAGCTCACCTGCCCGGTGTGTTTGGAACTGTTCCGTGGTCCCGTGATCCTTGAATGCGGGCACCACTTCTGCCAGGTGTGCATCATCCAGTGCTGGGAAGCTAAGTCGGACGAGTTCTCGAATTGCCCGAAGTGTAGAAAGTCGTGCGCCCGGAAACTGCGACCCAACTCGCTCCTTTGCAACATCGTGGAGAGTGTGCGCAGAGCCCAGACCATGGACGCGACCGTGGGGATGTGCGTGTCGGACCGTGAAAGTGCACTGGAGATGCCCGAGGAACACGAGCGCGGTTCCAGCATGAGCAGCGTGGCCTCGTCCATCGGGCACGGGCCACGCCTGGGAATGGGTCTGGATATGTGCGAGGAGCATGAGGAGAAACTGAAGCTTTATTGTGAAGACGATCAGCTTCCCATCTGCCTTGTGTGCGGGATGTCCCGGGACCACAAGACCCACAATGTCATCCCTATTACGGAGGCCTTTGAAAACTACAAGGTACTGTTTTCTTGGCTGGTTTTTAAACACTTCTTTCTTTCTTTTTAAAGTTCCATCTACAAAAAGCACCAAAACCTTAAATCAGGCTTATACAGAATGTACTTTTTTCTGATGTATTTTATTTTCTGCTCTACAAAACAACATGTGGAGTAAAAGTTTTAGGGAGTGCCATACTTTTCAATGTTCATTTTACACTCCTGTCGTTGTCTTGAAGGAAATCTACTTGGTGATAGTCAACAGGCTTTTCACAGAGCGGAAATGGCAGTTGTTTTAAAAGAGCACACTCCCTGGCCTGCCCCAGGAGCCGTTGGATATTTTGTGTGTTACAGGAATTCAGCGGGCTTGTGTGAGCTTCCCTACCTTTTAAACCCCACAGCTGACCTTCATCAGCTTGCTTGGAGGCTCACTCTGAGAGGCCTCTCTGTGTCCTAACATGTTTAAGTGGTGCTAAATTCCAGCTTTGTTTGATTTTTGGGGGTAGGATGGAGGATGTATGACTCCCATTAAAGATGGGATGCTGTTGTTCGGATTGACGCACTGATCAAATTAACTGTTGATTCAAACATAATCTGATTTATAGTACCTCTTCTTGACAATGTTTTTCTTGTGATTATATAATATATATTATTTCCGCTGCAGGATAAGCTGTCTGTGGCACTGGAGAGGGTTCAAGTACAGACAGAGAAGGCCACACTCTTCCAAAAACAGACCAATGACAAGATCCTCTTCATTAAGGTATTTTGTGTGTGTGTGTGTGAGAGATGTTTGTTTGTGAAGCACTGTGAAAGAAAAGCATGTCCGTGTCTGTGTCCTCTGAATATAACCGGAAATCTTAGTGACCAGGCAATATTCAATGACATTTCTCCACCTTTACCTGCCTGACAGATGACTGAGGCTGTGACTCACGGTAGTTATGACTGGAAGTGACACGTCGTGTTGTTACTCAGCTTTGTTTAGACGTGATGATTGTCATGCTTGGTCAGGTACTCATCCTGGAATGAAAAAGGTGGTTCAAAAACATTCATACACATCATTTTGTGTTTATCTTCGTCGTGCGCTCTTCTTTCACAGGCTGTACATATATACTTATATATACATATATACAGCTTCAGAGTGCGATAGAGAGAGCACAGCTGATCGTTTAGACAGGCTAAAGGTGCCCCCCCCCCCCCGCTTCCCCCTAGTGCATTTGAGCATTTCTGCAGCAGCAGCAGATAACTTCATCTAGCTCTGCTCCAGGTTACTACAGTCTGTTTCCTTTCCCATCTGTGTATTTAAATGTGTCAGCGGGTATATTTTCCTGTCTGCTTGACCCAGTTTACATGCAGATTCACAGATTTTTTTTTTCACTTCTCCCTTTCTCTGTCAGTACGACAGGATGTGGTTGAGCAGAGGAAGTTTGTCAGTCTTTTTTTTTTTACCAGTTTTAAATACAGATTCTATCTATCTATCTATCTATCTATCTATCTATCTATCTATCTATCTATCTATCTATCTATCTATCTATCTATCTATCTATCTATCTATCTAATTTAGGTCAATCAGCTGCAAGTGTGTCATTATTTGCACTGACATGCAACAAGTTGTTTCCGGCTCCGTGAATTTTTTTTTTTTTTTTTTTTTTTTTTTTTAGCAAAAGCAGACTTGTTAAATAATAATAATTCTGTATTATTAAAACTATTAAAAACAAGCATAACATTATACATTTAAATGTGAGAAAATGAAAGGAACCACACTGTCACGGCACGGCCCAAAGTGTTTCCATAAGATTCAAAAGATTCAAGATCGTAATAATCTGAACCTATCGATCGTTGTGAAGACAGACTTGGTTTCTGTAGCTTTAAAGGGCATTTTAGAGTCTTGCTGTTGATGGAGAAAAAGAAAAAGGTTTTACAAACCAGCTGTACTCTACCTACCATGTACTGACTGACAAATGAGTAACTAGTTAGTGTCCTTAGTGGAGCCTGAAGCAGCTGAATGCCAGATACAGATGGGTGGCAAAATAAAGTTATTATATATTGAGAACACTGACATAAATGAGCTTTAAATGGAGTTTTCCTTTGGATTTGAGTACTTGCTCTTTGTGACTGAAATGCTCGCTGCATTTCAGGAGCGAACAGGAGATTTGGATGAGCTGGTCACTGCAGAGTTTAGCCGTATGAGGGAGTTCCTTGTTGAGGAGGAGGAGCGCATGAAGGAAAAACTGCAGAAGCAAAAGGAGGAGAAACTCCAGCAGCTGGAGGAGGCGCTCACTCAGTCCACGGAGCAGATCAGCCGACTGGAAATTATGGCTGACAAACTTCGGCTCAAACTTGGGGAAGAAGAAAGCCCAGAGCAACTCAAGGTAAGGGGAGAAGGATTTGTTGTGATATGTTGTACAGCATCCTTTTTTTCAACTTTGGCAAATTGAAAACAAGCAAATATATTTTATTTTAATAATTACAGCACACATTAAAGAATACTAAATAAAGAAATCACGTATTTAGAGGCTGAAGTAGTTTGTAATTGTGGGTCTTTTCTTTATCTGTTTCAGGGAATCAAAGATTTCATTGGAGGGTGAGTGCTACTGTAATCTCATCAAGATCAGTCAGTGACATTGAGTTCTGTTTGAGCTAATCAGATATCTAAACCATCTCCCCATTTATCTCATTACTGACTGTTCTCTAGATGTCACAAGAAAATAATGTCCTGTTTTGCAATCAGTTGTGAGTTGTTTTTAAACAGAATGTGAGGTTATGATTGTGCCTGGTAGTGGCCAGTGGCTAGCTTAAATTAAATTTTAAACACGCAGAGTAAAGGTTTTGACAGTTTCTTCTTAAATGAAGGCATTACTTACTACTTATATGCAAAAAAAACAAAAAAACACCCATAATTTTAGAAGTATATAGTTTTGGATGTTTCATAATCTTCAAAATGACAGTTTTTTTTCTCTCCCCATCTCAGGACGGAGAGCTTGTTTGAGCGCCCCTCAGAGGTGGCTGTGGACCTGCAAGCTGGAGAGTTTCTAGGACCTCTGCAGTACAGGACTTGGAGGAAAATGAGCTCAATTCTTCAGCCAGGTACAAAGATGATACACACCATACAAATATAGGTCACAGAGAGCTTTACTGTTCATTAGTCATTATCTGTCCAGTCATTTAGCAAGACTGGAAAAAACCCTGACACAGCTTTATTTGTAGCTACTTGTATAATTGCTGCAACATAACAGTGTTTTTTTTTTTTTAACACGCACATCTGTCATGCCATACTTGCTCCTCCAGAGTAACAGAAGGAATTATACAACTGAATTCACGGGCTCACTGATACTCTCCATGATCAGCACACTGACATGACATGAAACTTTGGTGGCGTGCCCCTTTTAAAAAGATTTGGCTGCATCTACATAGACATATTTGTGCTTCAACTTAGAGTTCAATTTGAATAGACTGTGTTTCAAACGTGACACTTCCCGTTCTCTTTGTTACTGACAGAAGTCGAGTGTGCGCATGCTTACTTTGGGTATCGTGGGTTATTTGCCAGTGACATACTCAAACGTCATTGCTGCAAAACTAGGCAGCTGTCCCATTATCAGAGTCACGGAATTTATATTTAATTTGTGTCCATGTAGCTTCCCTGTAAACATGTTTTTTCCTGCATTGGTTTGTCTCTAACTGTTTTTGATGTCCTTCCAGCTGTGACATGTGTGACCCTTGACCCAGACACAGCCTACCCCTGTCTGTGGGTTTCTCCATGTCGCACCAGCGTCAAGGTAGGAAAACTCCAAGCAAACCTTCCCAACAATCCCGAGCGCTTCACCCTCTACAACATCGTCCTAGGCTCTGAAGCCTTTACCTCAGGCAGACACTACTGGGAGGTGGAGGTAGGCTCCAAGACAGCATGGGGCCTGGGCGTGGCCACAGCTTCCGTCAACAGGAAGGAGGAGATCAGCCTGTGCCCGGATGATGGTTTCTGGACGCTGGTGCTGAGGGACGATGGCAACGGGACCAGTGAGTATGAAGCATGCACTGACTCAGATGAGAACTTATTATATCCCTCCAAACCCCCCAAGAGGGTGGGGATCTACCTGGACTACGGTCGCGGCCAAGTGACATTTTATGATGCTGCAGACATGAGCCACCTCTTCACCTTCAATGATGCAAAATTCAAAGAGCCTGTTTTTCCCTACTTCAATCCCTGGCCGATCATCAATGGACACAACCGGGAGCCGCTCACCATAGTAACTCCACAATGGGGATAGATGTCCTTTTTATGAGAGGACTGACACTGTGCATCAAACAGATTCGGGATCAAACTGCAGACGCAGCTGCTAATAACGTCGAGGGACTCGTCTCATTAGCATTCACACGTCTGTCTTATTACAAGGACTTTTTGGCTGCATGAGGACGATTTTATAAGATTGTCATGCTGTAGATGAGCAAGAAGGATGATACTTCAATCAGTCTCCCTGCAAAGAAAGTACAAGAAAAGACAATCAATGATAAAACCTAACCTGTTTGATCTGTTATTCTTCTGTGCTACAGAGCTCCAGTGTTGTTTTACAAATACTGTTATGAACACATACATTAGCCAGCACTCGCTGACACAGTCCTTCATTATGTGAACATAATTCTGAGTCAGTCCAATGCATATTTTCCTGATGATGGATATACTCACTAGTGCACCAAACACGTATTCATCTGCACCTAAAAATAGTTCCAAACAAATGGCCGTGCCTTCTTTTTGAGCAATTTTTTGCTAAAGCGCAGATATCTAAAAAAAAAAAAACTTGTTGCAATTTCTTATTTTAACATTAACTTTTATGATTGAGATATCTTTTTTTCAGTTTTACACTTGAATTATAAGTGATGAGACAGAATGACACATGGTTTGTTTTGGCCTTTTTAACGAGACTTGTTAGCGAGGTTTTATCACTTAATGTTTTTTATTTGCTTTGAATACTTTACAGAAAGCGTAATGTGTTGCTAGAAATGAAATCAGTCTTGGCAGAGAGATTTAACATGTTGATCATTTTTCAGCACATTGTTTGTGGTTTATCTATCATTATTTTTAGGTGTCCAGTTAGTGTATCTTTACACTCTCTAAAGCAGAACGTGCATATTAGATTATGGCAATATGGCTTCTGCAGTGTAGTTCTTCCTCCAGCTTCATATTTGTCCAACACTAATATAAAATGTCGTTTTATTCATTCTCTGTTTGTAGCCTCCAAGTTTAAATGAGAGATAGTTGACATGAGTGTTTTATATTATGATTGACTGTCCTCTTGAGGTTGTCATTTGGTACCAGCAGGGGGCAGCTAAAGCTAGCCTCGAATGAAGCAAATTAAGGCATTTGTGCAACACATAGAAGCAAATCTTATGAAAATGCAGCTGGCTGGAAGCTGTTAGATGAGGATTTATCTCAAAAAAGATTTTTTTTTAAAAAAATAATTATCAGGTCAGAAAAATCACAAATATGCTTCAAGTTATTCTTTGATTTGGATAACAAATCCTAACCCAAAATAACATTACATAAGAGGATCAAAATACGGACCCTCCACAGACTGTATGTAAAAATGGTTGTGGCTTCAAGATGCCAATATGAGTGTGAGTCAGTTGCTTTCAAGAAGTGATGTATTGTAATGCTGTATTCCCAATACAGTTATAAAAAGTGACTACTGAAACTTTAAACATTAAACCAAACAAGTAAATTCACAGGAGAAGAAAACTAAATTAGACTAAAATGAATTAATAACAAAACAGCCAATAGTTCTGGGTATAAAACCCTCTGTGGATTTTATTATGGCTATTTCTTTGTTGCCGATTATTTATCAGAGAGGTTTAATTTAGCACGTATCACAATATAATGTGACAAATCGCACCTCAAACAGTGGAAACAAACGTCATTTTTGACACAAGCTCAACAAAACCTGAACATCTGAGTCACAACATTGTCCTAATCAGTTGATTACTTGTATCTTAGCCGTGGTTGAGTGTTTACCTGTCACAGATACGCTCTGTGTTCTTCTTTCACTCTGCAGTTAAGCAAGGTTAATGAGTCCTCTCCTGCCAGTTGAGCAATTTGGTAATCTGTGACTACCATTACGACCAAATAAGTAATGAGAATTAGTCTGACCTGAATAAAACGTACCTATTCTGCCTGCTTAATCTCTGTGTGTCATCTGCATACATTGCCCATAGACTGCAGGACTGAAGGCTACACCTGTCAGGATCATGTACAGTCCAACCCTTTCCTTCTCTAACTATTCAAATCTGTAATTAGATATTATTACAGGCTGTTCAACATGCAGTAACACAAGCCTTCACTTCTACATTACTGCTCAGCTGGCCCTCCCACTGTCATTCATCGTGTCTGAGCTTTTTCAGGGAAGGTCAAGGTGACAGATGAGCCTGAGATGAAAGAAACTGAAAGGACACCCATGCACACACTCACACACCCACACACATACATATATTTTTTCTTCACCCCTAATGTCTCTTTTCATCTTGTCCAGTCATCATTCATCTTTCCTCCGTTAGATGACGGCTCTGTTCCCAAAATATGTGCCACTGTTTTTAACCCTCAGTCGTGTAACTTCGCTTTTCTGTAATGGATCTCTTTTTCTGCTTCCACTCAAGAATTTGTCTCTCCAGCCTATCAATAATCAATGAGGAGAGGGGCTAAAGAAAGACAGCCAAAAGACAGAGCTAAGGTGATTAATGGAAACCTCATTAGGAACTGGATAGAAGTGAAGCTATACATTATCCACATGTCGGGAGAATATACACCATCAGAGGCTAACTGGAGATGCAGAGTGAGGATGGGGGAGAAGCAGGGCTGAAGGGAGGGAAATAGAGCGGCATTAGGAGCAAAACAGGGGAAAAAGTGAGATGCTTCATCAGCTCAAAGCTGCTAGTGTGGCTGTTTTTTGTGAATGAGATTGATTGATGGGGTTATTTATAGAAAGCTGATGCTTTTAGTGGAATTAGTTGCTTTAGAACACCAAAAAGCTATAGAGTTGTTTTTGGCAAGCTGAAAAGCACAGTATTACATGCTTATGAGCACATTCACGTCTAAAAATAGGGGTCAATGGTGATATGTTCACCTGTGCATGCATGTGTGTGGACTCAGCCATGCTTGGTGGATGAGATTATCCATGCAGGTTTTCCTGAGGTGATGTGTTATTGCTCACCGAAAGCCTTTCATCATTGTATGGCTGCTGAGTTTGTTGCAGCTCTTCATCTCTTTCTATCTCTCACTGTCACCAAATGAATAGCTGACCTGGGCGCTGCAGAAAAACATCCAATTTGTTTTACAACAAAGGCTCCAAATATGACAAGGGGATTGAGGGCAGATAGATTGAGAGAAAGAGATGGGGAGAAGGAGAAGTGTGGAGAGCAATGAGGATTATTGTCAGGGGGAAATGACGGTGCTAAGAAAGAGACATGGGTGGGAGGAGAGTGATTCTGAGAAAAAGATGAGGAAAGATCAGTGTGAACGACCAGGAAAACATGAGAGAATAACAAGATTACGACTTGGAGATGGATAGGGAAAAGCACATTTCATAAAGGCTGTGTTTGAGATAGAGAACCCGACAGAGAGGAGGGGAGTTTACCTGTGATGAAGGAGAAAACTTGGAAAAGGGGGAGGAAGAGAAGGAGAGAGAGGTAAACGCATTACAGGTAGAAAATGCGAGAGCGGTAAAGTTCGGGGGGGGTATAGAGTGTCACCTAAATTATCAGGAGATAGCAAGTGGGGGCAGAGGTGCTGGAACTCAATCCCAGAGCCAAGACAACAGCTGATGATAAAAACCTCCTCACCTGAGAGAGATGGACAGAAGCTTGATAAAACTCTGGGGAAAACAACTGGAGGAAATACTTGGAAGGAAAGGAAGAAGCAGGAGAACGTTTGACCTGTAACATTTTAACTCGTTTTGTTTTTCCCCCGGGACAAAGCAAACAGCTGCAATCACTACATCAGTGGGACTGAATTTTTCAACACGTTCTTCAGAGTAAAGAGAAAAAAAAGACATTTCTTCAAGCTTACTTCCTTTTTGGGAGTGTTTTATCACACTTTAGTAATAAAGAGCTACGGCAGAAGAGAGGAGAGCAGGGGAGAGGGAAGAGAGAAGGTGAGGGAGGGGGAGGGCGAGCGGCGAGGAGAGAGAGTGTGCGTGCGTGTGTTAGCCTGTGACACTGAGATGTTCATGATCATTCGAGAGCCGGCAGCCGGGGCAGGCGCTGGAGCGATGAGCGCGCCACAGGAAAGAAGTGCGAAACAGGTGAGTGGGAGTGGGTGCAGATAAATATATATAATTGCGTCCGCATTTGTAAGATTCTCTTTCATCGTGTGTGTCCTTACACGCTGTGTGCCTCTATCACATTTTATACTGTGCATGCCGAGTGGCAGCCGAAGTTCATACATGTTCATACAACAGTTTAGTGTTGCATGATTTGGTTTCGCTGAACCAGTGATAAGATTCGCTGATGTGAGAGATGAATTGTTGCATTCTTGTGGAAAACACATGTACTCGTATGTGCTAAATAATTGAAGTTTTAAGACAAACTGAATTACTGTAAATGCCTCTTTATGGGTTGAAGAATTTTTATGTATTAGGTTCAAAAACTTAATATCTATTAATCTTTCTAAAAAGGTTTTATAATGCATGTATATCATAACATGTTGACATCACGTTTTCGTTCATCTTTCTTGATCAAGATGTCACAAACTAAATATCTCACGTTACAGACAATTAGAACTAAAGTTCTGATAGGCTGTATTTCACCTACAGTATCAGCAGTATCAGTTGTGTTTTATGGCTTTTATTTATATAAGTTTGAGCACACAGTTCCATTCTCGTCTCCTCCACCCCTCTCTTCCCTCAGGTGCAGGCTGCGATCAAGAAGAAGGTGGAGAAGCAGAAGAAGCAAACCAACAAGCAGGGCGGAGGTGTCGGAGACATTCAATCTGTTGCTCGCAATCAGAAATCCAAACAATTAACCCCAATGACCGCGGCAGAGGCGGCTGAGGACAGCGAAACGCTGGAGGAACAGCTGGAGGAGCTGATGGAGGGACCGCGGAGAAGAGAGAAGGAGAAAGAGAACGAGAACGAGACAGAGCCCGTCGACCTGCTGCCCATAGTGGACTCTGTGTTTGGACAGGTAGGAGTGCGTGAGAATCAAGTTCATTTGTGTGTTACTGCGCACTGAAGACGGGCATGGGTACGTGCCTGTGTGTACGTCTGACACTTTTGTCACTGTGTGTGTGAGTGTGTGTGAATAAATGTGTGCATGTGCATCAAGTTCTCTGGCTGATTGAATGTCTGGCTTGATGGAAACCCTAAGCTTAAGCCTTCACTTCAAATTTAAAGGGTGCTGTGGCTGTGCTCCAGTTTTTGTAAAGTAGCGGTCTCTCTCGCAGCCCTGGTGTCCTTGATCTTGGGGGGCCGAAGGGCATAAAGCTGAATTCGCGACAGCACAATCAACATTAACCGTTTTGCCTTCTAGTTTAACCCTCGTGGAAAATCCTGGAGCTGCAAAGCACGAGTAGAAGGATGATAGCATGAGTTTGAAAGGATTTAAGCTCCTCTACTTTGGGAAACATTACCAAAGTGTAATCCGTAATAGATACCAGCAAAGTCAGCCAGAGATCTGATGGACACCCTATCTCTGCAGCCATTCTATCAGCTCTGTATCACATCACATGCCATCAATCACATGCTAAGAGGTGACACATGACACAGCACGGTAGGTCACACCATTACAGCACTGTATCCACAGGGTCAGACATGTGGGCTCATGGTGTGAGAAAGCAGTTTGTGTGTGAAAATAAAATCAAAAGGGATTACACAGAAGTTAAATCCCTACCCACTTCCTGCTGCTGACTTCAGCATGGCTTGTGAGTCATTCAGTATTTTTTTCCCCCTAACATGAAGAAAGAGTCATATCCACCTGATCGCGTCAGCAAACTCTGAGGAGGGTGAAGATGAGTGGGGCTGAGGTTAGAAACAGGAAATCAATATAAAAAAAAAAAAAAAATGTGATGTCAGTGGTGATGCAAGTGATCCAAATTAAGAGAGAGCAGCGAGTGAGTGGGAGAGAGCAGCCAGCAAAGTCGAAAAGAAGAGAAGCTTGAATACTCATTGCAACTGGCAAATCTCACATTATACAGTATATACTAGTACATGAGTGTTCCCAGAGACCCTCAGATCACTCATAGTAACATAACATAAAATTTTTACACAAGAGTTGAAGGAGTGACTTTAAGAGTTGTGAGTGACCATTGCTCCCTTGGTCACATGACTCATTAGTGATATTTAATTTGAAAGCAAATGAATTGCTGAACAAATACAAACAAATGTTTTTCAAACAGAGTCCAAAAAAAGTCCCAGAAGAGAAGAGTTGTTTTTTCCCCTCACTAACTGAACAGCCATCATCCTTCACATGACTATATGTTCAACAACAATTTGAAAATAATACATAAAAGCAAGTGCTTATAAAAACATGCTTAAAATATGCTAATTGTTGCAAAAAAAGTTGCTTTACATGCACTGCAACACAGATTGAACAACAGCTGATATTTAACCTGCAGGTTCCTATTATTATGAAGTTCATGTGATGTAATCAAACCCATGACGAATTCACACGAGCAAGTGGGCATCATAGGCACACTGTGCAGGATCCTCACTGAAACCAACCAGAGCATTTCCAGCAGTGAGCATGAACTGTATATAAAAGATGGATGCAGTCATAGTGGTGGTTAGCAAAGTCATGTTCAGAAACCAATCTGACTGACTCTGTAGCAGCTTCTCAATCACAAGCATACTCTGCTTTATTGACATTTTGGACCTGATGGGGACCATAATGCAGTTGACCCTTGCAATTGAGCTCACAAACTCATCAGAAAAGTGTTCACCGAGGCCACAGGTCAAGGAAGCTGAAGGGTTTTTATCCTCTAGACTTGACTTCAGTTCAGAAGCAAAAGAAATGCCCCCTGCTGGCCATTAGAAATAAAGCAAGTTTAAGGGACTTCTGCACTGGCCTCTGAGTTTGGACAGTCTACAGTCTGAAGCTCACTGTCTCCTTCTGTGGGCTGCATGTGAGGAAAGGCAACTTCAGACAATGTCTTGACAAGTCTACGTCCTTCCTTAATTTCCTTCATTCCTTCCTTTCTTCATCCCTTTCTTCCTTCGTTCCTTCCTTTCGTCTCTTCTAGTGTTTCCCAGTGTCTCAACAGCTCTCATTACTGGAAACCTGCTGATGTACACCTGACACCAGATCAGACGTACATCACAGATCAAGAGTATGTTGACTCCAAAACAAAAGACAGAGTCATGTTACCTGAGTGCTGCACGTCTTCATCACACACCCACACAGCACATGCATACATACAGTCTTGTTAGGTTAAAAGTGTGTGTGCATTAACATTAACCTCAAGCTGAAAGTGTGACTGTCATTGAGCGCTGATGCCCCAAGAAGAGCAACTGAAGTCCATTCAGAACTCCGGAGCAAAAATAAATAAACAAACCTCTGCTTGTGTGTGTGTGTGTGCGTGTGTGCGTGCGTGTGTGTGTGTGTGTGTGTGTGCACATAGATGTGTCTGTGTCCATTTATCAAGCATCTAATTTACATAATTGATTGAAACCATCCCTAAGAGCCAACCAATCTGCTAATTAATTAGGTTTAATGGTGTCAAGTTTTGTTTCAACACACAACCAACAAGAAGAATCATGCTGGAGCTCACAGAAAGAAGTGATTAACCTTGTGTGCTGTAAAGCTGATACCCGTATTTATCTATTATATGAAGCCTGGGGGTTGTTTGTTTTTTTGTTTTTTGTTTTTTAGAGAGAAATCACATTTATTTCCATCTAAGATAGCATTCAATTGATAAAAAGTTATAAATGACAGATAGTCATTAGTGGAGTGAATAACCGTAAATTAAGGAATTATCAATTATACAGAAAAGTCTGACACTCAAAGCTTTGCAAGCAAAATAACAGCAAAGGTTTTCTATACAAAAGTCATAATTTCGCCTTTAAACTCCACCTGGGCATATCTAAGTATTTATCATATGTAGTGAAGAATAGTGAAAAGAGAAAATTCCAGGGTTTTTAGAAACCACTGCACAACATGTCCAAAGCCTCACATCTGTTTCATAGATGTTTTCATGTGACCCTTGCTGTGATGAAAAATTTTACATCCAAACATCTCTTGTAGTGATTCACTCATTTAACTTTAAAAAAAAAAAAAAAACAACTTTTTTTGACATCACGAGAAAGCTCTTTGAGAGACTTTTTCTATCTACATTATTAAGCTGCAAACTCGTTAATTCGAGTGTCTGCATTCATGTTTATCAATCACAGTAAGAGACTTATCATGAAAAAGGAAATCTAAAAAAAAATTTAACTTCTAATACATTAGTCATGACTTAATCTGTTAAAAGAATCTGTAAAAAAAAAAAAAAAAGTTTTCACTCTTTCAGACATCCATTGCAGCAGCAGCTGTCAGTTGTCCTAAAGTGGCCTCTAGTGGCCACTGCTGCTTATTGCAATAGATGCTTACAGAGATGTTGTCATTGCTTTATCAAATACACGTAAGAAAGCTCTGCACACACTCATTGCGCTCTAGTGGCATCTTTAAGGTAGGATAACTTAATCTTTACCATTTCTGCAGCACAGCTTTCCGTCAAGTATTTCAGCTCACGACTTTATGCTGTGACCTGAAAAGCTTGGTTGTTCTGGTTCACTCTCACAGCGCTCACAGAACTGATTTCAGGCAAATATTCTTCAGTAAAAGACTTCTTTTTTTTTTTTTTAAATTCTCTGGGTGAGTAAATAAAACACAGGTAACACAGGCAACGTGAATACCTAATAAAAATGTATGAATGTATGTAATAGTACAAGAAAGACTGACAATTTTCAATTTGCCTATCCTTAGTCTTCACCCTAAAATCTAAACGAGCCCCCCACAATGTGACTAAACAAATTCATGACCCCACAACATGAGTAACACACACATACACTCACTCACACACACACACACACACATGCACATGCACACAAGCTGTGCTCTCCGTATGGATGCACTGTAGTAAGCAGCGTGCCAAATCTGCTTTTGGAGAGATTTGCCGGCAGATGCTTTGTAAAAGCTCAGATGACCACTTAGCAATGCTGTCATAACCTCCACTTGTGATTTTAACGTTATGCCATTATAACTGACAGCTTGGCCAGAATAGTCCAGGGATGTAAGAGCTGAAGTTCAAACCATCTAAGACATTGTGCTTTTCCGTTCGACGTGAGCTGACGCACATGAACACCAACAGGGTCTCACTGTGAGTTGCATAAGCTGTAATTTTCTGAAGTATTACAGCTCGCTTGTACTTTTCCAATGGTTTAACATTTAATCACCATATAATTGAAAATCACATCTAATTCTTCTTGGAAAATTTTCTAGATTAGCCCTCATGCTTCAAATGTGTACAAATTTCAACATATGGCTGCATAAAATATCCCAAGTCAAGCAAATAGTCTTATAAATCTATACCCTAAACCCCAACCCAACAGCAGGTCTGCCATTTTGAATTTCGGCTCAGTATTTATTTCTTTTTGAACACCTAGGTCTACCAGACTAGATTGGACATGAGTAAATCAGCGGGACAGCTCAGGTTCAGCGGTTTGGAGACAAAGTTAGAGACACAAAGGCTGATGTGATTTGGACATGTCCAGAGGAGGGATAGTGGATATACTGGACAAAGAGGCAGGTGATCCACTGTTGTGACCCCTAAAGGGAGCAAATGGAAGTAGAAGAACATCATATTTGGACTCTCTAATAGTAACACCTTTAACATTTTTTTCCTAGTTTGTGTTGAATGATACAATTTCAAGCCCTGATTGGAGACCAGGATTCCTTTTTTACTGAGATTAAAAGTAAAAAGCTGGTGGTGGTGAATGATGTTTGTTTTGCCCCCCATGGCGTAAAGCTAAGGGACTGATGATGTGTAAAATGCCATGTTTTCAATACACACCGTTTAATCTGCACCAAACTTCACACATTTGATAAGAGTCTGAACTCATCTACAGGCAAAGATTTGGTTAGTCATAGTGCCACATGGTGCCAAAGAGAAATGGTAGTATTTTATGCTTTGTTATACTCTCCTGACTGGATAGTAATTCCACCTCAAATGTAGTCAGGAAATTCTGAACACTTGTCTTTTTTTGTTAAATGCCACAGCAAATTTCCATGAAAAATGAAGATGTTATAAGTTGAATGTACACTCACATGCCATTTTAATGACATGATCCATGTTGACATGATAGCATCACACAGTTTCTGCAGATTTGTCATCTGTACATCCATGATGCACCCCAAAGGTGCGCTGTTGGACTGAGATCTGGTGACTGTGGAGCCCATTTGAGTACAGTGAACTCACTGGTATGTTCAAGAAACCAGTTTGAGATGACTTGAGCTCTGTGATATAATGCGTTACACTGCTGGGAGCAGCCATCAGATACTGGGTACACTGTGGTCAAAAAGGGATAAACATGGTCAGCAACAATATTCAGGTAGGCTGTGGTGTTTAAACAATGCTTATTTACTACTAAGGATAGTAAATAACCCTGTTAATACAAGGTAGGCTAGCTGTTGTGTGTTCAGAGATCCTTTTCTGCATACTTTACGATGAGTGGTTATTTGAGTTACTCTTGCCTTGCCAGCTCAGACTTGAACCCCTCTGGACATTCTCCTCTGACCTCTGGCATCAACAAGGCATTTTCTTCCAGAGAACTGCCGCTCACTGGATATTTTCTCTTTTTTTGACCATTGTCTGTAAATCCTAGAGATGGTTATGTGGGAAAATCCCAGCAGATCTTCAGTTTCTGACATACTCAGACCAGCCCGCCTGGCACAAACAACCATTCCACGTTCAAAGTCATTTAAATTGCTTTTCTTCCTCATTCTGATGCTTGGATTGAACTTCAGCAGGTCATCTGGACCATGTCGACATGTTTAAATGCACTGAATTGCTGCCATGTGATTGGCTGATTAAATATTGGTGTTTATGCGGTGTGTCTAACAAAGAGGCTGGTGAGTACAGTTTTTCCCATCCTGACCACATGTTGATATTAGGTAACAATCGTAGCACCTCCTACTGGCTACATGAGGTCAGCCTGATGCGACAAACCACATAGTGTAAACAGGATCCAGAAAAACTCCAGGCCTGGCCTTAAGACATCTAAAGCAATAAAACCCTCCAATGTTCTCCAGTATGCAAGGGCCTGCTCAATGCTGCCTGCAGCCTTAATATCAACCTCTGACCTTTAGCTTTAGTCCAGATTTTGTTTTATATCTTCTGTTTTTAATACTTATGTTTTCAAATAATGTATGTGATATTTTCCACTTAAGTTTAAAGAATTTAAATGTATATTTATCCAGATGAGGAAGGTATCTGTGTTTTCTTTTTCTTCTTTTGAATGTCTTTAATGTATCCCCTTCCCTTTTTTTCTTTTTATCACTCTGTCCTCTTTAATCTGGAAGGGCATGGATTAATCCCACTCCGTTCATGTCCTCTTAATTCTCCCTCTAAAACTCTTCACACTGTAGATGAAGTCATTTGAATGCTCGTGCAACATGTGAACATGAGACAGACAGAGAGAGAGAGAGGGTGGGGGTGGGGGTGGGGGGGTGACAGGGGGAAAGAGAGAGGAGGGGATTAAAAGCGCCGTGTGAAGACAAGAGTGATGCTGCTTCTGTAGAGTGAAACAGGAGCAAGCTGCGTTCAGTGCGGTCCAGTTTCGCTGGGTTAGTCAGTTAGTTTTTATTTTGGGTAGCTTCATTTGGTAACGTGTTGAATTTGGTTCATCGAGTCAGTGGGGATTGGTCGTGCACGGATGAGAGCCGCTCTTCTGTTTCCATCTCTGTTGCATCCAATATGACGACTAGTGACCAGAATGGGAAACTCAGAAGTATTTTTTAACTAGGGAGCTCGAACTTGAGGTTGAAGAGAGCAGGCGATTAAAAACAGACAAAAGTGAGAGGAGAGGTTTGGCAATGGGCAACAAACCGTCTATGAAAGACAAAATGAAGAAGGTAAGAATACTTTATCTGCAGCTTAATCCTCTTGCTTGAAATGCTGACTGAAGCTTTTACTTTTTTTTACATCTGCGACAACTATCAGACGTTTGGAACTTTCTTTACAAGTCATCTCATTATATAACCTTAATAACGGCATGCAAATGAAGAAAATGACAAAACATATGTACACTGATTTTTTTGGTTTGTTTTTTGTTCACCAGTGAAACTGTTTCCTTTTATGGTAACTGCAAAAGCTGAGCATAAAGACTGCATTACTTAAAGTGTTATCTAATACAATACAAAAAGGCAAATAAATAAATAATAATAATAATCATTAAAGATACCAAAATAATTAGACCATTACATTTTTAATTGGCTCTAGATTTATTTATCCTTATATAATATCCGCAGTTTATTTCCTCAAACTAATTTATTCCACTTTTTTTTTACATTTCTTGTGCATTTCAAATGATCAGTAAATACAGAAATTATCTATATTAAAATGTGTATATATTATAAGCTCATCAATGCTGTTTAATAATGATTTTTTTACACATTCATTGCCATATTTATTTAATTTGTTAGCCATACTCATTTTCACTGCTGCATACTATTGTAGCTGTGTTACTTACAGATGTGTACTTAAGCTGTCAGTCATCACACTGGAGAATTAGCAAACTCACGTCAGCTAGTGTTAGCAGAATGAGGTTGCAGCAGCATAGATTATGTTAACATTAAACCGGTTCCTCGCAGTGAGGATAGTGGCTGATGAGGACCTCCTTACAATTATGTGCAGCTGCATCTATACTGCAGTTCTTGTTTATTGCTTGCATGACTGTAGAAAGGGGGGGGGGGTCTCACTTTGCCCCTTGAAAGATATTGATATGCTTGATGTGTGAAGAAATCAGTCATACAGTCAGTGTGTGACTGACAGTGAGTGCAGTGGTTTAACACCCTGGTCTGCTTCCAAAGCGGGTGATACACTGGCCCTTCCATCGGAAGGTGAGGGCAATGAGCCAGCAGCTGGAGGGAGATGAGGATCAGGATGTAGAGGATAAACCATTCAAGGAGTCCCTCGGTGCACTGGTGAAGAATTGCAACATGCTGCACAACATCGTGGGCCCGGCCTGCATCTTCCTTAGACAGGGCTTTGCTCAGACGCTCGTATGTAACAGGAAGTAACAGAAGTGTGCACACTGTGTCCTACCACAGCTAAAGTGCAACTTTTTCCACTTGTGTTGATTCATTTTCATCCCCACATCATGGCTGACCCTCCTGCTCTTTACCAGCTGTGTCACCCCTCCCCCTGCATTAGTGGCTCGGGTCAGACAATTAAAATCCCCAGGCAACGAGCATGCTTAAAGAGGTCAATCACTGAGAGATCATTGGAAAATAATTGACTGGCCTCGTGGAGGTTATTTGTGCCCTTGGTAAAGAAAGGATGCAGGCCTTTATGTGAACTGTGAAACAGTTGCACTGATGACCTCTGGCCTGTGTTTGAAATCATATAGGTGAACATATAAAAGCAAACGGATACAAAACAATGGTCTTAAACTTTTAGTCCTCTTTCTTTCCATAGGACTAAAGAGAAATAATAGATCAACTTTATGGACAACTGCAATAGAAAAAGAACAACACTTCTGGGAATGCTGGGGGATTCTTACTGTTTTGCATTCTTTCTGTTTACAGGCTATTTATAGGAAAGCTAACCACAAGAACTCCAGTTATTTTCTGCTGTAATGCCTCTCGTCTCTACTTGCGAATTGCCTTGAACTTATTTCATAATGCCTTTTACTGTGTGAATCTGATCAAAACAAAAACAATGATCTCATTTCTCCCCTGATTCAGTTTAGAGTTAAATAATTCAGGTTGAGCCTGAATCATGCATACATTTAGTGTATGGACACATACATGTGAACAGTGGACATGTTCCTGAAGCTCTCTGCTCCACTAAACCTCACACATCTCCTAATCTCTAGGTGGTTGCAGCCTGGCAACCCCCAGCAAGTAATCTAGTTACTCACTGTAATGTATGGTGCAGGAATCCCTCTATAGAATAATCTGGCATACAGTTTAATTCATGTGGATTTAAACACTGCTTTTCATTTTGAAATGCCCTGGGTCTTTCTATCTAATCTAGCTTAGTGAGAAATGTCTTGACATTTCATTGATGCATAAAACCCTGGAATTAAACCAATGTAAGAGTGCAATATTTCCTCTCATTATTCATTTTTCTTTTTTGTTTTGCTTGGTGTTTGTGTTTTTCATCTTTTATCTGTCTAGCGTCACATGTTAAGCGACACATACCGTATGTGTGTGTGTGCTTGGATGATGTTTCGTAATGCCTGTGTTTATTTCTGTGTCCTTTTGTGAAGCAACCATTCGAAATCATTTCAGTATGAATGTCTGCGATGTGAGAAAAAGCCTAGCAGTGAACGAAACAAGAAGCTAATATGTGGAAATTTTACCTCCAACAGGACAGAGAACTGCGACCAGAGGAGATCGAAGGTGAGGTGACTTATCTGCTTTTCTTTTTTTAACTGTACCGCATCTTTAATATAACACCTGCCTCACAAGTATTAGCAGATGTTTTATCTGTGTGCGTGTGTGTCTTACAAGAGCTCCGTGAGGCATTTGTGGAGTTCGACAAGAATAAAGATGGCTACATCAGTCACAAAGACCTGGGCGAGTGTATGAGGACCATGGGATACATGCCCACAGAGATGGAGCTCATTGAACTGAGCCAGCAGATCTGTGAGTGCAGCAACAGCCTGAAATACATAAGGCAACAGAACAGAGTGGGATAGACGACAACTTTTTCTTATAATGACAAATAAAACCAAAATCTCTTATACTCATAGTAGTAACAGAGGGGTGTGATATGAAGAAATAGCTTCTTGTTAGCTTTTATAGCTTCTGTGTGTGTTTGTGTTTCAGGTGGAGGTAAAGTGGACTTTGAGGACTTTGTGGAGCTGATGGGACCCAAGATGCTGGCAGAGACAGCGGACATGATCGGAGTGAAAGAATTACGAGATGCATTCAAAGAGGTCAAGATGCACATATTGTTGTTAAACCATAAAGGCTTAGTATTAATAGTAACATAAGATTAATAGTGGTTACATTACTAATGGTTGCATTGCTTTGCAGAATGTGATTTTGCTGCTATTGAAAATATCAGCTGTGGGCGAGGCCTTTAAATCAGATTCCTTTGGGAACAATAAAGTAAAACTAACAAGTGACCAGTGGGTTGAATTCTTCAAATGTCCAAATAGAGAAGCACACAGGGAGCTTCTGGAATAAAACTTGGATTTAAAAATTATTGCACAGACTTTATTTCTGCCTTTGCAGGTCTTCATTATGGGTATAAATGGAGAGACGATACCTGAGCCTGACCTTTGTAAGCATAACTGGGTGGTAGACTTTTTCACAGCAGATATTTTGCCTTTGAATAGCAGGAAAATCACAGCTACGCATAGTTTAATGATGGCAGGTAAGATAATTACAGGATCCTGGTATTGTGCATGCTCACTTACTGGAATAGCATACTGAGTCACCTGTTTATTTATTTATTTTTAAAATAATATATCAGGACACCACATGTTGATGGACCTCAATATACCAAAACATATTACATGCCAGTTTATAGCAAAATTAATAATTTATATGTGTAGTCCCAGAGCAGGTCACATAAAACTCTATAATAAACAAAGACATACATATATACAATAAACACAAATAACACAACAGACAGAAATGATTTAAATGTGGTCACAGACCTGGTTTGTCATCAGCCAGTGTTTGAAAATTAGTGCTATCAATAACACCTGCATTTTTCCTGCTGTGTCTGCCTGTGTCCAGTTTGACTCTAATGGTGACGGTCAGATCAGTTTAATGGAGCTGCATGAGGCCATGAAGAAGCTGATGGGAGAACAGGTGACTAACAGAGAGATCAACGAGATCCTCAAAGATGCTGACCTGAACGGAGATGGCCTGGTGGACTTTGAAGGTAGGGGAGAGCCTTTGTGGGATCTGTTGAATGACCACATTCATGATCTCCTGCTTCCCTCTCACTTCTTTTCTTGTCTTTTCAGAGTTTGTGCGAATGATGTCCCGCTGACCAGTCCATATGTCAGACAGACACTATGCAACTGCTGGCTAAGCATCATACTACACTGTAGTGGACATCCTTCGTTTGCTCTGAAGAGCATGCACCTCAAATTATATTTTTGTATTTAAAGAAAAAAATGCTGTAGCTAACAGAGACCGCAAAGACATGAGATTAAAGGTGTAATATAAACAGTAGTTAAAGCAATTGTACGACATATCAAAAGCTTCACATTTACGATTTTCTGTTTTTAGATGTATTTTTATATATGAGTCAACTGGAAAAGCTTGTTTGAGAAATCATAAACATGTTTTTTTTTTTTTTAATAAAATAGACATAAAATTGATGAATTGTTAAATTATTCTGAGCAGATATATAATTAAAGAACCAGACTACAAATGTGTAGTTTACATTTAAGTCAAATAATTTGTTGGACAGTGAAATATTTGAAGGACTGGCTGCTACAAATAAGCCAGAAGACGTACACAAACATAGGTTCAAAATTACAACTTTTGCCAGTTAATAACCTAAGTAACCAACCTTCAAGGGAGTTAAGGTATTAAACATTAATGCATCAAGCTCTAAAATCTGCCATACTATTAAAGCATTTGGTTTCTGGCTAATGGTAACTATGTGTGACAAAACAAATACAATCCTGAAGCAAATGACAGAGGAAAGTTCATTTGATTTGATCCTTAAATCATCATTTACCTCTGTTGTTGAGCAGGTAGGAGCCCAAACAAATACACACAAGCATGGAGTTTAGCCCCATCTTAGAGAAAAGTAAACTTAAATGTATTAAAAATACACTCACTGGCCACTTTGTTAGGTACACTTTCCTAGTACCAGGTTGGACCCTCTTTTGCCTTCAGAACTGCCTTAATTCTTAGTGGCATAGATTCAGCGAGGTGCTGGAAAGATTCCTCAGACATTTTGGGCCATATTGACATGATGGCATCGCACAGTTGCTGCAGATTTCTCGGCTGCACGTCCATGATAAGAATCTCCACATTTCAAAGGTCCTCTATTAGATTGAGATCTAATGACACTGTAGGTCATTTGAGTAAATAAACAGATGCTCAGTTAATAGTAAGGGGCCCAAAGTCCAAAAGGGGGCCTTATATCATTACACCACCACCATCACCCTGACTGACACACGGCAGATGGGTCCATGCTTTCATATTGTTCACACCAAATTCTGACCCTACCATCTGAATGACACGGCAGAAATCGAGACTCATCACACTAGGTAGAGGTTTTCCAATCTTCTGTTATCCAATTTCGGTGAGCCCTGTAGCTTCAATTTCCTGTTCTTAGCTTACAGAAGTGGGACCCGGTGTGTTCTGCTGCTGTAGACCTACAGCAGTGGTTCACAAAGTGTGGGCTTCTGCCCCCTGGTGGGGCCACGAAGGTACTGCAGGTGGGCCGCAGTAATAACAGAAATTCAGTTTGAAATTACACACAAGTATGCATAGTTACATATTTATATCAATGCATTTATTTATATAAAAAGTGAATTAAAACTGGTAATATGAGGTGGTTAGTTTGTGATATTGCTCATTACTCTGACCTAAATGTATTGTATTGTATTGAAGTTTGTGTCCCAGTGACAAGTGTGTGTGTGTGTGTGTGTGTGTGTGTGTGTGTGTGTGTGTGTGTGTGTGTGTGTGTGTTCCTTCCATTTTCCAATGGTGAGCTTGTGCAAATTGCAGCCTAAGTTTCCTGTTTTTAGCTGACAGAAGTGGCAGCAGGTGTGCTCTTCTGCTGCTGCTGTAGTCCATCTGCCTCAAGGTTCAATGCATTGAGTGTTCAGAGATCCTTTTCTGCATACTTAGTTTGTGGCGAGTGGTTATTTGAGTTACTCTTGCCTTGCCAGCTCAGACTTGAAGCAATCTGGACATTCTCCTCTAACCTCTGGCATAAAAAAGACATTTTCCCTCAGAGAACTGCAGCACACTGGACATTTTTCTTTTTCTGACCATTCTCTGTAAACTCTAGAGATGGCTGTGCAGGAAAAAGTCACTTAAATCGCTTTTCTTCCTCATTCTGATGCTCGGATTGAACTTCAGCAGGTCGTCTTGACCAAGTTGACATGCTTAAATGCACTGAGTTGCTGCCGTGTGATTGGATGATGAGATATTTGCATTAATGGGCAGCTGAACATTATATTTTACATATTTCTATGGACTTTTTAAAATGAATTTCATGCATGGATTTTTAAAAAATCCTTTTCTTTCCTGTTCAAATCAATTTGGGTGTTTTTTCCTTTCATGAATTATATCTCCATGAAGATGTTTTTTAGTTTTTTTTTGCCCTGTGTGACTACAATATAGCAGCTGCTTATGAAGTGAATCAGGTCATGTTTCACTTTTAATTCAAAACTGAAATGAGACTGTACAGCAGTGGAAAGTTAGGTGGATATTTTGTTATGTGACAAAACCTGTGTACAATCCAACAGTCATGTGATCAGCATCACATACTGGCCTGCTTTTTCTATGCGCTGCCTTTTCTTTTTAACACAGAGCATTGTGTGACCGGGAGGTTTTTAAAGCTGAGTTTGCAAAACTTTATAAACTTCATCCAGAAACTTCATAATATGAGTGTTTATTCACCTTATTAATAACAGCCATATGCTGACATAGCAAACTGTGATCGCAAAGATGACATACTGATTCACATTATTTCATGAAAACCTTAAAATAAAGAAAAAAGTGTCTTTAGTGTCTAGCTATCCACATTTATATCCATATTTTTTATTGATTTATTTTAATTTAATTGGTTTTCTTCATAATAAGTAACAACAACAACATCTTTGAAATCAAGATTTTCCTTTTTATTGAAAACTTGGCCAGGATTCTGTACAGCAGAGAGGGTGTGCAATGCACAGGGGCAGGAAGACGTGGGAACAGGGGGCTCTAAGGACTCAGTGTCCCATGATGCATCATACCCTGAGCCGAGAATCATGTGTGTAAAACAGTCAGAGACACTGTTCCCTCTTCTGTGTCTCAGAGGACTGTGGAGGGGAATGAAGTGAGGGACTTTAAAAATAAAAAAAAAAAAAAAGGAAGAAAAGCAGGGAAAGCAATGCTCAGCCCATAGGGGAGAAAGAGAAAAATAGAGACAGAGGGGAATGGAGGGTGGTCTGATGGTTTTGGGGCCCTTCCACTGAGGTGTTGTCTCCAGTCAGGGGCAGATACAGATCCTCACCCTTCCCCTCACTGCATTAGATCAAATGCCTTTTTTTAAGGCACTGAGGTAAAGGCTTCAGACATCTCTCCCCCTTTCCCGCTTCCTCCGCCCCTCTCCCTCACCTCCGCTCTTTCTCTTTCTCTCCTTCCCTGAGCCTCACTTGCTGGCCATGGTGTAGCAGCCCTGTTGGTGCCACTGCATGTCACGGATACGCCTCACAGACTGGAACTGAGGATGGCGGGCACCATATTCATTGAAGTGCCTGTATTCGCCCTTCTCCAGCAGGTACTGGCTGCCACGGTATCCGGGGAACTGGTATCCCACAAAGCTGGGAAAGAAGATGAAAGCATAGATTTTAATTTTTTCTTTTTTTAATGGCTTTTAAATTTGGTGATTTTGACTTTGACACTCACGTTCCACAGCTGACAATGATACTGCCCACTCTGTCAGTGAAGCCATAGGAGAACAGGCTGGGGACGTCATCGTCCATGATCTCCATCTTGCGGCCCTTGAACTCTCCCACCTCATACAGGCAGATCTTGTGCTTCTCGGGATCCTGGAAGAGGTGAAAAAGAGGGCGATGGAGGTTTGTTTAGACGGGAGTCTACAGCAAAACTGAAAGTGAAGTTTTAGAATAGAGAAGGGACATTTATACCATTCTGACAGGTCTAAAGGACAGCAGGTAGTCGTTCTTCTGGCAGTTGCTCCAGGAATCCCAGCGGGGATACTCTCCTTTCTCCAGGATGTACATCTCACCGCAGAAGTTCATCTGCTCAAAGCCCACGAAGCTGGAGATGAGACCATGAAGCATCATGAAGCATCCAGTTTTAATCTTAAATGTAAAAATGCACGTAGATTTCATTTGACACTTACGGTCCACATTCAACACGCAGGGAACGCACGCGGTCCATGCCCATCTCACACACATTCATGCACTCATTGCTGATTTCGATCATGCGACCCTGGAAGTTCTCCTGGTCGAACACATACATCTGGTGGAAAGAAACAAGTTAGTACAACAACAATGTGGGTGTGTGATATGAAATTTTTCAGTGTAGCCACTATTATCTGTATCTGAAGCAGGAGCGAACCACCCACCTTGTAGGACATCATTCCCATCTCAGACTTCTTGCTCTGAACAGCCTTTCCGTCAGTCTGGGAGGAAGTCTTGGATTTATCTCCACTGGACATGATTACTGACTGGAAAGAAAGGGGGGAAAGAGTGTTTATTCATGTGACAAGTGTAGCCTTTGAGGTTGTTGAGGAACTCAAAGAATGAATTAAAGATAAAGGAAAGTTTAACCCCTTCCACTTGCCGCTGCACCTCCACTGGCGTGTAAGCGTGTACCTTACCTGTGTGTGCGATGCCTGTGCCGAGCCTCACTCAGAGTGTGTGTGGCTCGGAGTGCACCCCTCGCTTTTATACGCTGGCGCACATAGGAGAGGGATTATGGGAAGAGAAACAAACTCGCTGAGGTCAGAGACAAGAGACAAAAGAAACCCCACATCATCAGAGAGGGACGGACAAAGGGGATGGGGATGAGCAGAGAAGGACCGACACAAGTTGGGGAACAGACTGGCCAATTAAAAGTAACTAGGTTTATATTTCAGACACTTTATTCTTGTGTTTACTTCTAAATTCTTGGATTAAAATAAAACCAAGTTCCTCAGACAGTGTTCAGAAACAGAACGATGTATGCAGTGTAAAAAAAATGTGTAAGTTTTCATAACCGTGACTGAAAACCATGAAACATGGGGCAGCCTTTTAAAAGTCTCATTTCTGTCTGATGGATAAGAGTTTTTCACGTCAGGGACTTCCAGATGAAAACCCACAAAGAGCAGCTGCGAACATAAATATAGGCCGCAAATATCATTTGACTTTGACTGAATGCGTGTTTAATTTGGGAACTGTTGTGTTTTATTATTTATTACTGATGTCTGGTAATTTAAATCACACTCCCGGATCATTAGGGGCATCCAGGTCATGAAATGCACCCTTGCAGCTTCTGGTGACAATTAGATGCCACTAATTGAACAAGAGGAAACTCTAACTTTTCCTCTTCCATTTCTATTCACTCGTTTACACCAATCCAGTTATATCGTTATGCGTGTCTCTCTGCTGCGCCGCTAATCCCCACATTCTCCGTCCCGATCCCGGCCCTTTGTGCCGGGGCACGCGCTGGACTGCTGACCGGGGTCCGAACATACCGGAGAGCCTTTGTTTCCGAGCCTCAGCAGCACTATAGGATCTGCTGAGCTAGACGCTGGAGAGGGACAACAGCATCCAGAGGCCACGCAGCAACTCGGGGAGCGCGCATCATTACTGTGCCAAATGGGGAACTTGCATGATCCGAGCCTTACGCGCGGACGCGCAGAAGTTCGCGCGCTCCCCGACCGTCGGTATAAAACTGAAGCGCCAGGTTCTCTCAAAGCTCTACGCGAGGCAGGCGGTAGGCGCGTACCACTCCCGAGCTCTTCCAATAAAGTGACATTCTAGGTAAGGCTGCATCTCTGCTTTCAACTCAGCTCAGGGTCAGACAGGCAGGTGCACTCGAGGTTCTTTCACACAGAAAATGAAATCCAAAAGCACTTTCTGACACCAGTGAAACACTAGTATTGTTATCAGAGAGATTGATTTAAAAAAAAAAATACGTTTTTTTATTTGTTTGTTTGATTGATTTTTAAGTGAATTAGCTGTTTATGGCCAGAGCCCCCTTCAAATATTTTAGATGTCATGTGGTTGTATAGCATAAATTATTTAAGTGTGAACACCGGCATGTTTTTAATCTGAGGAGTCAAATAGTCAGTTATTTAATCACTGACAGAATAATTTAGACTTTAAAGGATTTAAAACATTCCTGGCCTTTTCTTTATGTGCTGCTCTGTCCTCATTTGCTACATCAGGAGTAAAGATGTACAGAACTACAAGGTCCCCAATGATCCAGCCGCTGGTTACCTCAGGAATGGGCATGGCTCCTTTCTTCAAGGTAAAAAAATGCTTGTGATAAGGTGGATATAAAATGTTTTATTTTAGCTTTACTGACAGTATGATCTAAATGTCTCTCTTGTTCCCACCCTTGCTCTGTCTCCTCAGGTGACTGTGTTTGAGCAGGAGCACTTCCAGGGTAAGTGCCTGGAGTTCACCTCTGAGTGCTGCAACATCCAGGAGTGTGGACTGGACAACATTCGCTCCATCAGGGTGGAGAGCGGAGCGTAAGTCTCATAAACTTTCTTACCAATAACAAGATGAAACTAAGACCCAGTGGACAGAGACAAAGTTAATCAAACACACAAATAGGGTAAAAATACAGACGTATCCTTGCTAAACACCAAAGAGGAGACAGATATATTTGTTTTAAACTGTAGCTCTCCAACCTGCAGTTAAAATAATGTATGAGTTTACCATAAATCTCACTCTGAAAACAAAAAGATTACAGAATACAGACCTAAACTTAAGGGGAGCATCATGTAAACCAGTCTATCTGTGTCTCTCTGTAAAGCTGGGTGGGTTTCGAGCACCATGACTTCCAGGGCCAGCAGTTTATCCTGGAGAGAGGAGAGTACCCCCATTGGGACGCTTACAGCGGCTCCCTCTCCTACCACGTGGAGCGCCTCATGTCTCTGCGCCCCATCTACTGCGCCGTGAGTACACCCCGACTCACTCAGTGTCCATGATGTCCCTCTGTCCAGCTGAAGTCAGAAATCCAAAACCCAACTCTTCTCTCTCTGTTCTGTTCAGTCCCACCAGAGCAGTCGCATGATCATTTTTGAGAAGGAGAACTTCTTGGGCCGCAGCGTGGAGATCTGTGATGACTACCCCTCTCTGCAGGCCATGGGCTGGATGATGCCTGAAGTTGGCTCCATGCACGTGCAGTGTGGCGCGTAAGTTATTGTGAATTTCTCTGTAAATACAAAGGTGGAAATGGCACACCTAACTATCCACTTCAGGTCTGTCTTCATATGTTCTTCTCAGTTTCTATTTTGGGGCCATTAAACATCATCCATCAGTCTAGACAGTTTGTCTTTAAAACTGAACTCTTTAAATCACCAAAATCCCTCATCAGCATGTATTATTACTATTGCTAAAGCCTAATTCTGACAGCAGCAACTAAAACCGACCGCTACCCTCTCTGTCTGTCCCACAGCTTTGTCTGCTACCAGTACCCTGGCTACAGAGGCCAGCAGTACATCATGGAGTGTGAGAGACACAGTGGAGACTACCAGCACTGTAGAACCTGGGGATCCCACTGTCAGACCCCCCAGATCCAATCCATCAGGCGCATCCAGCACTGAGAGGAGGACAGGCTGAGACTGAGGCCACGGCCCACGGACAGCAGCTCCCCTCCACTCCCAACTCCCAACTCCCTTGACCCATAACCCCCTCCTCTCTTTCCTTCTCTCTTCAATCCTTTCCTTCCTCTTGACTTGAGCCGCGACAGCCGCCCCAACCCCACAGCACCACTACTACTGATTTACAGCCAGAGTGTGATAAGAGACAATATCGCACTGTTAAAGCACAGGGAAACACATGCTCCACACGCATGCCGACATAACTGACACACACACAGTGTCTTTTTATTTTGGTTTAGAGGTCGCTACACACTCGCACACAAACACACACCTGCGCTGTACTCCCGCCTGAGCTCGGCGATGAGCAGAGGAGTTCAAACTGAGGGGAGATGAAGCTCCAACATGGTGCCATGTCCTGGAAAACCTCCTCAGCTGCACTCCACCTTACTGAGTGCAGCAGACTGTGATACGGTGCAGCTCAGATGTGTTTTGTTGTTGTTGTGTGTAGGAGCTTGGTCCACAGGTTGATAACTAATAAACTCATTTACACTTCATGTATTCTTTTTCATTATTTTTAAGTCTGTATGTAATTTAATTTGAGCTGAAAGAAAAATATGTGAATAAAGTGGGCTGTCCACTTCCCTCCCTTCCTTCTCTTTCCAGTATGAAACCCATTATTTATGAAAGAGACCTGCTTAGATAGATAGATAGATAAAACACAAAAATATCTTGCAGGAGTTAATCTTTAAGTTTTTTGTGGTGTTGTTCATACTCTTCTGCATCTATAAGTCTTGATGCCAACTAACTAAAGGGACACGGCAGAGAGGCAAGTAGAGAGAATGACTACTGAATGAGTATTGTTATTATAACTATCACTATCTAGAAGCTCTCAGTGGCTGAGAGTGAGCAAAAAAATATGTAAACATACTAAACCTAAAAATTACAGTATTTTGCAATCCAATTCCCCCCCAAAATTTGGGATGCTGTGTAAAATGTAAATACAAACAGAACGCAAAGATTTGCATTCCCATATTTTATTCACAATAGAGAACAAAAAACATATAATCTTTAAACTGAGTTGTAATAGATGCAGTATGTGGTTTAGTATTGTCTTTCTGAAACATGCAAGAGATGCAGGCTTTTGAGCTGAACGCTGATAGCAAGCTGGACGGTCCAGAGGATGGAGAGTCCTTGTTTTCCAAAAAAATTTTCAAATTTCAATTTGTCTGACCACAGAGCAGTTTTCCACTTTTCCTCAGTCCATTTTAGATGAGCTCTGACACTGAGAAGACAGCAGTGTTTCTGGATCATGTTCTCATAGTGCTTTAACCAGCATTTGTGGATGGTGCTGTGACCTGTATTCACTGATTTCTGGAAGTGTTCCTCAAGCCCATGCAGTGATTTCCATGACAAAATCATGCCTGTTTTTAACACAGTGCTGCCTGAGCCCAAAGATCACAGGCATCCAATACTGATTTCCAGCCTTGTCCTTTGGGCACAGAGATTTCTCCAGATCCTCTGAATCGTTTGATATTATGAACTGTATGAGCTGATGATGAGTTATTCAAAGTCTTGCAATTTTTATGTTGATGAAGATTGCTCCATTATTTGTATAAGCATTTTTTTGCAGATTGGTGAACCTCTGCCCATCTTTACTTCTGAGAAACTCTGCGATGCTCTTTTTATACCCAATCATGTAAATGACCAGCTGCTCATTAAGATATATAGTTCCAAAATGTTCCTCCAGCTGTTTTAGTTCCACTTACCTTTCCAACCTTTTGTCACAACTTTTTGGAGATGTGTTGCTGCCATGAAATTCAAAATGAGCGAATATTTCTGATGAAATAAAATGTCTCAGTTTAAATAGTTGATGTTCTATTGTGAATAAAATATTAATTCATGAGATTTGCAAATCTGTATTTGTGTTCTGTATTTATTTAGATTTTATACAGTATCCCAGCTTTTTTGGAACTGGAGTTGTATTTTTACATTTCAAATTTTTAAGTGCTGCATGAAAGACGAACTTGAGCTCAGAGAATTTTCCTCATTGAGATGAAACTTTAGTTATCCCAGCTATTATAGGGTGAAAGGCAGTGTACGCCTTGGACAAGTCGCCAGCCTGTTGCAGGGCTAACACAGAGAGACAGACAACCATTCACACTCGTTAGCAATTTAGAATCACCAATTAACCTAACCCCGCTAAGTACATCTTTAGTTTGTGCAAGGAAGCTGGAGTACCCATAGAGAACCAATGCAGACACAGGGAGAACATGCAAAACCATGGCCAAGACCTTTCTGCGTGGATTTGAACCTAGGCCCTAATTACTGTGAGGCAACAGTACTAACCGCCACACCACTGTGCTGCCCTGAAAGTGGCAATTCTTACATGTATTATTAATAAAAGGTCTTTCATGTATGTAAATAACGGCTATAAACAGAAGCTTTAAAGGATTAAAGCGTGCACACAACTTAATAAGCAACTGGCACAAACTGCTTTTTTATCCGGGTATGCTTTGACTGGCAGTGAGTTTGGGATCATTGTCATGCTGAAAAATGAAGCTGTTGCTGCCAATCAGATGTGGCATACCTCAGCCCTTTCTCCCTGTTTCCCTTCCTTAAGAATGCCTTCTTGACAGCCACCCTTCACTGAGACCATTTCTGATGAGGCTTCAGTAGATCGATCAACTCAAGGGCCAGATGTATCTCTTAGGTCCTGAGCCAGGTCTTTGCTGGATTTCTGAAGAACATGACTTTCAAATTAAAGTGTTCATAGTACAGTGTGACACTGTTACATCTTTACTAAAGACTGAAAACCATTCATTTCAACTTTTTAATCGGACTGATTGGTAATCACATTTTCTGAAAGAGACCTGCTTTGTTTGACAAAGTATATCTAATTTGCTGTGGGTGTAACACATTTCTTAATTCCTTCAGCCACCTATCAAAAGTTGGAGGTGTCTCAAACTGTGTTATCTTTGGTATTTTTCATAGATGCAGTTGAAGAAACGAGAACAAATTGTGTTTTTGTGACAGCCTGCCTAAAGATACAATTTTAAGTTGGTTTGTTTATAAGTTGTCTGTTACGTGTAGACGCAACACTGGTTCAGCCCTTGAGTTAAAAGCCTTTTTTATGCTTGAGTGTCACAGGTCAGTGTTACGTAAGTGGATTAACAAGCACAGAAGCATTCCTCTGAAAACGGTCAAGTACAAGACCTGGACTGAAAATGAGTGAAAAAGCAACCAAAGAAAAATTCTGAAAGATCTTCGGAAAACCCGGAAAACTATTGCTCAAGACCATTTTAAAACATTCCAAGAAAGTGCGGCTCCTTGAAAGCAAAATATAAAGAAATGAGGGTTGGCTCAAGACTTTTCCACAGTACTGTACATTCAAGCTGGATTGGGAATAATACTGAAGAAAAATCAGAAATCACGTAAATATTTTAGAAAGATTAAACTTAACTGATAAATAATATCAACCATACTGCTGTGTTGGTTAAATTTTATAAGAATGACATATATTATATGTGTGTGTTTTGCCTAATTTCACATGCACACTGATAATCATCAGAAGGATCACAGAGAAATCTTTATTATAGGAGACGGATACTGGAACAAAAGTGCCACGGGAACATTAGTAAACAAAACCAGACATAAAAACAAGGAATGCTGAATATTTTCTGGAAGTTTTTGGCAGAACAGAGGCTCTCACACACACACACACATATTTATATATGATGAATCATATCTACAACCAAAGCAATTATTGTCATATGTATAACTAATAAAACAGCCTTGATTACTTCTATAGTACAAAAAAAAAAAAAAGATTTTTTTTTAAAGCATTTCCAACACTTCAGTTAAAACAAACTGCTGTTTATAAACAACAACTCTGCTGTTATGAACAATATTAAACTTGGAACTCTTTACATAAAATCCTTCAAATATGAACAATTAGAGTCGTCTCTGATAGTTCGACAAAAGTTACATGTGTATACTCAGCTGACACAAACCCAAGTCCTTGTGTATTGATTAAGCTCACAGAGTTATGCAAAACAAAACAAATAGCACATTTTGCTCACAGCTCTTCTTTTCCTAAAGGTCAGTAAAATAGGAAAACAAAAAATCCCTCATGTGATTGTCAGCGTGTTTGCACATGGAAGTGAGCACAATATAGAGAGAAGACAAACATTTATGAACACAGTACCAGTATTGGTACTGTATCTATGTCAGTGGGTTTTCACCTGCGCTGAAATATACACAGCTTAATAAAACAAATTCTGAATTGTTTTCAGATGGAAGAAATCGCATGAACTGAGAAAGAAAAGCAAAAAAGAAGTGGCTATCAGAGATGCTAATGGAAGCTCACCTCAGTCTGAACACTGTGCTTACTCACAGCGGTGAAGATCACTGACGAAGCGCTGTCTTTGTTTTCCCCGACTACATCAACATCCCCGTCTCCTTCCTCTTCCTCACCGTCTGAAGACTCGGTCCAGCTGATGGTCACTGGTTCAGGGATGGGACTGGAGCCTCCGATCACATCGATATCTTCGTCATTGGCTTTGACCCAGCTTTCTCTTGCAGACTGTGAGGGTGAAACAGAAGGCTGCGGGCCAGTTGGTGCTGTTCTGCTTTGGCAGTGATCCTCTTCTTGTGTCTCCTTGTCTTCATATTCTCCATCCACATCAATGATCTCATTAGCGCTGCTCTGCATCTCTTCATCTGTCAGACTTCCTTCAGCCAATCGGAGTTCTCTCCACAAGGGTTTTTCTTCTTCTTCTTCTTGTAAAACACCTCCCACACTGGTCAGAGAAACTGTCTCTACATCGATTGCCTCCTCTAGATTTGTGGTGGTTGGTTCAGAGCTAAAGTCTGCAGGTTCAGAGTTGGGTGGCTGTGTCGTCTCAAAGCAAGCCGTCTTGGTCACAGTGGCATCATCACTTGTATCCTCATCTGAATCTGCTCCCCTCTTTTGTCCCCTCCTCAAAGGCCCCTCTGCCTCTTCATGTGACTCGACAGCTGTCTCCTCCTCATGTCTCTCCTGATTTTTCTCAAGCGGTTCATCTGTGTTACAGATATCAACAGGCTGCCCCTGAGTGGGTGGTGTTGATGGCGCTCTGTTGGATGAACTGAGAAGGTCATTCTTCCTGGGCCTGCCTCTTTGCCTGCACCCTGGTTGAGCTGCTGAAAGTGGCTCCTCAAGAAAGGGCAGAGCGTCCTGTAAAACAGAGTCACCGTATTAAACTACAAAAGTGCAAAGTCGAGCCTCAGAGTCATTACTCTTCTGCTCAGTGCTTTAAGCTAAATGCTAGCATAATTCTGCTAACATGTTTCCAATGACACTGATAATTAGAGCTTAAAACAAAGTACAATTGAAGCTGTTGAGAAAACCAACAACTGGTATTTGTGCATGAAACACAGTAAAAAGTACAATGGACAAAGTCAAATTTGGGCATGATGACGACATGAAGCTAAATGGCTGAGAAAAAGATCACTGTGGGAACCGAATGTCTGTCAGCAAGCAAACGTTAGCAGGGATTCATCCTGTGCTGATCACGGATGAATCCGTATGAATCAAAGCTCTGGGTAAGTTAATCAGTTGACAGAGCCTCACTGACATGCAGAGCTCATTTCTTTACATTTTTAAACACATGCGCTCTTTGACCTAGTATTAAAAAAAAAAAAGAAAAGCTCATTCTCACCATTATTTGTGCTTCCCTATATCGGCTCCTGATTGGGTAGGTCTTTAAGAAACCAACATGAGGTTTTTTAACTGTTGATGATATGGCCTTTGTTTCTGCAGGACCCTAAAAAATATACGCACACAGATTATATAGAAGCACACAGCACGTATAGAATCAATGTTTGGCACACTCCCCAAACAGCTGAATTCTGAGGCTTTCAGGGGAGCAGTGTGGCAGCAGGTATGCAGCAAAAGCATGAGCTGAGCACGGGTGACTGATGTTAATAAAGAGTTGTCACATTTCACAGAGAGGGAGCAGAATCTCTAACAGGTTTATGGGTCTCCGGGTAGATTCTCACCAGTCAGATAATTGCTGGTGATACTTTCACGAGGAGTAAATCACTCCTTTAATAACTTTTCAAGATTAATCTACGATTATCCACGTGGGCTTTATTGATTATTATAATACAAGCGCCAGCATATCTAGCCACTGTTTCATCAGCTCCAGCATGAAGCCTCCTCTCTTATCAGAATTTAAAACTTGTAACACATTATACCACAATAACACAACTTACTGCACAGTTCTGTGCTGGGATCACCAGTTGATATCCCAGTGGAAGCAGCTCAGACAGATACGAAGGCGCCAGTTCGTTTAAAGCTTTAAAAGTACGCAATAAAATTTTTAAATCTATTCTAAAACACACAGGGAGCCAGTGAAGGGATGAAAGGACCGGGGTAATGTGTTCATGCCGCATTCTGGAGACATGGAGCCTTTAATACCACAGCACCCTAACAACTATGTAAGTGTGCATATTAATGCACCAGACCAAAGACAAGATCCACACTTCCTGCCAGCAAATCATCTGTAATGAAATATATGAGAGTAGGCATAAATATTTTTTTAAAAAGATCAGAGGACTGATAAAATAGACAGAAACCCTCCAAAAGACAGATGACTCATGACTGCACTTAGGAAGGTAACAAAAACTGACATCATGCAGAAACACATGAATGAAGGAAAATGCAAATATATGAAATGTTGCATGTAAATCTAAAAAAAATCTTATGACAAAAAAAATATAGTTTGTCATAAGCCAGTGTTTGAGAGTGGGATATGTGGAGCAAATAAATCTACAATTAGTCCAAAATGCTGCTGTCAAATTACTGACTGGAACAAAAAAAAAAAAAAAAAAAGAGAGATCACATTAGTCCAGTTTTAGCAGCCTTGATTGCATTGGCTCCTTGAACACTACAGAATCCAGCATGAAGTGGAGCTGTTTGTATTTACAGACTTAAATGATGTTGCACCTGCGCATGTGGTAGATACGCAGCATCCAAACACTCCCTCGGGATCATTTAGGTCTGCTTCCCAATCCCTCCTGACATCCCACAGTCGAAGTTTATTTCAAAAGTGGGTCGGGCTGTTGCCGGACTCTGGAATGATCTCCAAAGTGACCTCAGACAAGTATCAGCTGTGACTGTCTTTAAGCTGATACGTACACTTTTGTCAGGCTTTTGGAAGCAGCCGATGCCTGATACTGTGTCTGGAGGATAGGTCATTGCTGTGTTATTTTATGTAAATTGTGTGAAAGCATGTAGCATGAATTTTTAGGAACCTTTTTATTTTTTACTACTTTTTTTTTTTTTTTTTTACTGTAAAGCACTTTGGTTTTAAAAGTGCTGCATAAATAAAAATTTACTGACTGATTATTTATTTGCTCACCTGGCGCCAGAAGACAAATAAAAAAAATAAATAAATTTATAGATAAGTGATTTGAAACTGTTCTCACCTTGCCTTCCAGACTCTGACAGACGTGTCTCTGCAGTGTCACCCTGACAGGCAGCAAGCCTCTCCTCTCCAGTTTCACCACAGGAATCTGCTGTAGCTGATTCCCTTTACTGCTCACCCCATCACCTGAGGACACCGGGTTCTTCACCTTCACCTTCTTCTTCTCTAGCGAGAACAGATACTGTTTTCGTCTTTTCTTGTAAGGTTGTTTGGTTGGTCTGGCTTCCTCGGTGTGTTTGGGGGAAACAGTGCGGCGAGCGGGGGCCTCGCATGACTGTGAGCAGCTCTGCGGGGACTCATTTTCATTACTCTGCAGCTCAGGTGTTTGACAGCGTCTGACTCTGCGTGCGCTCTTCTGCAGATGAGCCATGTGCGGGGTTTTAGTCTGATCACTGGTGTTCAGGACAGTGTAAGGGCGGGAGGTCTCTGTGGAGCTCACACCGCTCATCTCCCTCTCCTCTGTGGCATGACAGCTTTCAATGTGCTGCTCAAACGACTGAAGTAAGTTGTCCAACATGTCACTCAACTCTCCCTCGCTCTGCTGCTCCAGAGCCAGCACCTCACCGTTTGCAGAACTGGCGCAACCAGCTGCTCCCACTACAACAGCAACCTCTGAAATCAGGCCCTGTGGTTCGTTCGGGTTTGAAATGATGTCAGAGGAGGCAAAGGCACCGCCGCTGCTGCAACCTGCTTGAAGGGGAAGCTGAGCATTTGGAGATCTGCGGTCGCTGTTTGGTAAAATGTCGAGTCCCATCATCACTTCCTCCAGAAGACGATCGATGTGCTCAGGCTGGTCCTCGTGAGGTGGAGGGGCTGGAGCAAGAAAGGGGGATGCTGGAAAAGTATAAGAGACTGCAGGTGACAGCAGGTTGGGACATGGAGACGCCTGGAAGGAGAGGTTAGAGGTAGACAGAGCATGAGCATTGCTGGAGTGCATGGGCGGGGAAGAAAAGGAAGCCGATGTTGCCGTTTTGGCTCTTGACCTTCGTGCCCTGCTTGCAGGGAGACTGCCCTGTAACCAAGGAGAAAAGACATGACATTTAAAAAGGAGCAACAATTATAACTACATTTCTGGACTGTGGCCCATCTAATATCCTGTTTCAAAATAAAATCCTTGTTTTTTAGCTGTAAAAAAAAGCTCTCAAAAGGTTTACTTTTGAGCTCCCATACCCTGTTTTTATTGATTAACCTTTAATTACAGCTTTCCCATCTCTGTGAGTGTGTTGCTCTGAGATGCCACAAACGGGAAACTGAACGTTCACCTGGTCAAACTGCTGTGCTGTAGTTTTCCTTCCACGCTGAGGGGTACTTCCTCCAAACTCAACACACTGCAGCGCATCTCCACCTAGGCTGAGCTCCCACGCTTTGCCACGCCCTCTTCTTCCCGTTTTCAGAGACTCTCTGTTCTTCAGGCACAACTTCCTGCCAACAGCTCCGCCTCCCTGACCTATCCTGGGCATGCTCGTGCCGCACCTGTGCAGGAATGACTTCTGCAGCCTGCTCACCCTCACCTCCTGCACCATCTGAGTAAGCCTTCCTCGCCCTCTCCCTTCGCCTCTTGGTCTCCTCGCCCTCTTCTCGCCCATCTCGGCTCTCCTGGCACCTCCGATCCCAGCTTCTCGCCTCCTCCCTGCTCTTCCCCCGCGGGACCCCTCCTCTTTCTCAGGGTTCAGGAAGTACCTGATGAATCCTGGGATGTTACCTTGAAACTGTTCAAACTGCTCGTCCTCCCATTCTTCAGCCACTGCAACGTCTTGGCTAGCCCACCCGTTCTGAGGGTCAGCAGCACAGAGGGTTGTCTGGCTTGAGAAATGAGGCAGGGATGTGGGGACAGATGTGCATGGCTGTGCCACAACATCAACAGATGTGCTTGCAGCTTCTGGCAAAGACGCTACGTGAGTGGAGGACAGCTGAGGTGTTTGGCTTTCATTTGCAGGGTAGCTGAAAGATACAGGTACAATCTGAGGGGGAACAAGAAGGGGGTCTGTGTGTCCTATACTCTGGAAAGCACTCATATCAATGGTCTCAAATGATGTTGCTGCTTGGGCAAGGGAAGCTGTGTTTATCTGCAGGTCCTCTGTCTGAGTCCACATGTCTTTCCCACCATCTGACATCACCTCTTTCCACAGAAAGGTGCTGCCATCCCTCACCTCTCTCCTCCACCTGCCCTGTCTCCCCTCAGTCTCAGACATCGGAGGCTCTGTCTGCACTCCTACCTCGGCGCACTGCCCAACTCCATCCCTGCTTTTACGCTCCGTTTTCGTCACCTCCACCAGCCCATGGATGCCCAGCTTGGCCGCAGCAGAAATAGCCTGTTGCTTCTCCCGCTCGCCCTCCCCAGCCATCTCTCCAGAATAAAGAAGCCTGACCAAGTGAAGCAGGGTGCAGGCGCCCAGAGCCCGAAACTCCAAGAGGCGACTCTGCCCCTCGGGGGGCGTCGTTGTGGAGGACAGAGCGGAGGAGATGTGGGGGCTGAAAGCTGACAGAATACAGCTGTGTGCGGGTATAGACATCCCTGCAAGACAGGGAGAAATGACAGTGGCAAAAACAAAAACCTAAAGGCAAGAATTAATATGCGTAGAATTTTGTTTTGCTTTGTTTTTGTATGTGTGTCATACCTTCTGCCTTAAGAAGAATATCACAGAACTGGCTGCACTGTTGCTGTCGCTGCAGCTCAGTGAGAAGGAGGGTTTCAAACCCCGGTTTTTGGTAGCACCACATTTCCCCATCCACTTCAGAAGAGAAGATGGGAGGAGAGATATAGGGTGACATGTATTTGGCAAGTGGCACAAATATGCCTGCTGGTCTGGAAATTAAAATAATAAATCTATCAGGACAAAAACACACATTTTGAGTGTATGACTTTGAATCTTTCACAAATTTACACAGATTTTTGTGGTGGAGCTGCAAAAAAAGATAAGTGAGGAAGAGGACTAATGTTGATTAACATGCTTCATAAGCTGTAGTCATAAGGTATGTGCATTATTATGTATATTTGTCAACTACTTTATATAATCATTAATATTTAGCCTACTTCATAAGCTTTAGCTTATTCCCATCAAGCCTGAAGCTTCTCCAAATCCTACTGGAGCTTTCTTTCTCTTCTGTTAGCAGACTCATTTTATTACTATTAATATTTCTACTTTTTGTCGGATAAAGTCAGCAATAAAAGCTCCGTGAGCACATGTTAACTGGGGGTGGGGGGGGGGGAATCAAAGCCCGCGTACAGGATAGTAACGGGGGACTAGCTAGCAGTGAACCCCAACACAGAGAAAAAGAGTTGTAATCTTGTCATGACCAGATTAGTTAACATGTCACAGACAACACCACGTCTATTCTAACATCACCTTCCAACATAACCGGTCTGTTTTAACTACACTCTCCAGGATGGCTAATTAAAGCGGCAATCAAAGGCGGGCAGGTGACAGACACCTGCTTTACTCACCGTCTGCGGGTCTTGAAGCTCTCTATAGAACCACTACCGAGTCAAAAAAATAAAAGAGTTTCGTTTCTAAAAAAAATATAACGGACAGTACTTTGTCTTGCTCTTTTGTTTTTACTTTTTTGTCCGATTTAGTGGGGTCAGCCACAGGTCAGGGTGCCGACCAGGGGAAACGTTGTAGTCTGCCGCTTCGCCGCCAGAGGGCGACAGCGACGCCTCACAGACGCCGCAGGCAGCGGCGCTAAAAGACAGTCGGCCAAAGATCATGTTAACACATTAAAAACGAGAGCATTCATTACTAGCACTTCCGTCTTCGTCTAAACACACAGGAAGCTAGCTGTTTTTTTTGTTTGTTTGTTTGTTTTTAAATTGCTGACGAGTAAGTGAAAGATACCGGCCATAGATGAATATAAAAGTATACAGTTAATTCACCAAATTTACTTTGCACTTTATTATCAGTTTATTTGGCACACATAACTAAAACTAGTCTTTTAATACACCCCAACAGCAAAAGTTACATCCACCAAAATCATGTTTTTCAATTGGTTTATTGAGAGCTTTTACTGTTAAATTGTATTGTATTATTGTATTGTATTGTATTGTATTCAGCAACTCTAAAGGCCTCGAGCTTTTTTCTTCTTTTTTAAAGTAACAATTTAATGCATCCCTTTTCCTAAAATGAAATTCAAATTCTCTCTTACCAAATACTTAACTGGTAATATTTTACCTGTGTTGTTGTCGCACTTTTCTGTTTGTATGATTTAGAAATTATGCTGGAAAAAAATGCTACCGCTAAAACTTGTAAAGAGTCGTGTAAAAAAATAAATAAATAAAAATAAAATAATAATAATAATAATAATAATAATAATAATAATAATAATAATAAAAAACTCTGCACTTTTCAACCATATCTGATGACCCTTCTCAGCACATGGTTTTTGTTCAGTTGTTATCATATTGCATAACATTAGGGGTTCAGGAGGTAGAGCAGGTCATCTTACGAATCGGAAGGTTGGTGGTTCGATCCCTGGCTGCTCTAATCTGCATGCCAAAGTATCCTTGGGCAAGATACTGAACCCCAAGTTGCTCTCCGATGCAATCATTGGAGTATGAATGTGTGTGAATGTTAGACAGAAAGCAGTAGAAAACAGCGCTTGTATGAATGGGTGTGAATAGGTAAATGCAAACATGTTGTATAAATAGCTTTGAGTGCTCAGCTAGAGTAGAAAAGCACTATATAAGAACTAGTGCATTTACCATTAACCATTTTAGTCTCTCCATTTATTTGTATCAATGATGAAGTGTGGTCTGACATAAAATGGCACATAAATATTAAATAACAGTTAGGAATTACTACTCAGCTTTGTCCCAGTCTGATTTAGGATAAACAATTTTCATGAGTAACCTCAGATAGCATGCATATTAACAAGAAATAATTTTTATGCACCTCTAGGCTATAAAGCAGAATGTAATCCTACATCCCTTGCTCTTTAAGCACATGTACAGTGGTAGCAATGAGCACAAGAGTTGCGTTAACATGGAGATAAAGGACTGTAGATATGGTGGAAGAGCTGACCCAAACACAGGAAAAACTCAAGGAGGGAATCACAAATGTTTTGTACTTATGTTATGAACAAAGGAGCTGCATTTTAGTGGTGAGAAATAGTCAAGTACCACGACTCCACTGGAAGGTTAAAAAGATAGCTTCAATTTTTTTTTTCAAGTCTGTAACGCACACATACTCATGTCCTCCAAAGCACTTTCAGCTGTAGTGATAGGGGACAAAATTTACAGCCTTTACTTTATGTAAAAGTAAACTTTGCTATTAAGCTGAGGTCAAAACGAGGCTTCAGCAACCCGAGTTAGACAATTCAAGCTGCTTTTGTTCACAGTTACATTCCTTAGAGTAATAAATTCCCTCTAAGTGCTTCCTGGACAGTGTTTGCGTAGGGCTGGAATAGTAACACAAATCAGGAAAAAGAAGTCTAGAGGAGTGTGACGTTGGAACATTACTGCTTGACTTTTCCACCTTGGGCTGCTGAAACTTCATTTAATGAACTGGGAAAGTGCGTTTGCTCATCATCACAGAGAGAAATGCAGGCCAAACATTTTATATCATAAGTGCTTTACTCTATACATCAGACAGGCACATTTTCTGATTTAAAAGATGTATAAAACTGGTAGTGATTTATACATTTTAAGGGCCATGCAAGCACCTTCAGTGTAAATAAGAGAAATCTTCAAAATGTTGCTTCCTTCATGTAAAAATCAGTGCAGTTTAAAATGTATTATTAGCTCACTTTCATGTGTTTTACAAGAGAAACAAAGACTGGAGCCCACTGAATAATTAAATTGTTTGTCCTTGATTTTTAGAGGAACCTGATTCAACAACAGGTGCTGGAAGAAAATCCATTTTCATCCATTATATCTTACTTTGAAAAAGAAAGAGGACGCAAGTCAAATATTAGTCTGTGCTCTTTTAATCCAAGAACTGTGTGTGGTCCCTGTTTAGTCCTTGTTTTCTATATTCCCATTCACGTTGTCCCATTGTCTCTGTGAACATCCACATGGACTTCCTCAAATGACAAGGGGGGGACCAGACCAAAAAACTTGGTAGGGGCCGGTGTGTCCTCTTGTGGTGGAGTCGGTCTGGGCCAGCGCTCATTAAATTTGACAAAAAACAGCGGGTCTTTGAAGGGCCCCCCATAGATGATGGCCTGCATCAGGTAGACGAGAGCTACCACCATGGAGCTGATGAGGAAGAAGGGGATGAAGGGCCTAAGGTGGTGCCACGCCACCCTGATCCCATATCCCAGGCCACTGAGCCCGCTCTGCGCGCCAGTGTGGGTGGTGTGGCGGGAGGATTCTGGGGCTGGAGTACGTTCAGGGCACTCATCATCCATATCTGAAGAGGATGGACCAGGGACGCTGAGTATATCCATGAGCCAAAACTGAAGCTGTTCCTTTGCTCTAACTGTTTGTATGGTCACACATAGTCCTCCACAAATCTGCTCCCGGGATTATGAGGAAGGAAGCGTAAAGCCACAAATAAAATCCAAGCAGTGTGGTGTCCCTGTGATGAATCCAGCTCTACATTCCTCTCTCGATCACGTACTGTATTCCTTTGGTCCTCTCGATGTTTTTTTTTCCCCCCTCCGATATGGTGAGCAGGAGTTAAATGTCGCTGCTTCTATTTGAGCTTTAGAGAGAGTTAGAGAGGAAACGAGGAACAGCAGAGGAGCCCTAAATAGAAATGACACCGAATGACAGGACACCGTGAAGGAGAGGGGGAGAATCTGCTGCGTTTGGTGGTCTCAGGTTTAAAGAGCGGTGTGTGTATCTGCACCAGCTGCACAGGTTGCAAGCATTACATACACGCAGTGAGTAACCCAGACAGGCGCACATCTGAGTCAGATAGCTGCTTGCAACAGCTGTGCCTGTGCAGTTTATTACAGCTCTAATATTAAAGCTCTAACTGAGGACTTCAGTTATAGGTGTGCCTGTAAGATTTTTTTTTAAATTTACTTTCACATCTTGTCATGGCTGTAGCAAAGTTTTACATATTTATCCTTTGGATATTCACATTTTATTTTTTAAGTTGACTGTCAAGTTATTTACTTCCCATCATGAATGAATAGCCTACTAATTTTGGCAGAGGAACTTCACGGGGGTACATGTCCAAAGGATAGATTTACTCCACCCAAATATGTCTTAAAGCAATACTCACATGTCCACGTGTACGTTTCAGGAGCCATTTGTCACTGTAATTCTTTCCTTTCTGTATATTAGCTGTAAAGAAAGTCTAAAAGGGACAAAATCTCTGTAAAAATACAGATCAAATAAACCTGTAAAAGAGGCTTCAGCTGTTTGAGTTTTGACAAATCAAATCACTATCAATCTTTGCAGTGGAAAATTTATTTTGTGATTCCTATTGTGCTGTTCTGTAACTAAATAAAATGAATAAATGTTGCACTAAAGAGTTTAAATAGTAACCCCTTTTATGTAGTTTGAGTATCAAATTTTGCTGCGTTGTCAAATTCTTGGGTTTGTTAGGCAATTATTTGTGAATAGTTACCATCATGGTAATGAGGACGTAAACCTTCTGTCAGTTCTAAGGTTTTATGTATCAGGGCATAATGAAAAAATCAGCTGGTTGTCAGCTGGTCTTAAAATGAGGTAAAAACAACCTCAGATGAACAACAACATATGACGTATTACATGTGATTGTTTATTTCACAGAACTGAAGCCAGAAAGCAGCAGCAGTCCTGTGATAAACTAAGTAAACCCTTACTGCTCCCATAGGAAGTAAGAGGGAAAGTGGCAGTCATGGGATGCTAATCAAATTGATCATCAGCAGCTGTGAGCACCTCTTAAAAAAGCAGAAGTTTTGGCAGGTTGCTGGTCTGAAGTGTTCAGGTGTGTGAAAACACAATGCCGATGAGGAAACGCATCAGCAATGATCTAAGAGAAACAATTGTTACTTCCCATCAAGGGAAGGGAAGGATTATAAGACCATTTGCAAACAATTTGAAGTCCATCGTTCTACAGTGAGGACAACCCAGCAAATTCACCTTAAGATCAGACTTTGGAAGGCTCAGACAAACTGCAAAAAAAATTCCAGAGCTATATCTCAGACTCTACAGGCCTGAGTTAGGATGTTAAATGTTAATGACAGTACAATTAGAAGAAGAAAAAAAAAAAAAGATCAGAGATAAGCCTTTCCTCGCTTAAAAAGCCCATGGCAGAGATTAGGTTTGCAAAGCAGCATCTGACCAACCACAAGACTTCTGGAACAATGTCCTTTGGACAGACAAGACAAAGCAGAGATGTGTGAACATAACGCACAGCACTATGCTTGGGGAAAAAACTAACAGCATATTAACACAAATACCTCATACCAACTGTCAAGCATGGTGATGGAGGGGTAAAGATTTGGCTTGTTCTTCAGCCACAGGACCTGGGTGCCTCACAGCCACTGAGGTTACCATGAACTCCTCTGTATACCAAAGCATCCTAGAGTCAAATGTGAGGCCATCTATCTGACAACTACAGCTTAGCTGAAATTGGCCAAACACGTCATTAAAATTTACAAAAATATCTGAAAAAGCAAAGAATGAAGGTGTTGCAACAGCCCAAAGCCCAGAGACCTCAACCTGACTGAAAAGCTGTGGTGGGACATTAAGTGAACTGTGTGTAAACAAATGCCCGCAAACCTCAATGAACTGATGCAATGGTGTAAAGAAGAGTGGGCCAAAATTCCTCCACAACGATGTGAGAGATTGATAGTCATACAGAAAACAATTACTTCGTTATTGCAGCTGAAGGTGGTGCTACAAGCTACTGAGTCATAAAGGGTACTTTGGTTTTCACACACTGCTTCTGCATTTCATTTTTTTTTAAAATAACACCATGTAAAAAGAAAAAAAAACAAACATACATTTATTAATAAAGAATAATCTTAAGTTGTATTCAAATGGCTTATCTGCTTGCTACTTCCATCTACAAGTGTGACATGTAAACCTTTTTACTGTCGAACATGAACACACTGGCAGTGTGCCTGCATCTTATGTATTAAATTTAAGGATAATTTTATGCCCAGGCCGACGCATACACATCATAGCCTGACTAATGGCAAACTTTCACACTGACATCCAGTCAAAGCCCTCGTGATCTAGCAGCTGCTTCTCAGCCTGTCCGGGATGCATTTCAAATGCGTTGCATACTTTAAACACCTAGACACTTTCATGCCCAGGAACAACCATTCACGTGTTCCTTTGACATGTCAGGAAGCAAACAAACACACACCTACAAGACACTCCCTGCCAACATGCTGCTGTGTGTAACTGGAGACAACAGTAAAGCTGAGAACGTCAATGCTTATCGGCCTTCAGCTTTGCTGAGGTATCTGAAGGTTAGCCGGCTTTAATAAGCCTTGAACACAAACAGGTCTTAAGTTAGGAGATTAACATGCTTGTCATTTAAAAAGCGCTGCCCAACTGTAAGCGTTACTAATTAAATCTTTTTAAAAAGCAAGCATAATTTTAGGGAGTGAATATCAAACATAGCACCAAGACTGAGTGTTTGCCATTTGCCTTGACAAGAGCGAGGGGATGAAATTACACAGATTGCTTCTCTTTAATTAGACATGTTTATCTACACGATACAGGAGTCCTTCCTCTCCTCGGCACACAGCCACATCAATCACACGTTACCAAAGCTTGTCTAGGAAAAGATCTTTATTTATAAAAAACAACCAGTTACATACATCACTGAAAAAAAAAAAAAAAAAAAAAGCAACTTCTCAGAGCCAAGGCAGGTATGAATGGTACATCATAATTTTACATGGATAGGCAACAGTACAAATATACTATGTGTGTGAAGAGTAAAAAAAAAACAAAAACAAAAAGATGACTGGTCTCTTTTGCCTTTAAAAACAACTCAGCTGTAAAAGTGGGATTACAAAGTAGAACAAATTGCATAATGCTCTCACCCACCACTCCCATACATATAAACCTCGGAAATAAAAACAGACACAGAGAAGAAAGAAATATAAAAAACAAAAGGTCAAAATGTGCCTTCTGCGAGCCTCCCAATTTAAATTACGCCAATCTCTCCCAAACTGTTAAAACTCGAGTCTCCTCTGAGTAAAAAAGCCTCCCAGATGCTTTTTTTGTGCAGCACAAAATTAATCCAGACAAACATGTATGAAACAGCTACAGGATTTTATATTTAAAATTCCTTCCACTCCAGCTGGTCTGAAAAAAATAAAATAAAATAAAAAAACCCACAATGAATAGGTGGGTCTGCAGATCCCAAGAGACAGGAATGACTAAAAGCCTTCTGAAGCTGTATGTCTAAATATTTAAGTGGTTTATTAGTGTTTGTTCACAGCTTCTCACCTCAGTACCAGGTCTGATGTGTTGCACTGGTTTAAGTTGGCTAAATGCAAATCCAAAGCAGCTGAAATTCTCATAAATGTTCCATTTGGGGTGGACAAAAAAAACAAAACAAAAAACAAAACAAAAAAAATCATCAAAACACAAAAAGAGGAACATTAAAACTAAGTTTAAAAAAAAAAAAAAAAAAAAAAAAAAAAAAAATATGACTGATGGAATAATCAACATGTGGTGTCATTTGGATCAACACACACTCATTCAAAAGGTCCATATTCATTTTCCACACACACACACACACCCCCCCACAGGTTTACTGTATAATAAATATACACACACACCTGCCCTTTCTTGTCATCCCAACTGAGAGAAAATAACTCTAGACAGGAAAATAACTCCTATATAAACAACATTCTCAATCTACAGGGCGGGCTGTCGGTGTGTCCCAACCTCCCAACAATCCCAGTACAGGGAAGATTTAAATTAATGAGCCAAAACTAATGCAGTCATCCCCCTTTTTCTTTTTATATACAGTATACACCCTACTTAGATGTCTAAATATAAACTCATTATTTGAGGACCAATGTCAGGTGGCTGTAACATGACAAAATTTGCCAAGTAGCAAACAGAAAAAAAAAAAAAAAAAAGAAAAAAAAAAAAAAGAAAAGTGAGCAGGACAACACCAGAATCAAATGATTGTCAACAGAGGTGATTGCCTTTACAGAAGAACTATAATTTGTAAAAACGGAATACATTTCTGCTGCTACAACTGAATTAATTCGTAAAAAGTATGTGTGTCTTTTTGTGTGTGTGTGTGTGTGTGTGTGTGTGTGTGTGTTGCATGAAACACTTTGCCTGCAACACAGCCACTTTCTTTGGATGCCAACCCCCCCGCCATCTTTTGATCCCATCTGTGTACTGATAGAGAAAGAGGGAGAGAAAGGTGTGAGAGCAGAGGGAGAGAGTCTGGATCTTCTCTCCTCAGTAGCAGTGGTAGGGCAGGGACGGCCCAGTCTGGGTGATGCAAACTATCAGTTTTTCTGGAGGAAAAAAAAAAATAGGAAAACAATGATTAAAACAAATGAGTCAAAATGCAAGCATAAAAAAAAAAAAGTGGCTGATTTACACAAACAAAAAAGGCAACACAAAGACTTCTGTGGTATAAGTATGGCACGCTGCACACTAGTGTTGTCACAATAACCAATCCTTCAGCATTACGTGTAAAACAGTTTTACATGCTACTGTAATCACATTACTATTGGTGTGTTTCAGCAGTTAAATAAGATTACAGCTCCTGGCGCGCTGCTCTGCACATTAAATCATTTCATGGCAAACTGAGGTCTGTGCAGAGGTCACAATCATCTGTTCGTGGCTTTAAACAACAAAGACTGGGAACTACTTTCCGTGTTTGATTTGTCATGTATCTACTTTCATAACTTGTAAAAATACCATACCAACTCTGGTTATGCAATCAAAAAATTATTTTACACAATAAACTCCACAATGGTGCTAATAAATGTTCTTTTCATGACCTTCCATCCACCAAAAGAGATGTTTATATTCTGTTATTGTAGTAGCTGGCACAACCACAAGAGTGTGCTCTCAGACATCAATCCCCTCCACAACAATGGAAACTGCAGGAGAGTTTATGGATCTTCAAACCAGAATTAACACTTTTCTACTTTCTTAAAGGGTGTTTAGGTCCACTCCAGCAGCTGCTTGTCCAGGGCCTTGTACTGTGAAGCGAGTTCAGCATACCCAGGATATCCTTCCATTATCTGGATTCGCTTACACCAATACTGGTAACCAGGATAAGTGGTCACACGAAGCTGGTTATCTCGCTAAGCTAACCCAGCAAATGTGTTCACATGAAAGGGGTGGTGTTGGCAACATCTGACTCATCACATTGATTATGGTAGTGGCTGATTTTAGAAAGGAAAGAGTAAACTATAATATTAGAAAAATATGAAGAGGTTACACATATATTACAGAATGACAGTACCACAATTGCTGCAGATAAATCTTGCGATGTGAGAGGAAAAGTTCTGGACAGATAGTTTAGTGTTAAAAGAGCTATATGAATCAGTGTGCCTGTTTTAGCTGAAGCCTCAATGATTTTTAAATGGTCTGATTTACTGCAGTAAGAAATGAACCACCTTTGCAGTACAGAAAACGCAGAGTTAACCCTGAAGTTACGTGGGTATGATGAAACCCCCGCTTCGTAGAACAGGCCTCAGGACTTTGCGAGGACATTAGAGCAGCTGTCACAGCAAAACTACTTTTGGAAAGGATACAAAAATCATCAGTTTCATTACTTTTTTGCTTTTCATGTGTCATTTCTTGCCATGAACAATAACTTTTGCATGGCACAACACCATAAATGCAAAGACAAAGTTATGAGTAACTTTAAAAGTTGTGGTTTTGTGACAACACTAATGCATAGACAGTTAAGATTTAGATCCTTAAAATAATAATTATCAGCCTGGGATTCATATTTACACTGACAGAGGACAATGCACAAGGAGCACCTTGCAGCATACTATACCAGCATGTACACAACACATCAGGGTATCTCATAGTTAAGCATTAGTACAACACCACCTCTGCCTGTTTTAGTTCACCATCATAGACTTGGACCAGGTTTCACTGAGGTTTTCAGTTATCAGAGACATAAGGAGCACAGCTCATAGAGTCCATGCAGGAATAGAGGTCAGTTGGACATACCATGCTGTTACATGCAGAGGGGGTAGAGGGGAGGGGGGAGGGCTAACCATCGTAGGAGTCCAAAAGAGGCAGGGAGCCCTTTCTGCCCCCATACACCCCTCGCTGAGAGAGGAGCAGAGAAAGAGAGAAAGAAAGAAGGTGGACAGGAAGTGAGTGTGAGAAAAGATGTGTCAGTAATTGTGAGGTTTTAAAGGTTACAGTCAGGAAATATTCATAGTTGTGCAGGAGGTTATGGATTAGTGTCATTAAACCAGCAATCCAGCATGTTAACAGTGACATCAAGTACCGGTAAAGTGTCTGTGATCTCATCCAGAGTGTTTCTCCTCTCTTTCTGGTCCAGTGTAGAGTAGGCCTCTGAGGGAAGATGAAAACAGGTTAAATATTAACACAGATTTAATTTTGGGAAAAAATAAAAAAAAATGTTTTTGCTACAAGTAGCAAAGAAGAATGTACTAACCAGGGCCAATGTCATTCAGGGGAATCATGTCCCTCCTTTCCCCTGAGACAAAGAAAAACAACTCATGAGTCAACTTATTAAATATCCCTTGTACCAAATTTAATCCAAATACTTCCTGTGCTCACCTCTGTCCAGTAGGGGTGTGGTGCTGTCTTCATAGGTGCCGTTAGCTCGGGTGCTTGGGCCGTTAGTAGTGGTGGTGCCGCCGGGGTTAAGGTTGACCATGAAGTCTGTCTTCTTCCAGCCATCTTTCTCAAGAGGTCGACGCAGTTCCTTGTGAGCCCAAACGAGCTGCAGTACCTGGCCGGCCCCCCGCACCTCACGATCAGAGCGCTTGCTGCAAGATGCCCAGAGATAAGGGTTAGGGTTACTCAGAGCTGTTATCATCTCTGATCAGTTTTCTGTCACACACACACACACACACACACACACACACACACACACACACACACACACACACACACACACACACACACACACACACACACACACACACCTTATGGTGCTTGAAAAAGAGCTAGTTTTATATATTAAGAGAACACATACACAAAGCACAGTTTCTACAGTCTGAAAACACTTACCCATCTTTGTTGATAAGCACAAGCCTCTCGATGCCTTGTGAACCTCGAAGGGTCTTTGCCGGCTCCAGTCTGTTGCCAAGCACCTCAGCGAGCGTGCTCAGTACAGACACCACCGTCTCCTCCGATAGAGTACGTCCAGACTGACTCTGGCCTCCAGGCAGGTTGGCCACAAGGTTAGGCACTGCATGCAAACCTACAAAAGAAACAGTAAGTACAGACATGTTGATTCTGAACTGTAAAACATGGCTATTATTAAAAAAAAACAAAAAAAAAAAAACAAACAAAATACAAAACATGTGCAATGACTGTTTAGCAAAATGAGAATCTGAGCCATGTTATACAATAATATCTGAGAAGAACAACAATCTTACCTAGCAGTTCACAGTTACGGTTGTCAATGGCAAGATTTCTCAAAGCTCCAGACATTGCCCGAACCACACGGTCATTGCCATGAGCCAGCAGTTCTGCCATCATGGGAAGACCCTGCTCGTGACGCACCTTGGCCCTGATATACTGACCATACTGTACGGCAAGCACAGGGAGGAAATGATCAACTTTGGTTTTCATCTAATAATATAAAACTATTCAGTTTAATGAACTTTAAAAATTCAAATCTGAATTCAACATTCGTATTTCACACTGGAGACCCAGCTTGGATAAATTATACTAACAGTCCATCGGCCAGCACACAGGTTCTGGATGGCACCGGCAGCAGCCTCGAGTACTGAGGGGTTCTTGCTCTCTTTGAGCAGTGACGTATAAACGCGAACCACTTCTGGCTGGAACAACAGTTCATAACCTAAAGTTGACAGGAAAAGAGGAGCTTTAGTTTAGACCAACATCAACATTTGTGCTGGGTGCTGATAACACCTACAGCATAGCAAGATTCCAATTATAAAAATACATATTGCATAATATAAAAGTTCGTATGTTAGATAGTCATGAATATACTAGGCAGGTTACAGGAGGACAATTTGTATTACCCACAGCAAGAACCGATTCAATTTAAAGAACGGTTTTATATATTTTAAATAATAACAGTCAATTAAATATTATGTAAATGTTATGTTATCAATGCTTATTCTGATATGAGGCATATTTTGCATGGAAAGGAGCCGTTTTTGTTGTTTGTATGTGTGTTTTGTTTTGAAGTGATGGATGTGTGTTTATAAAACACTGTCAAAATGTGAAGATTTAGAAACCCCAGAAATAATAGCTGCAGCTATTCTGGTAATCCAGCTTGTGGAGACCACTTATTAGTACACAAAAGGAAGGCGAAAACAAACAAACAAACAAACAAAAAAAACAGACACACACACACACACACACACACACACAGACTGTACCTCTGGCAGGTGTTGTTCTCTTTGGAATATCAACCAGATCTCCACTTCCATCATCTCCATCCTTCTTTCCTGCAGAAAATTAAGGAGAGAGAGAGTGAAAAAAAAAATTAGTAGATAAGACAAAGACTAAGTGATGTTGGGGGGTGAGATGACCACTTTGATATTCTCGGTCTTCTACTGTTATCTGGTCAAACATGCAACCAGCAGAACAAGCACTGTCAGCATGCAATGCCGTTTGTGTGACGTCAAGTGATCATGCCCATGGACTGCATGTAAATTCAACATTATGAGACATTTGTTTTATATTATTATGCATTAGTAAAATAAGTGATGAGAATGGCAGACAGCTTCAAAGGTTCATGAGAACACCAAAAGGAAAATCTTACCTTTGGAAAACCACTCATCTAAACACAGCAGAGAGAAAGGAAGAAGTGAAACAGGATGGGAAGAAATAAGGAGGGAGAAGAGGAAAACAGGGAAACAGTGGTAGAGTGTGAAAAACAGCGATAGGGTCTTCTGCCACCAACAAGCTCAACCCCACCAGCAACTGCCATTCATACAACAGCAAATCTCTGACAATGACGTAGCTGTCCGACACCAACCTTTGCCTTTTCTAGAGCCAAAGCAGCCGCCTTTGCTAGCTGGGGCCCCGCCCTGGTTGACAGGTATGGTCTCTGCATAGCGTTCACAGCCGGGGACTTCACGGTGAACCTGGTAGGACAGATTCCTCAAGAGGCAGACGCAGTTCTCCACCAGCTACAGGAAGGAGGAATAAAAGGAGGCAAGAGGATCAAACTCTGTTTTTATCTCTCACAACTGTCTCATGGAAAAAGTGACAGTTTTAAGTGGATTTTTAACCTTATTGTCCACATCTTTGCAGTTGATCTGCGACTGGACCATGTACATAAGTGAATCCACCAGCCCCGAGCATTCCCTCAGCTTTCGTCTGGCCTCGCTGCGTTCTGAACTCACATTCCTGCAGGAAATGGGGAGAAGTTAAGCACATAATTGCATGTTTTCTCCTTAAAATAAGCTTCCCTTTCTCCATCTTCAACTTCCCCTGCTTTTCATCCATTGATCCTTTGCATACCTAAGGCAGCCAGCAGTGTTGGTCAAGGCGGTCTGCCACTCCATATGGCGTGGTTTGCAGCTTTCTTCTCCTCCTCCTCCACTGCTCCCTCGCTCCCAGCCTGAGTGTGGAACGATCACCTCGTCAACCAGGGCATGCAGGGCGTGGTCCACAATCTCCATCTTAACTGAATCGTGGGATGAAAGGTTCCACAATGTGCCTGGGAAGATAAAATAAATGTTATTATAACAAGAGACAGTTTAGCTTTTAAAATAATAACCAATAGTAGTAGTAAGTGAAATTTAAGAGCTATATATTTAAAAAAAAATAAATAAATAAAAAAAATTAAATGATTTTAAAAACAGCAGCAGTACCTGTGATAGTGTCAGTGAGATCCTGGTCGTGGGTTTTCCTCAGTAATCTAACCAGAGCAGGCACTCCATCGCAGTTCTTGATGGCAATCTTGTTCTCTGAATCTCGACCATAGGAAATATTCTTTAGCGCTCCGCAAGATGAGTGGTGCACATCCTTGCTAGGATGGTCCAGCAGTGACACCAAGGCTGGGATGCCCTTTAGGCGACGCACCTCTGATTTAACCTACACACATAATTAGACACTGTCTTGACAACAAAAAAAACCCCCAAAACTTTGCAGAATAATCACTAGAACTCACAGCATAAAAGAGAAATGACAGTAACATGACTGCAAGGATTATTTCACCTTGTCATTTTTGAATGTGAGGTGCTGGAGGAAGGCAGCAGCGTTGGTCTTTACAGGGTCCAGGCGGTAGTTCAACATGGCAATAACCTCTGGAAGCTCTGGCTGTCTCCACGAAGTGGGAGGCTTTCTCAACGTGCTGTCCAGTGAAGCCATGCTCCCTCTCTCCATTGTCATAGGGACGGCCCAAGCATATGGCTCAACTCCACCCATGTCACTGTCCAAAGTGTCCTCGCAGCTCCTGTAGAAGGCATCAGAAGCATTTATCAAGAGTGTCTCAAATAAAATATGTAATTTTTTTGGACTGACTTAGTATAGAAAAGAATGTTACCTGAGTCTTCGTCTATCCATACCCGCAGGGCCCGGCCCCAGGCGTGGCATGGTACCATAGCCTCCAGGGTGCATGGGTGGAGGCCCCATACCATAGTCATCATATACCATGCTGCGCTGATCATCCTCCAGACCATAGTGACCATGTCCATACCGCATCTCCATTGCTGAGCCCAAAGCCCTCATTCCCCGACTCACCTGGGGCTGTGCTGCATATGGGTCGAGCTGCTGGTGGCTCGGAGCCCGGTAGCCAGAGTCCAGAGTCCTGTAGCCATCAACTGGCCTGAGGAAATATGGGGATAATGGAAATGATGAGAGAGGAGTTAGATAAATCTTTTCTTTAGAACATTTCCTTTTAGAATGACAGAGACAGGATACGGGGTGCTGGTAATGTGGATCAGATCAACACGTCATCTGATTTCACAACTCTGCGTCAGTCTGACACTTCATGGTCGGAGGATGAATGGGGAACAGATGTTTATACACTGGATACATGTTACTGTCATGTTTTTGTGGGGTCCAGTTCAAGGCCTGCCAACTAAATTCTGCTCACGTCAGTCTCATATATAACTGGATTATTTAGAATGTGCTATAAACAGAGTGCCAAAGAGGGGAATTATATTCTGTTTTGAATAACTGAATGTGGAAAAACATGTCTGTTAGTCTCAACAAGAGCTTAATACCTAACTTCCTATTTTGCCTTGTTAATAATTTATTTCTTTGTGTACACTGATGGAAACTTCCGTTACTGTTTGGCTTATAAAGACACATATTCCTGAATGTAGGGCAAAGCAGTCGCCATTAAATGTCATGTCGTTCAGAACAATCACCTGTAACGATCATCCATGTGGGAGCCCCTGCTCAGACTAGTATAGGCCTCTGATGGCGGACCTCCGCGGTAGTCATTGTAACCACCCACAGGGCCATAGTGGTAGTTTCTGGGTACTGTAGCAGTGGGGTAGTCTACTCCGCCAGGCTGCCTGTAAGGACGGTCCAATGTCGCACTGTACATGCCCATACCAGGCACTGACAAGCCTCCATCAATGGACAATGACTCAGTAGGCAGGACTGTGCGTGATATTGGTTTCTTCATCTGTGGGACAGTGAGATCAGCCTAATGTATTAAAATGTTTATAGCGATATTAAAATTTAATAAACTCTGACATCAGTGAAACTGGAACATGTGCTAAATTAGGCTACCCCATTGTCCATCCGCCGTGTGGTTCCCTCCTCGGAAAATACTGAGTGCACTTCCTGAGAATCATCCTCTGGCGTGTAGCTCTCGTCAAGAGCGCCATGTGCAGGGTCCACCATCCTGTACTGTAGCCAAGACCCCAGATATGTAAATCTTTAGGAATGTATACAAGAAAAAAAAAGTGTTTATAACTTTGTACAATCACATACCTGTGTGCCGTTTATATAAGCGTCTGTCAGCTTCAGTCGTTCAATGTCTGCATCCCCTAAGCGCCCGTTCTGGGATGAAAGAGAAAGACAGAACTATGAAATACACAGGAAAAAATTACATATACAATTTCGCTGAAACAATATACAAGATTGAGGTTAAAGGCACAGTTCCCAGTAGCCGGTGCTGTCTACTTTTAACCACTCAGATGATATTACTGCTGCTGAAGCACATTCAGTGCTGACCAAACCAGGCCTGCATGTTTATGGTCTGAATCACTGCCAGACACGGAGGACATTTTGGAATGCAGCCAGTCATCCTCACACCCCATTTCCTCCTGCACTAAACTCTTATATAATCAAAGGCTGTCACACTGTACGACTTGGACACTTTCTTTCTAAAGTAGAGTAACACTCATGCAATGTAACTGCTTCAGTTATCAGCAATCACATGCAAATGCAGCGTAACTGAGCTATTTTGAAAGTCTTTTTCAGCAGCTGTTTACTGGTTCAACATTCAGAGTTAGTTTCAGTAATACTGATACTGCTGACAGACAATTTAAGAGCTTCAAACAATTTCTTCCACTTTGCTGATGTGCTACTGCATTTTATGGTGTGCCCACAAGGAGGCCGGGCTGGTATTAAAAGCAATAGGAAGTGTACAGGGTGCATTAACAGTAAAGGAAGGGCAAACTTCCTCTAGAGCTAGTGTTTCCTATAATACCATCTGATTTACAAACAAGTCTGGCATGCGTTTGAAGAACAGATACTTTATGTCTTTATCACAAAACACGGACAGTTATCAGAAGGCTTTTGTAGCCTTCATGCTTCCATGGGCTGAGAGACAAAACATAAAATCCAATCAATGTCAGCAAGCCCTCAAAAAAGGAAGGAAAAAAAAAAAAAACAAATTATAGTATTGGGGAAAAAAAAAAAAAAAAAAAAAAAATTCTCAACTCAAGTAAAAGTGTGACCTAATGGAATATAATAATAAATAAATGACCTGTTTTTAAAAGTGAAGCTTGCTACTATAACAGTTAAGCGTTATGTAAAGAAAAATGGCATAAGATAACACTGGGACCACACTGACCTAAATAATCTGGCCAGAAACACAATAGCAAAGTGGGAGTCTTAAGACACACAGCTAAGCTGATCTTAAATTTCTAAAAACAACTTTAAATCAGTTTAAGAAAATAAAAAGAAGTATCTGGTTATAATGCCTGTTTTTGTTTACAAAGCAAATGTAATATCTTGCAACATTTGGACAAAATCCATAATTGCCATACAGCAATCCTGCTCTATAAATACCACAAATTATATTGACAGCATCAGAGCTAAAACAGCTAACAGTTAACAGCCTAATGGTCAAAACGAATCCACAATCTTTATTGAAAATTTTAAGCCATTTTTAAGCAGTCTGCTCCAATGTAAACATTTTGTGTTTTTCCATCCAAATCATTTAAATATATGATCATGGGCTGCAGGAAACTGTGGTGGGAATTTTTATAGCCATGTGGAGTAACCAAAACAATTTTAACGAATTTCACACAAATTTGCAAGTCTAATATTAGACAAAACATGCAACACCAACATGCATTCAGTTAGACTGATGCATATAGCAGAAATTAATACTAGTGACTTGAAACATGACTAGGTGAATGGATGTTTAACACACATAAGATGCATGTACTGTAAGTGAACACTTAGGATGCAGTGAGTAACAAATGATCTCAACATTGAAACTTGGTGAAGAAACTTGTTTGGCTGGAGGACTATACAACACATGCACAACGTGACCCCATTTCTTAACCTGACATGCTGCGACAGATCAGAAAATGACTGAAATTCCACAGCAGGGGCAGATGAAAAACGGACGTGTGTCCGAGTGAATCTGGTGAGCGACACTGAAGGCATGCTGACAGTGTATAAAAGGCATGTAATGATAAATCTGCAGATATGAGTCAAAAAGTCAGATATACTTTATCACAGCCAGTCAAGAAAGATCTAAGAAGGGACAATAATGACGCACAGACACACACTTGGCGAGCGCAGGCGGAGAGGAGGCGGGACCGAGGAGATAAGGGATGCTGATGGATAGATGGATGGATGAATGTCAAGTGACAAATGATGCATTAATTCACTCCAAGGGTTGGAAGGAGGGAGTAACGATCCATGCACTCAAAGATGTAGAGGTGATCAAATGACTCAAGATGGGAACATTTGGGCTTTTTGGGGAGTGTTACCTGTGTGTGAGGGAGGGGACGACCCAAGGTTGAGGGGCTAGTAGCAGGGAGGCCCACTCTCCTCCTCTCCTCCTCCAGCGCCCTGGTCAGCTGTTCAAACTGCACCTCCTGCTCCCTGACCGACTCCAGCAGAGCCGCTGCGCTCTCACACTGCTCCATACACACTACACAGCCCCAAAGGAAAAGAGGGGGGGTGTTACGCACATGCACACAACCCTAACACACGCTAAAGCAGAGGGTGTATAACAAAAACACACTCCCCAATCAACGTTTAGCAAGATCCAGCTGATGCAGGATTTGGAGTTCTCCTCGACCAAGTTCTCCTCAGAGATCTTGTTTGGTAACCAAGCCAGAGACTCCTTTAGGAGAGCTATTGGCACAATGGGATTGCACAAGAGTTGATTTCATAATGGTTTCGGTGAAGAAACTACAACAATTAATGTAAAGATGTGCTTTCTGTTGAACCTCAAATACAAAACTTTCCCAACTACACTGGAATTTTGTAAATCTATTCCTGTCATTGGTGATTCACTCATTCATTTATTTCTCCTCCACATGCATCATTTACAGTTGTAGCAGCAACAGTGAAATGCCTGCAGGGTTGTGCTATGAGCAATGTTTCCCCCACAGTCACAATAGGCAAGGAGTACACACACACACACACACACACACACACACAGTTTCTTAAAATTATTTCATAATACAGCCTATAAGATGCTTCTCTGCACTTATTTACAGTTCCAAATATGTTGTGACAAATATACAAAAAGAGTAAGGAGCCCTGACTGGGCGATGAAAGCAAAGACAAGTTAAGAGAACTGTGAGACCGGAAGGTCACCAGTAAAATGCTCATCAATTCTTCTGGACTAATAAATAAAAAAATTAAGAGCACTTTGGTTACCATTAATATATTTGTGTGGGAAGTGCTTTGTGTGTGGGAAATGCTTTACTGTGTTTAAAGGTAAAAACAACAGAATGAACTACCACCTCACTGGTGGTATGAAAACAATGTTATTATCTGAGGTCATAAGAAAGATTCTTTAAAACTCACTGCACTTAACCTCAAATATTTGATATAATCACTAAAATATGGAAGGTACAGTAATTATTACACAACATTTCAGCAATGCCTGCATGCAGTTCAATAAACTACCATCCAACAAGTAAAGATATCCTCTCAGTTTTTGACACAGAAATAAAATGCTAAGACAAGTCTTAAAACAAGTTGTGGTGTTTTTGTTTTGAACAGTTATTTCTGGGATCTAAAATTTTGGATAACAGCAGAATCAATACTGTTCTGATTCATGATTTTTTTTTTTTTTTTTTAATTCACACATCTCAGTAGTATAATTTCTGGTGATAGAGAAATATACGGCAAACAAACAAACAGTTAACCTTAGAGCATGAAGCTTTTTTACTACAGCGGGAAGCCAAACACCACAACTTACAACATTTTAATCCCAAAGAGAACTACACGCTTCTCCTTATGGGTTGACCACAGAAATGCATGGCCTGCTTTAAGCTTGGTTTACAGAAAATCCAAAATACACACCTTAACCTGCGGGCGTGGTTTGGTAGAAGAGGTGAGAGATCACACCAAGGTCAGAGGTGGTGCTCTAGTTGTTCATGTGTGGAAAGTCACCAAACCACCGAGCCCAGAAGCAGGGAGAAACGGACTGCAGAGAAAGAAAGGAGGAAAGGTGGAGGGAAGTGTTTTAGTGAAGCCACCTCTGCTTGAAAAGCAGCAACACAGTGAGAATACTGTACAAGTGTGTCAACAAGGGTTGTGTTTGCTCTGTGAGCAGAAAAGCACAGCAAGAGGCAGATGTACAACAGCCCCAGCCTTTGGACACACCCTGTATTTACTCAACATTTGGCCTGTGTACGGCAGCTAGCTGGGAAAAGTTGAACAGCCTGCAGCTACTTCTAGGTCAGAGAACATCGACTGTCAGCATAAAGAGAAAGCAGGTTTTAGAGATTCTAACATGTGTATGTGGGCTTTTCTCACTAATCAGTTTTCATCTTACATGTGACTCCACACCGTCAATCCACAAATACCATTCTTCCAACTCCCTTATATTCCCTCCCTCTACATCCCTGTTATTCTGCTTTTTGAAGAGAGAGAGACATTGTTGTACCAGAGACAAACAACTAGACCTGGGAGACTCAAATCCTCTTATCTATTGATACACCCTGTTCTGCAGCAACCCAGCTCCCCATGAGGTGAATAAACCTTCTATTGCCACACACACCTGCGTGACCGGTTGGACAAGGTAGAGAAGGGGTGACTGAATTTCAGTCTGTCTCTGTCTGGCCCATATGCTCTGACACAACAGTTCAAGCCACAGAGGCCTGCATTTACAGTTCAGGCAGCAGGTGTCTCACAGGTAGAGCATTAACAAGCGCAAGAGAAAGATGAGAACAGGAGCTCAGGATGATGATGATGAATGACTCACAGTTTCACCTTTACCAGGCTGCATGAATTTAAAAAGAAAACAGATGTAATGATATCAGACAGACTATTATGACATAAGATTTTTTTTTTTAGCTAGTAAAATGAAGGCTGCAGTGGTTGCTTCAGTTTCTGTATGTCTTTCAAAATAATGACTAACAAAACACACAACATTATTCATCCAAAAAAACAGAATGGGGTGTGTTCAGTGTGGGAAAGAGGGAGGAAAAGAGGGATGACCTGATGAGAAAAAAAGAAAGAAGGAAAAACAGGCGTGGCTAAAGTGTTTCCTAAGACAAAGGAATCTGCAAGAACCAAGACTAGAATTTGCATGTGGGATAAGGCCAGCTGCCAGGAACGCATATGATGTCACCTACATACACTCACCCAGAGTCATAACCTCCTACCTGAGCAAATCACAAACTGCTGTCCTGTTACCCACATGCCTTTATATGGTCACAGTCCAGACAGGGCTGATATCATCCTCTAGAAACGGAGACAGGCAGACTTTAAAAGCTGGAAACAAATAAAACAGATGGATTGGTAGGAAAGAAGGAGGAACACGACGGTGAGCTTGAGGAATAGGAGGGGGTAGAGATAAGGAAAGGAGCGCTGAATCAAAGATAAAAGCTAATCTTGCATTCCTAGCATTGTCTCCTGCCAATTCAGCACAGCAGCCCACCCACTCATCCAGTGTAGAATGAGCTAAGAAGGACGCTAGCTAATAATCATTCAGTGATCAGCGATTAGTGAGCTCTTGTAGCACTTCAAGGTGAGTTTACAGGTCACAGCGACCCAAACACAGGAAAGAAAACTAACCAAATATCTCTAAAGCTGCTTTGTTTCCATAGTTTTATGACAAGCTCACACATTCTCACTTCTTGGCTTGTTTCACACAAGTAAAAATCATTAACATTATCATTAAAGGTCTTATTTAACTAATAAGCATTAATGTCATTCACACAGGATGAATTATAAACCGTGATGGATATTTCTTGGCAGGAGGGAATGTGATTGTGTGCGTGTACTGTGTGTGAGTAACTGTGTTATTGTGGTTTAACCACAGCCAGGAGGGAATTTGCAGCTGTCAGCCAGGGAGGCTGGAGGAACAATGAGAAGTTTGTGCAACTAAGAGCACGAGCACAAGCGTGAAAAGAATTGGGGAGCAAGAAGATGATCATTGGACGCATCTGTTTATAGTGTCGCTCTTTACATGCGCATGACTTCTGTCCTCCATCCGACTCCCTCGCTTACAGCTGTTAGTTTTGGCCTTGAAAGTCAGCACCGAGTTTCGTTGAACAATGAAAACAATCAATGTTGTCCCACTGCCGCTCCACTCCCCTTTCCCCTCTCAGCTACTTCCTGAGAAACAGGATGTTATGAAGTGAACATCATAGATGAGTAGAGGGCCGCAATGGCGTCTTTGGCTCACTATAAATCATCTACCCGGGTTGAACCACTTGTACACAAACCATAAGAGCCTATAGAAGGTACACTTTAATAAACCACCAACTGATGGCTGTCTTCTTGTATTAACAAAGCATTTTGTTGCAGCAAAAATCCCCCACAGTCAATATGTTGATCATACGACCACAAGGCACTTCCCACTCTACTAATATTGTTCTCCATTTACTGTTTTCTGTTCCGCTTCCATGAACTTTGGGAAGCAATCTCTGTGAACCTCCAAAGCTGATTCATCAAAATTTTATTATTTTTTTTTATATACACATTTTAATAAGTTACTAGAGCCATTTTTTCTACACAAAAATCTGCAACAGTATTAAAAAAAAAAATCTCATCAATACACTGTCTTGAGTTCCCCTTTCTCATGCTAAATGTGAGAAAACTTCAGAGATCGTCAGCATCGGGCACATTTTAGGTACTGGAAATACTCTATATGGTTTAACTGATGTTAAGTGTACAGATAGGGAGTGCACAGGACAGCAAACAAGTCTAAATACACCCCCTGCCACCTCCTGGAAAAAAAAAAAACTCAATTAAAAAGACAAGTTTCTAATTTTTAAAGTTCATTAAATCCACTCTTTCCAAAATCTGTAATCGTTTTAAATATTCTTAATACTAATATTGACTAAAATAACCAATTATGATTTTTTGCCATAATTGACCAGCTCTATGTTAAAGACAGATTCATGTCTGATGCAACTGAATGTTTACACTGCAGGTTTGCAAGACACATTTGAAATTTGTCTATTTTTGGTTTGTTGATTCAAGAAGCACAGTGGTCTAACCACTGAATCAGATGGCTATTTTGATTTTCAGGCATTGTGGTCTGACATTTAACATCAAAAAAGAAAATGCTCTGGAGTTTTTCTTTTTAATAAAGTTGTCAAAAATATGCCCAGAAAGAACAACCATAGAAAAAAAAACAAAACTGCACAGGAAACGAAATCACCTTTACCTTGCATGGAGGTGATCCGGTCTTAATTCACTACATCAACTTCACATATTAAAAAATACAAATACAAAGTCTCCAATTACAGACCCACGCCACCAATATTTTGTGACGTGACAAAGAAATAAAAGTTCAACATGTCAAGTACCATGCCTTGAGGTCAACAGCAACATCTGACGGAACACTGACACACCACGAGTCAGACAGCCCCATCTGATTCTGAAACCATCACTCAGCATGACTCACTCACTCCTGTCAGGAGATATCTGTGATCATACTTGCATGTAAGCAACAATATAGCCCCTGTCCATTTAATTAAACTCTCGTTAGTGCAGAATGTGCCTACACCTGCAACAGCTTCGACTGAAACAACACATTCACTGTTGAAACACATCTGTTCACACATCTCAAAGTAACTAACTGCAATTCACTCCCAAGTCAAGTTTGATGGCACTGGCACTAGTTTAAGATGAGCATGGCTTGTAATGAGATTGAAGCTTTAGCCCCCTAATCCACTTACATCCTAACACACACACACACACACACACACACACACACGCACGCACACACACACACACACACACACAGTAGGCCCTTGAAGGATTAACCTGTACACCTCAAGAGAGCAGACACAATTGCAGACTGTGTCGGGAGCACGCATCAACAATCAAACAAGGACTTGGAGACAAGCAGGGCTGACTTATTAGTGGTGGCACCTGGAGCACGTGAATCAGCTACAGGTAAAGTGATAGGTACAGGAAGCCTGAGCAAAACACATTGTGTGCATCTGTGCCTGAATGAAACCAGTGTTTACAAGAGAAAATGCAGTTTACGTGTTCACACACAGGCTGACAGTTATCCCCACCCAGGCACTTTCCTAACAAAAACAAGTTCATACAGGACCCACATAACAGGTTCACAGGCTGACAAGCTTATAATCTCAGGATGTGTGGCAGACTGCAAATGGGAGACCATCAAGCTCAGAGAGGTCTGCAACATATACATACACGTCTAGCCAAACAGGTTTCCAATGTTGCTCTGGGACACGGGAGGGATCCTAATCGTGATTACCGTCAACGGTGTGAGATCTGCTCCCTGCTCGTACTGATAAAAATGTCTGCTAACGACAGAAAGGAGGCATCAGCTGCAACGATAACTAGGTCAAACCACAGTTAAATGTATATAGGCCAGAAACCACTGATTTCCAGTGGTCTGAAACCGCATGAGCATCACCCAAAACCTATCACTTGCAGGATCAGCTAGCTATTAGCAGCCCCCCCAGAAATCTCACGCATTGTCGTGAAATAATTTGCTAACGTTGGGATAGCAGCGTGGGGCAGGAGCGACGAGCTGAGCTGGCACACCGAGACATAAATAAAAGGCGAACAAAGACTCAAGCATTTGACTTACTCTGTAGTTGCGCTAACGCTACTACAAAGATAAATGACAACGCTGGAGATCAAATCAGCCCAAGTTGGCGTGAATGCTCGCTCGGCACCCGCATGACCTCGTTTGGCTGTCTTGCAGCGTTAGCATCACAATAACCCACATAGACGTCCGAGTTCGCTGCCAAAAACAGCCAGGCTAGCGTTAGCGTGGCAAACACAGATTAGCCACAGGAGTGTTCAGCTAACGCGTCCTTCACAGCTAAGTCTGGCAGCTTTCTTTGTGTTCCTCTTCTGGCACCAAAAGGCTAGTTTGAGTCGTGCAGGGCGAGCAATGGAGGGTCACGGTTTGAACTTTAAGTTAGCATCGTCAGCTAACCGAGGACAGTCGATGCTGTGACCACTCCTTGCCAGCGCTGCAGTGCACCCACAATCTGCGAGGGGGAAAAAAACGCGACCCCCAAGATACTCAGCCATATGGTAACATTTACGAATTTACTCACCTGCTCTTGGAAAGCCTGCCCCTTCCAGATGATTTTTTTTTTAAACAGTTTTTTTGCCCTCTTTTTTCCCCCCCTCCTCTGGGTTCTGGGTCAAGCTCGTTAAAGACGAAGCAACATCACCGAGTTTTCTATCAAAAGAGAGGGCGGGATCAACGATTACCGTAAAGACGCGGCGCACACAAAATTCCTTCTATCATACAGGTGTTTTTCACGAGGTGAGCGCAGTCTCTAAGTAGTCTGCTACCAGACTAGGGATAAAATAATGTATCCCCTCTCAGATGAAACGTACACTGGCTGGTAAGAGCAAAGCCTATTACAACAAAACGGAAGTGAGGGATTTAAATTGTGTTGTGGAATATAAAGGGTACCTCTCACCGACTCCTATCTCCTCCCATTTATTTCCCTCTGGCCACACACCCACACACACACACACACACACACACACACTCTGATGTAATTTCATTGATTGCCCAAGAACAATAGTCTGAGAGGAAGCACCACTTTCATGGGGAAGTACAACAGTAGCATTCCTCACCAACTCATAAAACTACTAAATAAAACCACTACCAGCGGTCATCTTAAACATCCTACGCATGCGCCCAATCTGCTGGTCAACAGACCTCTTGACATGAATCATGTTTGACCACAGCTATTTAAGGATTTAAGGATCAGTGCATAATTATACCCCTAGGGTTTTCTTTTAGTTTGATTTTTTTTTTTAAAACACTTTAAGTCCAGTAATTTTTTAAAATGTTGTCTGGCTTTCTAGATCTTTGGATGAAATCAAAGACAAAAAACAAACTAGAAACTCTTTAAACAGTGCTTAAGTGTGGGCAGGGTGGAAAGAGGAACAATGCGCGGAATTTCCCCCAGTTTCCTTGAGAGTCCCCCCCCGTGATTCAGTATGAGTAGTCCTAAGACACAGTACAGCGGATATAACACAACACTGCACCCTAGAGGTGCAAAGTGAAACTCCGCAGACATCAAGTTCAAAAAACTATATTTATTCATAACTGCATATCCAGACTACAAATCCACACTAAATTGCCCAGTCAGAAACAATCTGGGAAGTACAAAACGAGGAAAAGAGCTGCAAAAACAACAGTAGAGGTAGTGCGTTTTTTAATAAAACATACACATATAATCTTATTTTGTTTTTCATTCCCAACTTGTTTACAGTTCAGACTGAAAGTTTTTTAGTTTAAAAAAAATATAATGATTGTATGAGGAAGCTAGAAATGTACTTAAAAGTATCCTTATGTAAAAGCATCAGAGGCCTTTACTACGAAGCAGCTTCTTACTGGGGTTCATGGCCTTGGTAACTTATGCTGCAGACCTAACCTGATCGGAAGCAGGTTATTTCAACAGGTATGAAATCACTGCCTACTGACCAATCAGTTTCCTGGAAAATAGGGTCACCACTCTTGGAAGATAGGTTGTCAAATTTTTTTAATAGCCTGAAGTCTTTCTCTTTCCTTGAAGTGCATCAGTAAAAGTTTCTTAAACGCAACTTTATTCACAGATTTCTTTCCCACAACTGGCTGCAAACAATTTTATTATTCTACAGGGATTATGATCCTAAAACAGGGCAAGTCTTTGTACTTGTTGACCTTATATCAAACTTGCACATAAGCTAAGTCTATTTTTGAATTTTTTTAGTTATTCTTTACTTGCTCTCAGAACCTTAAACAGCACCAGAGTTGTGATATTGATAAATCTGTTACCACAGTCTGAGTGCAGACACTCATACTGTTGCTTTGTCTGTAGCAGCTCTGTGGCTTTCAGTCTGTTTTATGTGCTTTACTACTTCATATTAGTTTTATCCTCCTGTGTAAAATCTGCCACCCTGCTGCCAGTACACTTATCCATGTCTTCATTTAAGCATCTTTTTTGCACACTCCAGAATAGAAAACTGGTTTTCCTACAATTAAAGAATCTGAACAGAGATCATGTTTGTTTGTGTCAGCGAACCTTAAATCTACACGTACGCTAATGCACGTGTGACTCATGACAATATGCATTGTGGCACAAGTGACAGTAACTTCCAACTGCAAAGTCCATTAAATCTTTGTTATCCACTGGGGTCAGAGCGCCCCGTTGGTGTGTGTGATCATGTGTCTGCGAAGGTTGCTGGGGTTGTTGAAGCTGGCCGTGCACTGATTGCAAGTGTATGGCTTCTCCCCGGAGTGGGTCCGCAAGTGGATCTTCAGGCTGCCGTTCTGAGTGAAGCGTTTTCCACACTGCGCACAGGCGTACGGCTTCTCGCCAGTGTGAATGCGCATGTGGATGCTCAGTGTGGTCTTGTTGACAAATGACTTGCCGCACAGAGAGCATGGGATGGGAGACTCCCCGGTGTGACTTGCACGATGGACGATGAGGTCTTCGCGATTGTGGAAGCGCTCACCACAAAAGTTGCAGTCCAGGGATTTGTTGGCTGCGTGAGGGAAGATGTTTTGCTGCTGGGGAAACTGGCTCACGTGACTGGGGTGGCCCACTTGACCCTCAGTTACTACTGCCTGTGATTTCAATCCAGGATTCAGTGCTGTCGGAGCCATTTGAGTGGCATGATTTCTTTCAAGTTGGCTGTTTCTCGCCAGTCCAGCACTGTTATCCTGTGTCACTCTCATTGGAGCTCTGTCATTTGCACTGGTAGTGAAATTCAGGAGACTCTCATGGCTGATATTGTGGTCAGACAGAGAGCTAAAAACCTGTAGCTCAGATGCAGAGAAGAGGGTGTCACTTTCCTCCTGCAGAGGCCCTTCACCTCGGCCGTGAACGCTCACAATTCTCAGCTCCTCATTATCACCTGTCACACAGGAGGAACCAGCTGGCTCCAAATTCTGAGCTCCTGTTGCAACACCACCCTGCACACTGTGGTTTCCAAAACCATCGTGACCTGAAATGACAGAAAACAGCATCTTTAAAGGTTACTATTCATTAAACAGAAGCGCTTTAGCCAGTTTTACTGATGAATGAGGAACTGCTTCTGTCTAAGAAAGGCAGACTTTCTATCAGGTGATTGATGTCTGATTTTTTTTACCTTCCTATTCTTGGCTTGTCTGGTCTAATTGTTTGTCAGCCCTATGATGCACAACTGAGCTAGACAATCTATGCTTTTAGAACATGTGTGCTGTGGTAATAATTAATCCCCACCGAACAGAGCTGCAACGATTCCTCGAGTAACTCAAATAACTCGATTATAAAATATCCTTGGTGCTAATTTGTTGCTTCGATGCGTCATTTAAACTCTGCAGCACTCAGATGTCTCCATCTACCTGACTCATTAACTAGCACACTTAAACATGCAGACACACACACGCACACACGCACGAACACATTCACATGAGCACCAAATTTACCTCAACCAGGAGATGCTGTCAGAACTCAGAATATTTTGTTTCCTATCTTCCAAGAGGACAGAGTTTATGAGATTATGTTTACCTTATTGTATTTGACCTTACTGCACATTTAAGAAAATGTTTTCTTTTAAAAAAATATGATTTTAATATGGCACATATATACATTGAAAGGGTTTAGTTCTTTTAATACCAATCTTTTGACACCAATGCACAGTGTTTTTTTCTCTTTTGAATATTTCTTATTGCTCATTAAGAAGACAAAGGTATTTCTTATCTAGTTACTTAATTAACTGATGGAATAATCAATAAAAAAAACTCCATCACTAAAATATTTGCTAGCTGCAGCCCTACCACGAAACAAAAATACACAAAAGTTTTGTCCCATACGACCATGTAAAAAAACAACTTACCACCAACATCTGTCCCACATCCTCCCACGTCATCCTCATCTTTGATCAGAATGACATCTGGGCTCTCCACATCTGCACACTAGCACATTAAGGACAGCTAAGCATGACCAAACTAGATTTCAAACAGAACTATATGTATACATTTCTGTACTGTATGTACCTGCGCTTGAGCTGCAGAGGAGGTGGTCTTTGTCTGTGACTGCAGGACGATAGAAGCAGCCTCTCCACTCACCTTCTGAGCCACTTGTGATTTAATGAGAACTGAAGAAGGGAAGGAAAATATTTATTATTTATTATTCTTTATTTAACCAGGAAGTGAAACTCTTTAGATGTCTTTTATGAGTGTCCTGGCCCCACATAGGCAGCAGTAACATAGCTAAAAAAAACCTCAAATGGTGTTGATATAGTGATAGAAGATTACAAGGATACCTTTATCTTTAAATCCAGCACTGTTAATAAAAAGCACATAGACTGTAAAGTTAAGGGGTTTTTTTTAGCAGCACTTTTGCACCACATAGGAAAGGCTTGTGGTAGTTTTATTTAAAGCAATAGTAACAGCAGACCATGTAGTCACATGTCAACAGTTTGCCTTGTTCAATAAAAGCATTTTCAAAATGATAAAATGATTTTATTTAAAGGGCAAAGACTATTTAGAGTCTGGAGTGAGTGTGAGCAGAAAAAACATGCAGAATATGCACATTCGGTATGCTACTTTCAGGTGCTCCCTTGTCACTGGGGGTCGCCACAGTGGGTAGCTCTACATGTATGATACACCTATGCCCCTCCCCAAATCCCCAAAAGGAGATCTGTGTCTCCAGCTGGAATCGAACCAGCAACTTTTCATTTGTGCGAGTGAATGCGTAAACTACTACACTGAATATGCTTCAAAACATTTCTTATTTATCGACACTTATAAAGTGTGAGAGGCATGTTAGGGCAGAGGTCAGCACTGTCACCTCACAGCAAGAAGGTCCTGTGTGGAGTTTGCAGGTTCTGTCTGCAGGTTCTTTCCAGGTACTCTAGCTTTCACCCACAATCCAAAAAGCAGATTAGGTTTCTCACGTACGGCCACTTTAGACCTTTCACATCTACAGCGTAAACTGGCCATAGGTGTGAAATTTTTATCACCACAGCAGAAACCTCTGGATCTGTTATCTGTTATCACATGACCCCAACCAGGTAGGGTTAGGGTTAGGTTGCCAGAAAGTGATTGACTGCCAAAAAATGATTGCCTTTATTTATACTGTTGTAAATGACTTCTTGGTAGGGCTGCTCAATTATGGAAAAAATCATAATCACTGTTATTTTGGTCAGTACTGAAATCACCATTATTTAACACGATTACTCACTGACTTCATAAACACACTGCATTTATTGCAATTAAAAAACAGTGAATACCTTGAAATCTAGTGCACTTCTACAATCTCTTGAAAATAAATGCTAAATTGAAAATAAAATACAAAATATATATAAACAAAATATAAAAATTATAAATAAAATAAATAAATAGATAGGTAATGACAGTTATCACGATAAATAATACTAGGAAGAAACAGGACCAGATTATTTAGACCAAATAAATTTACTCACATTTTAGTGCGCTGCCAGAACATACAGACAGATCCTGTACGTGCATCCAAAAGGTTTGGTATTAACGTTGGTGGGGACATGAGCGGGTCCAGTGCGGTGCTAATTACCAGAGGTGGGAAGTAACGAAGTACAAATACTTCGTTACTGTACTTAAGTAGATTTTTTATGTATCTGTACTTTACTTGAGTACTTTTTACTTTTACTTTTACATTTTTACACAAGTATCTGTACTTTCTACTTCTTACTTTTTCAAACAACTCGTTACTTTTTAACACGTCAGAGAGAAGTTTGCACTTCCGGTCAGTGTGCCGTCAAACATCAAACGATCTGAGCCTAAAGGGAGGAATAATAACAAACAAGAAACAATCGTACTGCGTGTTCTCCATCCCCGGGGGCTTATCGGGTACAAAGGGATTAAATAATTAATGTCTCATTTATAGCACTATAATCAGGGGTCACAGCGGGCCGGCCCGAGTCCGTAAGTTGTGCTCGCGGGACATAAACAGCTTAGCTAGCACTACTGAAGAGGAGCGAGCATAAAGGGAGTAACGTGTGGCAGGTAAATGCAACGTTTCTAAATGCTAACAAATATCAGCAAACACACAAATTGTCTGCAGTTTGTCACACAGTGTGTCTGCTAGCTAAAACAATAGCTGCTCTATTTCCAGGGAGAGGAAAGAGAGAGAAGTTCACTCGAAAGAAGAGAGGTTAGAATTAAAAATGACTGGAAAACAAACCGAGGTATGTTGACTTTGTGTAATTCAAAGATTGTATGAAAATACTGCAGTTTAGTACGTAATAAACAGGTTAGCTTGTTGTACTGTATTTACAGTAAAGCTCTGAGTTGGTGCACAGTGTTTGTGTTCATGGTCAGAGTTACAGGTTGCGTCAGTGCAGCAGAGATGAGTTTGAATCAAAGCTGCTGATGCTGAGATTCATTCACTGAAATCAACATTTCTACAGCCTGTATGCTGTCAGTGTAGGGGATGGAGATCAGCTCAGATAGCTGTGAAATACTGGGTTACATCTTTGTGAATTCAGTTCATCCACACAAAGCAGTAAACCTCAGAGCAGCAGCAGCAGGTCAGCTGATCACAGCCTGCATACCAACATCATTTACTGGAGCTCACAATAGAAAGTTGTGATTCATCTCCCCATGCAGAGCCACTACAGCTGATCTTAGGGTTCCTCCACCTTCTGAATCCCACTGTAACCCCTGAGTATCCTCATGTTTGAGTTTAGGTGGAGGCACAGTCACCCTCTACTATGGAGAACACAGAGAATAGAGCTGTGCTTAAATTCCCTTTCACAGTTTGTGGCCTACATAACAGAATCAAGCTGAGTGCATTCATTAGGATTAAAATTTAGATTGGAATAACGTTTCTATTCTCATGTATTATTTTATATTACAGTAATATATAATGAGGTTCAGTTAGCTTTACAGAAAGATAGCAGGTAGAATTGTCCTCCAAAGAACTGCTTATACTTTATTACTTTGAGTACATATCAGAGCCTGTACTTTTTTATTTTTACTTAAGTAAAGGTGAACCAGTACTTCGACTTTTACCAAAGTTTTTTTTTTTTTTTTAAATACCAAAGTATTTTTTAACACAAGTACTTGTACTTCTTCTTAAGTACAGAATGTCAGTACTTTTGCCATATCTGCTAATTAGCAAATGTTGGTAGGGATATCTCTCTACCTTCTGTTGCTAATCATGCAAATAATTGGTAGACACATAACGGGTGATATTGGTAGGGACTTTTAGTACCTAATTCTACGCCCCTGATTCCAGACAGGCTGGCCCATTATAGCCCAGAGCAAACGGAAAACTTGCTCTGCTTCATACTAAATCAGAATTATTCGGGCCGACACAGCAAATACCGGTTATACTGGCAACACTGCAGTGTTTGAATTTCAGCTGGTTAACAACTTGGTCCTGTAGCAAATCTCTGTTAATTACCTTGTGGTTGTGAGTCCTTATATTGATGCTATGATTATTATTCCTCATATTAAGACGATGACTGTTATTGTCTCACTGATAAATAAAAAAAAAAAATGCACAGGAGGAACCGATGGTGCTGTTGCTTGTTGCTTTGTAGGTTATTGTAGGCCTAGCAAAGACTCAACTCTGCAGCATAAATCAGGGCTAAGAGTATACTTCCAGAGCTTAATGTGACAAAATAATTGTAATTTTTTTTTTTTTGGCTGATTTGGAGACAAAGTTGAAATCAAAATGCGATTAATTGCACAGACTTACTTCTTGGCCCATATGTGATTAATCTCTCAAACATATCAATCATGAATAATAAGTTGTTTTGAGTCCGAAACAACATTCCTGTCACTGGGTAGAAGCTGCAATCAGTTTTTGACTGTGACTTTTATATATCCTTTATTTATCTGGGTAAAAACTGCTATTGATATTAAAAATGTCTTTTTAAGAGAGATTTGGCCAAGAGGGCGGCAGAAATTGCAAAAACAAAAAAATTATATCACAGTTCTATAAAGATAATTTAAGTGGCCAAAAAGGACTGGATTGATAATGTAGATACAATAACTCAAACTCATAAGAAAACATGTCGTTACTTTATTTTACACATAAGACCTTTATAAATCCTGTTGACTACAGTCTGTTTACAATGTAAAGTAAAATATTACACAAAAAAAACACACACACAAACACATAGAAACATCAAAAATCACTTTTTGGCAGGTTTTGGTACAACACCGGTACTACTCGGCACACTTGCATTTTCAACTCGTTAAAGCCACGCTGTTAACATAAGCAATTATTCAGAATTAAATGACTGTGGGAATTTAATTGTATCGGGGCGGAGTGTAACTCGTTACTCCAGTATGAAATACTTCTGAAGTGAAAATCTCGATACCTTGTGGTTTCGGTCGTGGCTTGGCTATATTTCCTCTGATGGGAGAAAAGCGGCTCGCTGGTCGATTAGTCCTCGTTTGCAGCCTGAGGGAGAATAGCTCACTCCTCATAACCTTCATCCTCGTCCTCAGGCTTTCGTTTTCCTTCAAGCTCTGGGTTAAATGAAGACGGAGAGACGCGGAGCTCTCCGAAAACAGCTGACTGATTTCTGCCACCGCCGCTTTCACCAGCACGTCCATAATGGACAAAAGCTGTGACTCCAGATTCAGGCTCCCCGGTGGCATGTTTGCAGTCATGTTTCACTTTGCTGCGGCCGAGATTTGTGTTGGAAAAAAGGTGCAACACGGTCAGTGGGCTAGCTTAACAAAAGAGACAACACAATGGCCTTCCTGGTAGCATGATGCTCATTACCGTAATACCTGGAAAGGAGGGGCACTTTGAATAATGATTAGCTAGTCCGCGGCTTACACAGTATGATCAGCCTTGATGTTTAATTAGCATAGTAAAGTTCAGTTAATCTTATCTATGATATCTGCAATCATCCTGTAATCATCACTCATTAAGTGTTTGAGGAGAGCAATTTCTGTAGTTTTGAAAGCAATTCTTGCAATGTTTTTAATGGGCCTTACCTTAAAAAAAAAAAAGGTGCTGTCTGGACGACAGCTCCAAAACCTCTCTCTATATAATTAAAGACATTGGTGCCTTTAGAAATGGGTGTGAGTTATTCAGTCTATGTGCACTAATGTCTGTTGTTGGGGATTATTTTTTACTGAGTGAATAAAATGACAAATGTTTAAAAGTAAACTCCAGTAAATAAATTAATAAACAGTGGCTGAACCAAATAATAGACAATTAAATAATACATTAGACAGAGAGTGACAGATATAGTGCCAGACCAACTTTATGACCTTCTTGGTCTCGGAGAAGAATATGTTTATCTTTTCCTTAAAGGTTTTGCCAAAATATGTGCATCTGTGTCTGAGGAGGGAAGGGTTTGTATAGGTCATCACACTTTGTTGCTAAGGAGAATAAAACTCCCAAGTCATGATTAGGAATCTGTGAGAGAGGCAGGTGTGTGTGTCTTTTATGGAGCTTTTATTGCTGATTGGCGAAGCTTGTGCCATGATGCCAGAACCAACCACTGGACGAACCAATCTGAGAAAACCAAGTCTAAACCACAGCTCACTCCAACAGTTTTTGAATTGATAGTGCTTGTAGATAGTGCTTGTTATGTTTAGCTTAGAGCAGTGTTCTTCGGAAGGGAGCACAGACCAGTGGCTGGGAAGGCCTGTCTCCCTGAACAAGATTTGCCCACATGTACATATGATTTCTTCTGATTCTTTAATAAATTAAATGTCATTTTTTAATTAAAGTGTTTCAGGTGTCAGTTTGGTTTGGAGGATATGACAGCCATGATGTTCAGAAATACTATTACATTTCACTTGAGCAGTCCTACACTTGGTCTCAGTCCATTTTAAAGAAGCTCTGGCCCAGAGAAAGCTGCTTCTGGATATTGTTTACATTCCTTTAATGGATGATAGTGTTCTAACATGCATTTACAGAGGTTTTTTTTTGGTTTGTTTATGGAAGCATTCCAGAGCTCTTGTAGTATTTTCTGCTAAATAAATGTGTCTGTCAGAGAGCCCCCACCCCCCCACCAAAAAAAAAAAAAAAAAAAAAAAATCAGCCATTTAATACTGGTTTTATGATTTCTCCTGCTTCTCTGGACATCTCTTTGCAGAATCAGATCAAGTATGCTGAGGGTGCATTCATTTACTGTGGTCCTGTTCTTCGGAACAAGCTGCCTGCGTGAGATCTGACCTGAGATCAATTACATCTGTGTCTACATTCAAAAACCAGACACAAAACATTTTTTCCCACATAGGCCTACACTCAATACTTGTTTTTTTTAATGTTTATTTTTGCTGTTTTCACTGCCTTAAGGCACTGTAAACCTACATGTTTTTTTGTTTTTGTTTTTATCTTAACCACATTGAGTTTATGTATATGACATATACTGAAATGTGCTACATAAATAAAATTGCCATTGCCGATTATTTGCCCACGCAGTCTTTCACAGTGTTGAAACCCACTCCCCTTGTTACCTGTAAAAGAGTCATCCTGTCTGGGCTGCTCTTACCCAGTCTTACATATTAACCCAGGAAAATAGCTGGTTAACCGCTGCTGTTAATCATTGTCATGTGAAGGACAACCTCCCTTCCTTCTTTAACAGATCCAACAATCTGGAACAAATACAGTGACTTTAATGTTTGACAAGAAATAGTTTAACCTTTCTCTGTATAACATTTAATACATCTCTATAAAATACTCTCCCTGGTGAAAAAGAAATCCCATCAAATACTCTCTCAAGGTTTGTTTATTGCACAAACAACCTTTTAATTTGCAAGTTCATCATTTAATTTTTTTTTTTTTCAGAAATACACAGCAAAGAGTGAAAATGGTAAATTTTTGCGTGTTGTGCTCAAACATAAAAAACCAACACATCAGTAAATGGAATAAAACGCACGCAGCAGTACATTGTCAAACATGCTGTAACTGCATCACATCATCATCACCAGCATTTGAGTTTTGAGTGATTTTGTTGTACTTCATTACTCTGACAGTAGTCAGTCCAACGCCAAACTAAGACTTGCTCCTTGTAGTATGATAAACAATCTTTTTGGTCTTTTCAGTCTTTTTTGTTTGCCAGCGTCTTTCTAAGACTCTGCCTCCACTAACACTCCCTCATCTTCCTCCACCTCACAGCTCTTTGATGCACTTTCCTCCTCAACGGTTCCCTCCGTCTCTGTACCATCTACTGGTTTGTCCTCTTGACTGCTCATTGTCTCATTCTCAGCAGCCTCTTCCTCATCCTTCTCTGGCGATACCTCTCCTGGTGCATCGTCTCCTTTCTCCTTCTCTTCTCCCTTGTTACCAGCCTTCTCTTTCTCCTCCTTCTCTTTGTCCTTCCTCTCTTTCTCTATTTTGGAGAGGCTGTGGCACAATGACTGGACATACGTGAACACACACATTGGGTCTGGGTTGTTACCCATCATGATCATGTCACTCACTTCCAGCAGAGGGAAGCAGTCAGCCAGGGACCTGACAGGTATGCACAGAGGGATGAAAAAACATATTCATATTAATACACTGAGAAAGAGATTTGTAACCTCTTTTTGGTTTGATGGTGGGGCAATATAAATTAAATTTACACAAAGGCATTGTGAAAATGTGTAAAGTCCTTGCTGGGTTGCAGTCAGTCTTTGATAAACCATGAAAAGTTAAACTTCAGTGATCCAGTGTGAAATAAGAAGTTGGAAACCTGCCATGGCTGAAGTGATGTTTTAGAGGCAGAAGAAATTGCTTATGAACAAAGAATTTAGGCAGTTATTGTGATTATTTACAGGCACCTATTTTTCTTCTGGATTTAGAATAGCCTTAAATAAGTCATGGTTCAAAAAGATCCCTTTTTTTGGTCTTGTACTTGCCTTGAATGCAGCTCCTTGGCTCATATGAAGCCTGCTTAAGGTCCCCCTTTCTTCTGATGAGCGGCTTCTCTACTGGCCAGAATTAATATGAGCCTCCACTAATGTACATGCCGAATGTGGCAGAAAATAAACTTTTAAGTTCAAATGGCAAACATTTCAGCATATGTTGCAAGCCAACACACACCCATATTCTTTTCACTGCAGTTTTCCTTTTGCATTTTTCACCTTGACCTTGTTATATTATAAAATCCCAACTTTTTAATATGCTTATAATTGTATTGTTATTTTGTTTTAGAGCTTTCTTCCTGTGATGATGCAAAACTGAACCGAGTGGCAAAATGGAAGAGAAAGAATCAAGAAATCCATACTCTGCAGTTTTGAAGGCCAGAGTGAAGTTTTTCTCCCTGTCCTCTCGAGTCAGGGAGCTGTAGTCAAAAGCGTCTGGAAAGAAACGATGAATCAGAGCACAGAATGCCATCCCATCGCACCAGGATGATGAGAAGTTTTCTATGTTGATGCCCTAAAAAGATCAAGAAACAGACGCAGGGAAGGCACATCTTAATTTACCTCTTCTTTTATCCCTGGATCTCGACAACATAATTGGAAGTTGTGTGGATCTGTCACATTAGATTTAAAGATTTAATGTTGAGCTCACCTCATAGTTTCGAGTCTTGTTGCGACACCACTGAAGTATCTTCTGTTTGATTGAAGCTCCTGTGGCCGCAGCAGCAGATGACTTTTGAATCTTGAAGTTGCGAGTTATTGGTGTCCTAGAAATGTTGCAACACAGTTTCTGATTTAACCACTAGTGGAACATATTTTACTATCACCCTCTAATTTGAGGTACTAAGCATCATGTAGTTACTCACTCTGGTGCACCCTGCTGAAATTTGGCGATAATGTCGTTTTTAGCAGATGCTCTTATAGAGCGTGCAGAGGGTCTTGGTCGGGAGAAAGAAGAGGAGGGGGGACCACTCTTTCTTTTGGGCTTTGCTTGCTTTTCTGCTTCCTTCATCTTTCCTTTGTCTTTTTGCTCTGCATCTACCTCCTTGACTTGTTTTTTCTTCTCTGCCTCTTTTTCATTCACATCTTTACCTTCTTTCTTTTTCTCACATTTACTTCTCTCTTTGTCTTTGTCCTTCATGTCCCCTCCATCTCTTCCAGTCTCACCACTCTGGATTTTTTCCACTTGCTCTCCTTTCTTGTTTTCTTCTGCTTCTTCCTCTTTATCTTTTTCTCCACTTTCAGAATCCTTCACCTCAGCATCAGTAGGTGCTTTGTCTTTATCTTGTGAAGCCTCTTCAGTATCACCTTCACCAGACTCTGGCACAGTCTGAGGTTTCTTTGTGTCTCCTGCTGTCACCTTTTCTCTCTCTTCTGATACTGTATCTTCCTCAGCCTCCATTACCCCCTGACCTTCTGCTCCTTCCTCTAGGTCTTTATTCTCCACCACCTCTGGTTCACTGGGCTGTACAAAAATGAAGATGTGTTTGGTTATTTATTTTGTGCCACATTTCTGTGTTGTGTATTACATAGTGGTGCTCTTTTTCTAGACTGCAGATCTGTTGATTTATTTGCAATAAATTTTTATGACGATAACTCCAATGCTTCTATTTTCTGGCCTCATATCAACACATCACGGCAAGGTGAACTTTATTCAGTGTAAGTATTGACAAGTTACACAGTAAATCTGTCAGGGTTTGGGTTCAACTCAAAGAAATCAGCCAACAGGAAACCCAAACTGGGGATTTGTGTGAGTTTACGAGATGCTGTGTTGATGGTGCATCTGACTTCTAATCTTCAAACATTAACATAGTGGTTTACACAGTTGCCTAACTAGCAAAAGAGCCCCAGTTTAATTCATCCTGGGACAAGACACAAATCTCTTTAAGGTTGTGTCAGGGAGCAGATTCTTCACATTCGTTTGACTGTGTGAGCACTACATCACATTTTCTCTTCAGTATGAAGAGTCTTCCTCTTTTCTTTCATTCATTTATGATGGCCATCTTCTGCGTTTCAGCCTCGTAAAGAGGAACTTTTCTGTTTGAGTCCCTGCATAATTTTAGCATATAAGTGGCCAAACAGAGTGCAACGGTGCACGGCAAATGTGTTAAAGAACACAGACTGTTCTGCTCCAGTTCCACAATTAAAATTTTTTTTTTAATTGCCTTTGAATAGTAATATTATGAAACATGCCGTGTTTATTAACCTTCACAACTGTATTTTTTTTTTTTTTTTTTGTTATCTTCATTGTTTTAGGTGTAATGCAGATCAACAGTTCATTTGCTGGGTGCTATATTTTTGATAGATTTCTTCTATTAACTTTTATTTGTATTTTCAAAACTATTGTGTCTTATTTTAGTGTTCGTCGTGGTCTTTCCATGTGAAGCTGTTTGAACTGTTTGTGTGAAAGCTGCTGTATAAATAAACCTGACTTTCCACATGTTACATGAGGGATAACACAGTCCTTGTAATGTGAGACCTGGAGCTCTGGGATTTGTTGAGTATTATAAATATAAATCTCAAACACAGTTTGAACTTTCAAATGTAAAATTTGGCTGTTAAAAAAAGCTCATATTTTAAAAAATCCCCATCAAAACTAACCACAAAGCAAAAACCACAGGTATTATAAAATTAAATATCAAACTTTTTTTTTTTTTTTAAATTAAGAAGAAATCCCAGATTTATGAATCTCATTTTTGAGACAGTGCAGAATAGTGCATCTTTAATTTAAAGTTTAGTGCACACATTATTTTTTGTTATCATCATGATTAAATATGCCCGTGTACCCTGTTTATTAATGACCTCCCGCAGGAACAGTCACACCAGTTCAGGCTTTGCAGCAGTGACTCATCAGTGGGAATAGGAAACTCCACCACCGTATGTGTGTATTAGTGTGTGTCATGTGCACTACTTTGCATAACTTGTGTGAATGTGTGTGTGTATTTATGTGTGTATATGTCATTCTTCAGCCAGTAGTAAGAACAGGTGGAGCAAATGCTGCCAAAAGGCCTTTCTCCTACTCTGCTGTCCCAGCACACCACCTGCCACGGCTACAAATACGCTCACTGCCTATTCCTATTCGGTATGGGACATGATGACAGTCATTGTAGGTTTTTACAAATGTGAAAAAAGGTAATGAAAATACAAAAACATTACAAACCTGATTGCAGTTGTTGTTGGTGTCAGTGTGATTGGTTGCCTCTGTGGAACTGGATGCCTCCTGTTTGGGTGATTCTCCATCCATGATGTCCGTAAATATCTGCGTATCAGCTGGATTAGAGGTCAGATCAGACTTTGGGACACTAATGCTAATATTTTAATTTAGTAAAAACTGAATCCTCTTCACAGGAGCCCCTCTTAATGTCTTTGCATCTCACTACTCTGCCTTTCGCCCCTTCTCTGGCAACTCTGCCCTGTGTTTTTGGTGTGTCTGTTGGTTTGTGAATATCCCCCTTCACCCGACACCCCCGCCCTCTGCTTTGTGAGGATTCCTGTGCTTCTTTATCTGACCCTTTGGACAACACAGGTTCCCAAAATAGAGTTATAGTGACATAGGCTCAGTCCTGCGGGCCGGACAGCTGCGTCTGCTGTGGAAACCATGGTTGTACACATACATATACACACAAGGGTGCAAGCACCGAAACCACTAATGGTGCATTTTTTTTTTTTCCTTTTCACAAACTACAGACACAATTTAGCCACTGTCTGCCAGATTTATACGCTCTTACTGTAAAGTGAGCTGATTAATTAGAGTATTGGACTGTTGAGATGTTTAAATGAGCGAAATTTAAAGCAGCAGTTCAACATGGAGAAATACATTTATTGTCAAGAATAAGTATGAACCAACACTCATGAGTGGGCAATCTCAGCTCTGCTGAAAAGTAATAAAATCTTTTTTTGAATTAAAAAAATGCACCTACCTCGAAATATTTCAACACTTAACCCAAATGTGAATGTAGGCCTTCTCTTATTGGTGAAAGTTATTGTAATAAATTTGTGGATACTCATAATTTCCCTTCCATTATGCTGTTTCATAAAAGTGGAATCAAATGGTCCATATGCATTTCTTTTTATCATTCCACTCAACACTCACTGCATATGCAGGATAGAGTACAAAATATTAAATATAGTATATAGTTTCTGAACTAGTTAGCACAGGAAAAAAAAAAACACTGTACCAATTAACTCATTCAACACAACACAGATGGTTTTAAAAATAGAGCGCTCTTTATTCCCTCCCTGTCATTATCTTTTTCTGGTGCTACATCCTTCAGTCCCTACCCCCATCTGTATGTGTCTTGGGGACTTTAAATATGTCAACACCTTCTTGTCCATCTCTCAGACTCAAAAAGCTAGCAGAGCACAACTCCGCACTTGATGCAGCTTGGATGTTTGAAAACACAAGGATGCTATAAATGAGGAAAACAAGAGAAGTGAGGTCTTTACAGTATGTCCCTACTATAAAATACTAAGATGACAATGTGTGCACATACAAATTGTCTGCAGTTTAAGCAAAGAGTTTCTTGCCAGTCATACCATGTCACACTGTAGAGAACTGAAGTAAACCCTTGAAATATGTTAAAAAGTTAGTTTAAGGTGCAGGTTAGGGAAGTCTGGGGGGTACAGTTTGCGAAGGGGGGGATTGTAACTCCCCAGATGTGCCCTGATGCCCTTCCTGATGTGTGGGCAGGGTGCATGCACAGCAAGCCTAAAGTGCCTGCACTTACAGCAATTTTACTTTTTGGAGTCCCTATTTGGACAAAAGTATGGAAGATTAAGAGGCATGGCCTCTTAATCTTTAAACTCAGGATTGCCTCTACAGTCAGCCTTTACATTTGAAAAGAAAAAAAAAAAAGTCACTCTGAAGTAGAGTGATACTGTTACAGGATGCCACTGTTGGCAATTTGTGAAATTTCTTCTCGCCTAGATAGTCCACGTCAACTGTAAGTTGCGCTGTAGAGTGGAAGCATTTAGGAACCATGGGTTTCCATGGCTGAGCCGCTCCTGTATGTGTGTAGGTGGCCCAGCAGTGTGTATAGTGTTTGGGTTACCCACAGAAGAGTCTCATGTGGATCCAGAAGGCAAGACTTCTGTGGGCCTCATAGGCAGCCCACAGAATTCCTTAATGCAGCTATAATTTGAGTCTGACCATTACATTTTAATTTGCCCACATGTGGAATTTCTACATTCTCAGTAGAATTTCCCTTGCTACCAAACACAAGATATTGTTTAAAATCTGACAAGTACTTGATAAGACTTTATTGGATGAAACTTGTGCTCATGCTGTTGGGACTCCTCTAATCGCTTGTCTGAAAGGCAAAAGAGAAAAGTCAGTGCAAGTTATGAGACGCAGCTCTGGTCACCTGAAGATATAGTAAGACATACCCGTAGAACACCTGTGATGGGAGTTTGTGTGCTGCCCTGGTAGTAGCCTCTCAGCACAGGACTTGTATACAAGCTGGGATTCTGAAGGCTCTGACCTCCTGGAATGGTCACAATCTGTTGATCAAAGCTGGGGTAGAAAGGCTGGTCTTTCAGGTAGTGAGTGCTGTGAGCGTAGTCTCGTCCCTGCTCGTAGTTCTGGCTGAAGTGACTCACTGTGCCCACAGGGTACTGGCCAGTCAGGAACATGAAGTCAAAGTAAGGATAGGGATTACCCCAGAAGCCACCCATTCCAAACTGTTGTGCACTGAAGACTGGGGATGCCAGCCCACCTGCAGCAGCCACAGCTGCCGCAGCAGCCTCCATCGTAGCTGGGACAGTCCGGCGGCCTAGTTCTTCTGTCTCAGACTGGTAATCGCCAGCCTCAGCAGCCTTCTCAAAGTGGGACAATTCTCCTGGTTGGTATGCAGGTAATGGTGGCAGAACTGGACCCAGCGAGTCACCTGTGCTGGAGGCAAGACCTTGAGCGCTGGGCGAAGTTTCCTCACCGAGTTTGGGAGGTGGAACGGCCCAGTTGATTTCTGAGGAAGGCAGAGACGCAAAGTCACCAAGGAATCTGGTCAAGACTTTCTAGTGACAATTTAGACTGCATCATTACAGTAATTACCCGACTGAGGTTGAACAGCCCCCCCGGTTTGTGTAGAGCTGGCTGTGGAGCCTCCTGCCTGAGCAGGAGCAGACAAACTGGAGCTGGCATATGTTGCTGGCAAGCCCTGGACAGCATATTGAGAGAGACCAGGCTGCTGCAATGGGACCCCTCCATACTGAGTATTGTAAGGCACTGCTACAGAGGAGTAGGCAGAAGGTCCTCCCTGGCTTAAGGCAACATTAGCAGCAGCATTTGTGTTGCTTGTGCTTGAGGAAGCGCCAAAATTTGAACCTGGGTGAGAGATCACACAAGATTTTAATGTGAGCAATATTTGTTCTGCATCATGAAATATTCCGTTAGTTACCAGCTGCAGGTTGAACAGGCACCCCAGTTTGTACAGAGCCGGCTGTATATCCTCCTGCCTGAGCAGGTTGGGACACACCGGCGGTGACATATCCTGTCGGGTCACTCTGGACAGCATATTGAGATAGACCTGGATGCTGGATGGGCACTAAAACCCCTCTGTATTGAGGGCTGTAAGGAACAAGTCCGGGAGACAAGCTAGCTGAAGGTCCTCCCTGGTTTGAGGCAACATTAGCTGCTGTGTTTGTGTTACTCCTACTGTAGGGAGTGCTGGGATTAGAGCCTGGGTGAGAAAGATGTGAAGTTCACAGGGATTCCACACATAGTTTTGCATATTTGGGAATATTTCACCTACCTTTCTCAAGAGGAAAGCTGTATAAATTTACAATCAGCAAAACAAAGAGGGAACCCCTGAAACCATTTAAAAACATGAATCAACAAGGATCTACCAAAAAAAAAAAAAAAAAAACGGGGGGGGGGGGGGGGGGGGGGCAGGAAAAAAAAAAAAAGCCAGTTAAAGTAAGCCTACCACATACCCCAAGAAGACACTTGCAGTCATCATTCTGAAGACTACTAACAGAAAATCTGTCTGAGGTGAAGAGTTATAAATGCTGCCATAGAGCAATCTTAACCAATCAGAGGTTAATGAGGTAACAGCAGACACCTGCTAGAAAGGTGCATCAAGCTTCAGCAACTAGTGTAAACAAATGTCGGGGGTGAACTACAAACAAAGTTTAACACAGCCGGGCTTTCTTTGCATGTAACCTAAAAACCCTGTCAGCGATAAAGGATATCATGATGGCAATTGTCTGATTTCTTCGTTAAGCTGGGCTTTCTGTTTCAGGCTCTTCATCTCATTGTGACAATGGGATGCAGAGTTTGTGCTGCTGTAACTTTACAGCTCAGCTTCATTTGTGATGTTGGTAAGGTACAGCTTAGTAGCTTGCACATATAAAAAGCATTTGCCCAGCAGGCATTCTATATTGCACTTAAAACATTCTGCAAATGAAATGAATGTTTGAAAATTTGGCTCTTCCAACCAAATTTAAACTGAAACTGTGAACATAACCTGCACCATACCAGGTTATATGTTCAGCATAAGTTACCATGGTGTTGTAGTTAGTTAAAATGAAAGCCACTTTTGTGTCACATAAAGCTGACTTTGAGCTCAACATAGCTCACTCTGCCATTAATCTTGCATCAAAGTTACACCCCTCAGGTACAAAGTGCCACTGGCTCCCATAATGACCTTCATGTAGATGTTTAATGTAGAAAACTAACAAGGTTTTATTGGCATTTGTCTTTGGGTTGATAACTGTATTTTGTGTTACTCTAATGCAGTTTTATTCTAACCATTAATGCATCAAATTCTCTTCTCACTGTTTTGTTGATCTTTGTTGTGAGCTGTGTTAACAATGAACCACAGTATAGTCCTTTATCAGACTTCTAGACTGTTTTAAAATTTCAATAACATTTTAAATATGTTATAAAGAAAAGGGCAATAAAAAACAAAAATTAAAGTTTGTTTAAAAAATGCACTTAATGGTAAATATGAGTCTTGCAGAGGTCTTAAAACACTCTTATACAGAGTTTAAAACATTTTCAATATTGTACTGCTGTTGATCACAAACTATGAATCTGCTCTGAATGAATTACCATATTTTTTTTTTTATAATATAATGAACTTGATTTGGGGAAGGGAATTAAAATGGCTTGTTGCAGACAGGAAATGACCTGGGGAGCTCCACCAAGCTCACTATAATTAAAATGAGTATTTTGAACTGTGCATCATGCAAAGCTACTCTAGTAGAGTCCAAGAATAAAAATCCAGAGCTGGAAATGAACATTACAGTCCTCCTTTAAGCTCTGGTCTGTCGTCTGTGGGGTTGCTACAGAGTTACTTCATAAACGCTGGTTAAACTGGTAACTTGTTACATCTTTGGTTGAGGGCAGCAAGTTGAGATCGTAGAAAGCATTATGCATTTATAAATGCTGTTCACACCTGAGTGGAAGTGTCTGCAGATCATTGACTACAAACTGGTGCATGTTTGACATGCTAATCATTATAGAAACTACTTTTCTCTCCATCCTCCATGAGTTTCTATTAAGAAAGCTGTCAAAGCTACATTAAATTGACCACTTGAGGGTACCATATAATATAAACATTGACAAGTCATCTTATGTTAAGGCAAACAGCAGACTTAGGACTTGTCTTCCAATATTTCTCAGATTTAGTAACAAGGTCTTTAAAAAAAAAAAAAAAAAAAAAAAAAAAAAAAACTGGTTCAAAACAGATGCCTTTAAATCTTATGAATTCGTTGCATGCACTGTCATTTGCTTTAGATTTCCTTCCCCTCACCCCAAATCCATTTTCCCCACTAGTTAACTTTGAGCCCTGGGGGGGGGGGGGGGGGGGGGGGGGGGGGGGGGGGGGGGGAAGAGAAAAAAAAAAAAGTAATGACTGAAACTAGAGATTCCGTTTACTAAAGTGTTAGCTTGAAAAGCCATTAGTGGTAACAGGTGATTGTCTCAACACATGTAGTCAAACCTCTAACTCCAACAGAATGTTTGGATCCATTTAAATAGGATCATTTGCATTTGTCATGCTGGTCAGTCTACCAGGGTGCTTAAACTTTTGGTTTTACACCAGCCATACAATCATTCAGTTACTTTTCTAATTGTACTGCTACAATTAGACTGAACATACTTTAGGTTTGTCTGATACAGTTTGTCATTACTGGACCACTGAAGTGAGCACATCAGAGGTTGATTAGAAAGCTTCAAATTATAGAAGGTAACTCACTGATTCAGCATTGAATAGCACTCCCTCTAGAGCAATTTATGTGTAAACATGCACTGTGAACTGGACGGAAAAAAAAAAAAAAAAAAAGTAACCATAGTTTGACACCTGAGCCACCCACTACACAAAAGATTGAAGTCACCAATTCAAAACAAGCCACGTTTATTGGATCAGATAGGGACGTTCCTGTTGCAACATTTAACCAGTTCAACAAGTTGCTCAGTTCAGTGATGGGAACTTGAGTTGTTGGGATTCTGCCAGTACTTCATCTGAAAGGCAAAAAGATGAGTTAGTGCAAGTTACAAGATGCAGTTCTGTCACCTGCAAATGAATATACATATGAAACCTGTTAGAGAGGGAGTTTGTGTGCTGCCCTGGTAGTAGCCTCTCAGCACAGGACTTGTATACAAGCTGGGATTCTGAAGGCTCTGACCTCCTGGAATGGTCACAATCTGTTGATCAAAGCTGGGGTAGAAGAAAGGCTGGTCTTTCAGGTAGTGAGTGCTGTGAGCGTAGTCTCGTCCCTGCTCGTAGTTTTGGCTGAAGTGACTCACTGTGCCCACAGGGTACTGGCCAGTCAGGAACATGAAGTCAAAGTAAGGATAGGGATTACCCCAGAAGCCACCCATTCCAAACTGTTGTGCACTGAAGACTGGGGATGCCAGCCCACCTGCAGCAGCCACAGCTGCCGCAGCAGCCTCCATCGTAGCTGGGACAGTCCGGCGGCCTAGTTCTTCTGTCTCAGACTGGTAATCGCCAGCCTCAGCAGCCTTCTCAAAGTGGGACAACTCTCCTGGTTGGTATGCAGGTAATGGTGGCAGAACTGGACCCAGCGAGTCACCTGTGCTGGAGGCAAGACCTTGAGCGCTGGGCGAAGTTTCCTCACCGAGTTTGGGAGGTGGAACGGCCCAGTTGATTTCTGAGGAAGGCAGAGACGCAAAGTCACCAAGGAATCTGGTCAAGACTTTCTAGTGACAATTTAGACTGCATCATTACAGTAATTACCCGACTGAGGTTGAACAGCCCCCCCGGTTTGTGTAGAGCTGGCTGTGGAGCCTCCTGCCTGAGCAGGAGCAGACAAACTGGAGCTGGCATATGTTGCTGGCAAGCCCTGGACAGCATATTGAGAGAGACCAGGCTGCTGCAATGGGACCCCTCCATACTGAGTATTGTAAGGCACTGCTACAGAGGAGTATGCAGAAGGTCCTCCCTGGCTTAAGGCAACATTAGCAGCGGCATTTGTGTTGCTTGTGCTTGAGGAAGCGCCAATATTTGAACCTGGGTGAGAGACCACACAAGACTTTAATAATGTGAGCAATATTTGTTCTGCATCATGAAATATTCCATTAGTTACCAGCTGCAGGTTGAACAGGCACCCCAGTTTGTACAGAGCCAGCTGTATATCCTCCTGCCTGAGCAGGAGCAGACAAACTGGAGCTGGCATACGGTGCTTGCATGCTCTGGACAGCATATTGAGAGAGACCAGGCTGCTGCAGTGGGACCCCTCCATACTGAGTATTGTAAGGCACAACTACAGAGGAGTAGGCAAAAGGTCCTCCCTGGCTTAAGGCAACATTTGTGTTGCCTGTACTGGAGGAACCACCAATATTTGAACCTGGGTGAGAGATCACACAAGACTATTAATGTGAGCAGTATTTGTTCTGCATCATGAAATATTCCATTAATTACCAGCTGCAGGTTGAACATCCACCCCAGTTTGTGCAGAGCCAGCTGTGTATCCTCCTGCCTGAGTAGGATCAGAAACACTGGAGCCAGTGTACAGTGCTGGCAGGTTCCAGATAGCATACTGAGAGAGGTCAGACTGCTGCACTGGAACCCTTACATACTGAGCATTGTAAGGCACAACTACAGAGGGGTAAGGAGGAGGTCCTCCCTGGCTTAAGACAACATTAGCTGCTGTGTTTGTGTTACTTCTGCTGTAGGGAGCACTAGGATTGGAGCCTGGGTGAGAAAGATGTGAAGTTAGAGATTTCCCCATATAGTTTTGTGTATTTGAGGATGTTTCACCTACCTTTCACAAACGGAAGGCTGCATATATCCCCAATCAGCAAGACAAAGATGGAACCCCTAAAACCATTTAAAAACATGACTCAGCAAGGTGTCTACCAAGGGGAAAATCCAATAAAAGTAAGCCTGACACATACCCCAAGAGGTACTCTGCAATCATCATTCTGAAGGATACCAGTAGCAAAAACATCAAAGGTGAAGGGTTATAAATGCTGCCAGAGAGCAGTATTAACCAATCAGAGCCTAATGATCTAACAACAGACACCTGCTGAAAAAGTGAATTACACTTCTTTCTAAACAGGTGAGGTCAGGTGATAATTTCAGGATGTGTTTGAATGCAGACAATTAAGAAGGTTTTCTTTGTGCATTGTGTTTGTCTTGTTATTCAGGGACATTATCACATTTTCATCTCACTGTTCTGTTGATCTGTGTTATGAACTTGGTATTGAGTTGCAGTATCACATTTGATCAGACTTATAGACTGTTTAAAAATGTCAGTAACATTATGCATATGTTTAAGAAAAAATAACAAAGTAAAAATAACATACTGGAAATATAGTAAAATATCACAGTTGGTGATAGGAGGGAGGGGAAGATGCCTTTCAATAAGTATCCACTGACAGGCCTAGAGAAATGGGAGTTAGAGTGATAAAAGAAGTAAGCAGCTACACACAAACAAAAAGATTCAACAGAAAAAACATGGAGCTTTGGAGCCTGATACACCTCAAGGTACAGGGAGAATTATATGCAATGGCAGGATGCAAATGCATGAGTGTGAAATACCAGAAAGTGGAAGAGTGCCATACCTTAGAGGAGGTCTGACAGCATCTTGGGCCATAGCAGGCAAGCTAAAGGGCAATTCATATCACCTGAGCTGGCCTCACAGCACAAAACAAGGTTTTATCAAAACGAAAAGTCAAGGCTCATTTGCATGGTGACAATGAATAAAACACAGTCACACAGTGCATGGTACACATCACTCCATAGTTATTTTAACTGCTGGCAGTTATTAAAGGACAATGACAATTTCTTTTTGAACTGTGTTCTATAAACACAGAGGTCTTTTTTCCAGCATTAGAATACATTGCACAGTATGTCAGCTACAGGAGTAGTATTGAGCTATAGCTAGACATGGAGTGGCTGGAAAAAAATATATATCAACCATATATCAACATACGTAGCTGTATGTTGATATATTGTTATATTTCTCTTATTTTATCATACAAAAAATTTCAAGTAGAAGTACAGATTTCTTGGCAGAAAAATGCAAGAAATGAAACTGAGTTGCTGTTTCTTTTTATTCTTCAATTTAGGTATTCATTTTTACACAGTTTTGGTGGATCTCACATTAACCAGTGCTGCTATGGCCATAAAATGTTTAACATATTTTACGTAACATATTTATTTTTATTTATATATAATCTAAGATCCTTCTGTGAACTCTAAACACTGAGGCTGTTCTGTATAACCAGAAAAGCAGTCCATCTGAGAAACACAATATGGTTACGTTTTGTTCAGTGCAATTGTTTTTCTTATGGTCACACGGTGGCGCAAAAGGACAGTATGAGCATATGCCTACAGAACACAGGATGTAGCTAGTATGTCATGAAACGATGACTCGCCCAAGGGGCTGATTTTAGTGAAGACAATCAAACACCATCTTTGAAGAGAATTTAAAGTTTTTCTAAGCAAAAGTCTTTTTTTTTTTTTTTCTAGCAGATTAAACCCTGAGCACAGACCACAGAAGGGAGCAGCAAACCAGCTTTCGCTTTCATAAGGGTGTGTGTGAGAGAGCTGGAGCTTCCTGTGAGTTCTTTCCCATGGCTCCTTTCATGTTAAAGGACTAACAACGTGTAGATTTAATGGACAATGGGATCACTGCAGGAGATCATAGTATCACGTAAGTGTATATCCTCTCTTGCAAAGACATCAGAAAGCTGCAGACTAAAATTAGAGTGGCAGCTAAAGAGGGCAGGCCTGCCTGCAGTTCCTGGTGTGCACACAGAGCATCAACATCAAGAAGGGTCTAGCTGTGCAGACGCTGCACCAAGCAGAAGTGACAGTCTCCAGAGCTGCCTACAAATTAAGATTTTTTTTGCGTTTATGAACCTTCTAACAAACAAAAACAAATAAACAAACAAACAAATTAAATATCCATTTGCTTATCTGGGTTTTAATTTGTATAATCTTTTGCTACTTTTGGTATTTTTGTGCAATTTATTGCTTAAAATATATTGTTCAATTTATTCAGGTTTTTCAGGGGGGGAAAAAAAATCACACTGATGATGTAGAGGCTTTAAAACCTCACAAAAACTCGTGTATCAAATGTGATATACTTGGCGTTACATGGTTAAACACTCAGGCCTGCAGCTAAATGGGGGTCTGTGGTCATGTGCGGTCATCCAGAATTTTGTTGCTTTTTTCTTCTAGAAATACCATACGGGTGTTGAGAGTCAAAGAAACATATAATAACAAGTCTCCTGCCCATTTTACTGCACAGTCCAGTTTGCAATCACAGTGAGACACAGATTACTAGAGATACAGAGATAATTCACCAGAGATACAGTGTGTGTGTGTGTGTGTGTGTGTGGGGGGGGGGGGGGGGGGGGGGGTCAACCTGAGTATGAATCAGGTTAAATAGCTGTGTCACCTCTAACAGTATTTCTGTAAATACAGGGCTTTTGCCTTAATTTTTTTCACTTTAGCATACTTTGGGCCCCTTACTGCAAACTGATCAGCCAACCCAAGTGTTGTTGTTGTTGACCATGTCCATCCCTTCATGACCACAGTGTATCCATCTTCTTATGGCTGTTTCCAGCAGGATAATGCACCGTGCCACAAAGCTCAGATCATCTGAAACTGGTTTCTTGAACATGACAGTGAGTTCACTGTACTCAAATGGCCTCCACAATCACCAGCTCTCAATCCAATAGATCGCCTTTGGGATGTGGTTTAAGGGGAGATTCGCATCATGAATGTGCAGCTGACAAATCTGTAGCAACTGTGTGATGCTAGCATATCAATATGGACCAAAATCTCAGAGGAATGTTTCCAGCACTTTGTTGAATCTATACAGCAAAGAATTAAGTTCGGAAGGCAAAAGAAGTTCAGCCTTGTACTAGTAAGGTGTAACTAATAAAGCATCGAGTGGGTAAGTGTACATTTGCTTTCCTAATTTTGCAAGTCTGTTTTAAAACCACAGCCATTTTGCTCTTCTTGCTGGGTTCCTACTGGCCCTCAAGATAGATATGAGATTGAGATATCTGTGTCCAAATCTAGATCAGTACTATTGATGGGGACAAAATCCACAGGTCCCCCTACTTTAGTTTCAAAAGTTCATCTGAGGATAGTAGTTATGGTCTAAAAGGACCTTATTGAATACAACATCATGACAGGAAAGCAGAGTGTGCTTTAGGTTAGAGTGCCATTGTTATTGACAAGTTGCCACCATATCTACAGAGTGTACCTTAGTTTTTCAGTGAGGTTCCAAGAAAACAACATGGTGATAGGCAAAATTCCAGAACTGAAGTTTCAAAAGTCACAAACAGATGTCACACCTGTTTGTTTTACACAAATCAATTGAGTTCAGTTATAAAAAGCATCCTCATCCAGCCTGACAGCAGCACACTGCACGAGCCAACACTGTCCGGCATTTTTGTAACCTGCTACAACCTGCTACATTTCAAACATGCTAAAAAAAAAAAGAAAAACACTGTCCTATGTTCACTATCTAACCTCATGATTCACATGTGGCACTAACTTTTTTTTTCACCTTAACTTTTTCAGAAAGAGGAATTAGTGAGTGTGATGGCGAAGTAGAGTCTCGTGGTTTTTCTCTATTTGGGGATCAAATTTAAAAAAATAAAGAATAAATGTGATGACATGTGTCACTTCCCTGTCAAACAGTTTGCTGATGTTGGCACTGACTGGCACGAATGAAGAGTCTGTTTGATTATGCAACACACACACACACACACACACACACACACACACACACACACACACACACACACACACACACACACAGGCATGTTTCCATCACGTTTCTGAGAATAGTAGACTATGGTCTCACACTAAACCAGTAGTTCTCAAATAATCCAGGCCTCGTGGCCCAGTGTCCTGCAGGTTTTAGATGTGGCTCTGCTTCAACACACCTGAGTCAAATATAGAAGTCATTAGCAGGACTCTGGAGAACTTGACTGCATACTGAGAAGGTAATTCAGCCATTTGATTCAGGTGTTTTGGATCAGGGACACATCAAAAACCTGCAGGACACTGGGTCACGAGGCATGGATTTGAGAACCTCTGCACTAAACTAATGATGATTTGTGCATATATGTATGAATCAGTACACACATGCTTGTGTTTTATTAGGCTTTGCCTAATAAAACCATTACCCTAAAAGCAACCGTTACAACTATATGCCTGTAGGCCTGTACTTGGTCTGATCACTAATCAGGCAAAACTGTCTGAACATCCAGACACCCAAAGCACCCCAAAAAGCTCCAGTGCCACTTTTGTGAGGTACATTGTTACCTGAGTCCTCTGTTATGATCTGATCTTATACTGAAGATCATCCTTTTGGCCAGAGTTTTAAAGAAATTTAAAACTTTAAATTTAAATGGGTTTTGATGGGTGGATGCGGGTCAAAGTTTGCAAATGCAGTAGGAGAGAGAATTCCCTAAGGGAGCCCCACCTGACTACACTCACTCACGTTGCAAGTGGTGTGCATGATCCTGTTTAAACAAACCCAGTGACATCAACAAAAGCCAATCAATGGAAATGAAGAATATTTAAACTTCTGGGACTGACAAAAGAGGAAGAGAAGGAAAAGGCTAGACAAGACAGTGGTGAGTGGAGCAGGTAATAATGATTAAATATAATAGTACCTTAACTGTGTGGGAGAAACACTTGAATAATGTAACTTCTAGTAGCATTACATTGTTTCATCTGTTTACTTTGGCATTTAACATTAACTAACTTAGCTAGCAATGTGTCCAGCTGGCTGTGAGTTGAGTTGATACACTGGCAGTTGACTTTATTTGGTTGTGGAGGAAAGGATTGCTTACTGAGCCTTTCCTGATCACATATCTTTTCTCCCAGAGAGAGATGTTTGATTACATTTACAAGGAACAGCTTCTGGAGCTTTATGGAAATCTCAGTATTGTCTTTCATCTTCTGTTATCTCTTCCAGTTAGGTTAGGTTAGGTTAACTGGTGATTCTAAATTGTCTGTCCCACACTGCATTCAACTAAAGAAGTGGGAACAAATGATGTGTTTTGCTACAGACTGTTAGTATCAAAGTGCCTAAATATACTATTTAAAATCAGTTCTTTGCTAAGTTTACTGTGTAGGTGCAACACTGTTTCACCCCTTGAGTTTGGTGTATTTTTTATGTTTGAGTCATTCATAGATCAGTGTTAAGTGGCTTAACAAAAACAAAACATTCCTCTGAAAATGGTCATGTACAAGGACTGGACAGAAAACAAGCAAAAAAGCAGCCAGTGTCCAAAGAAAAACTTTGAAAGACCTTTATAAACCCTTGAGAACTATTGCTCAAGACCACTGTAAAAATTGCAAGAAAATCTGGCTACTTAGAAGCAAAACATTTAAAAAATGAGGGGTTAAAACTTTTGCACAGGACTATATTAATTCATTTTAAATTTGAAGGTAGCAGCACGTGTCGAAAAAACTGTAGCTGCTTAATCATTTGTGACTGGATGTGACTGTCATTGGGGAGGTTCAGTCTGCCATAATGGCACAACAGAAACTTGAAATTCAAAAGAAATGTGCCCTCAGTCTGCTGTATCATCATATAGATACAATGTACTCATGGGTTTCATATCATATCAACTAGGGTCACCGTTAGAATTGGGCTCCACTTTGACTATCAGGGCTTTAAACTATAGTGACTGAACTGTGATTAGAAAGAGGTCATGTGCTTCGAGACCTTTGGTCATCTTTGGATGACGCTATAGCTTGACTTACATACACACAGGAAGTGGTTTCAGGAAGTGTGCTCAAGCTTGTTTGCATGTGAGCATGTTGTGTGTGAGCTGTGTCTTGTGATGAGTAGTGATGATAATATGTGTGTTTTTATAGTAATACTTCCATTAACATCTTTGTCCTCTTGTAACACTCTCTTTACCTTCCTGTGTCTGCTGGAGCTCACTGATACAAACATATAATAAGAATTACTTTGAACAGTATGCATTGTATCTGGGGCCACTAACAATACTGTAGGTATGCAACAGTATGTGCCCAGATTGCTTAGCAACAGTGACACCCCAGCAACCCACAAGATGCAAATTGAAACAAATCATGTTTACCAAACCAAATTAGTTGATTCATTTTGTAATAATGTCACTGTGGCTATTCTGAATCCTTCATCACAAACTCAAATGAAAGAAAACTGAGCCAATGAAATCATCAATCAATCATAATCTAGTTATAATCAATCTTCAGGCTGTCCTAGTGACTGTAGGAAACCAAGCAGGCAAAGGTGTACTGCTGAAAGGCTTTTGCCCCAACCACCTGTTTTGTATAACCATGAAGGACTGGAGCTGTAGAAAAGTAACTCAGAAGACAGAGAAAGAGTAAGTAATGCAACTCGTCTAAATCAGAGTGTAGTGTAAAAAAAAAAAACCCAAAACAACAGACAAACTCTTGTGACTGCAAATTAGCTTAAATGTGGTAACTATACTACCGTATTTTTCGGACTATACGTCGCTCCGGAGTATAGGTCGCACCAGCCAAAAAATGCATAATAAAGAAGAAAAAAACATATATAGGTCGCACTGGACTATAAGTCGCACTTTTTTTTTGGGGGGGGGGGGGGGGGGGGGGGGGTTGATAGAATCCGAGACCCAGAGCAGAAATTCCATCTTGAACGGCAATTTAAAATAATAATGGATTTAAAGAACAGGACGAACACGGTTACACCTACGTTATGCTAACGTAGCACATTCAGCTACATGACGCACAACGAACACGTGTTCGGTATGTTAACGTAACATTAAGTTATTCCGATAACCATAGCATAAAGAACATACTAACAAGTTAACCAAACCATCAATCCATTGAATTCTTCATCCTCGGTGTCACTTCTAAACAATTCCGTACACTCCGTAGACGAAGCGCCGCTTCCTCTTCTGTGTCGCGTTAGTCAGACTCGTCGTCAGCTGCAGTTCCAATTATTCCAGCCTTTCTGAATCCCAACAGGATGGTTTGTCACTGAAGCCCATGTTTTCTTGATCCATCCAATGACTTCCAGGAAAGTTGGGTGGCGCATTCTCCCAGTTGCCGTTAAGCTGTGCTCTCCATCCATCATCCACTGCGCCCACAGGTTACGCAAGACTGCCTTAAAGCTGCAGTTCACGGAGATGTCAAGTGGCTGGAGTATTTTGGTTCATGTGTTATAAATGTCACATATACATCGCTCCGGAGTATAGGTCGCACCCCCAGCCAAACTATGAAAAAAAGTGCGACTTATACTCCGGAAAATACGGTACTCACTACTGTGAGGTGATGTGCTAACCACTGTTTCCCTCATGTTAAGGATATTATTGTACAAATATTGTGGTATGTAATTTATGTGTGAACATCTGTGTTCTGGTGTTTTATGACAGCGATTTTTTTCAAACTTTTCGTGCCTATGGAAGATCTAAACACAAGCGTGAATGTGTGGAAAAGACAAAAGCACAACATGCATGACACTTACTTGTAACCTTGCAATGGGCTCGAGGACTCAAGCATAGGACACAGTGAAACATTTAGATTTAATGAGCAGAATTATCAGGCTAGACAAGGCACTGCGAGAAAACCTGGACTGAGTGACAATCTTTGAACAGTCTCTTACAGGTCTCCGGTAGGAATGAATGACTGGTATAGAACTTCAGCTAAGTTACAAAACTAAAGTATTTCCTTATCAGGGGCTGGGATTTGAACCAAGTCTTTCTCTGAATTTGCTCCTTTCCGTAACAGTCCCAAAAACTGAACACCGTTTCTGTCAGGCTTCCCGAGAGGGGAGAAGATAAGTATGAGCAAGGGATCCGGGATAAACATGTTTGCAATATTTAGCATTTCAAGTGACCCGAGCAACTCTACTACTAGTAGAGACCAATGTAGCAACAGCTGAGGGTGGAGACACAGCTTAAATGCTATTTGGATTGCAAATGAGTTTCAGGTGCTCCAGCCCAAGAGTGTCAGAAACCACACCCACACTCACTCTGATAGAGAACAGAGAAAGAAGGCAGGTACCGTACCTGGAGGACGAGGGGGACGGTGATACTTTGCCTCTGTTACCTTATCACTTTCACCCATTCCACTCTCTTGCTACCTCACATTCAGATCCAGCAATCTTTTGAAGGTGGTCAAGTTTCTTTTCAGAAGTTATGTTTGGTTTCCGAGTCCCACTTCAGCTTGCTTGGCACCATGTTGACTTTAGCCAACTTCTAATGGACAACTTATTCAGGCTGAAGTCCAGATGAAACCCAAAGACAGGTAGTGTCCCAGAGACTGTCCCCTTATTATTTATTATGATTTTAACATTTCTTATTCCTGTTCTTACTTAGTTCTTACCAGGGTTATAATAGTTTTGGATTTTACATTATAGTTTAGTTTTAGTTAGTTTTTACTTTTTTTTCTTTAATTCAGTTAGTTTTAATTAGTTTTCAGAGTGGATTTTCTCGTTTTTATTAGTTTTTATTTTTGGTTTCATGCTTAGTTTTAGTTAGTTTCAGTTAGTTTCAGTATTAGTTTTAGTATTTTCATACCTAATCAGGTGCAAGATTCAAGGCGCAAAAGTGACTGTTGTGTAATGAAAACTTGACAAAAGATACAGTTTAAAGAAATATATTCAACAACCAACTGTTCACAAGACATGCTAAATGTGTGTAATATTAAGGACACACATGAAAATCAACAGGGAGAAACAAAGAAAAACATGAACTCCCAAACTCAATAAATTCTACAATAAACTCCACAATAAAGTTCAGCATCAGTGCAGCAGATTAACAACAGCTACATGTGGTGTTTGACAAAAACAAACTCTTTGAAGGAGCCAAAGCTCAAATCCAGCTGCATCCTGATGTTCTCACCACCTGAAGCTGCTTCTGTTTTGGAGCTAGCTTGGTTAGATGCTGCTAATTAAACCTGCAGGGTCTTTGCAGCCTCTGTACACAACCTACAGAAGTTGCCGACCTCATGTCCACATTTATGCTTGTGTAGCTGGATTGTGTGTGTTAATTACCTTGTGGTCGTGTGCAGGTGTTTGTACTCAAAGAACCTCCATACGGGACTCTGCCGCTTTCTCGGCAGACCGCAGCCATTACTTTGCGGACCAACGCGGTGAGCGCACGCGCATGCGCACTCACACACACAGCTGTCCTGTGGCGCTCCCAGCTTAAACTCGGAGAGCGGAAACAATGATTTCATATCAATCCACAAGGCTTAAAAAAAAAACAAAACAAGTAAATGAAAGTCAGCTTATCGATAATTTCAGTTAGTTTTAGTTAGTTTTGTAAACTCACAATTCAGTTTTAATTAGTTATCGTTTTTTCCTTTTAATTATAGTTTTTATTTATTTCAGTTAACGACAATGTTTTTTCAATTTCAGTTTTCGTTATTTCGTTCGTTTTCGTTAACTATAATAACCCTGGTTCTTACTTGCTGGTGCACTTCAGCATAGTTTGCAATGTGTCCTTAAAAGCTTTGAGGTACAACAGGGACTCTCCCTCCTGCCCTTTTTTTTTTTTTTTTGCGTTTTTGGCCACAGTGGCTTTTGTTATCAGTGGAGAGAGACAGGAAATGGGGGAAAGATACAGGGGAAGACACGCGGGCAAATTGGCGACAGGCCGGGACACGAACCCGCACCACAACGCGGCATATGTATGTGGTCGCCGGCTTCACCACTAAGCCACCCAGGCGCCCCCCCTCCTGCCCTTTTGAAACTTCAACTTCAGCCAGACAGTAGCACATCCTGCAGGCACTCTACTTTCACCATAACCTCATTTCACGCCATTGTAACTAAGCCATCACAGGAATTAAATCTTTTTATGCTTTTTCTGTTTTGTTTTGCTTGGTGTTGGCTTTTTTTAATTGGATAACAGATTTTATTTATATGCACACAAAGTAAACCCCAACACAACCAAGAAGCTTCCTATTTTAACCCCCCTTCTTTTATTCTTGGTTTAAATATAATATTTCTTAAGCAATAAAAGCTATTTATGGATTGTTCCTCAGAAGAAGCCTGCAGCACTATGGAAAGTCATGAGTTACCACAGTATTTTTTTAACAGCCTCTCAAGTAAAGAAAAAAGAAGAATTGATCAACAGTGCGTTTTTCTCACACACACACACACACACACACACACACACACACACACACACACACACACACACACACACACACACACACACTGGTCTCAGTGGTGACAGGAGGTTCCACAGAGTGCTCACGTTTTGTTGTGTTTTCTTTTTCTTTTTTCTTTTTCCCTGTCTGAGTCACATGATCTCATCCAGCTAAACTGCCTTAGCCTGTTCCCCCATCATCTGCATCTGGAGTTTCTCCCACGGCTTATGTGGCTCCACTATTTGGCGATCTGCTGCAAATGTGTTTATTTTCCTTAGACACTGGCATCCTGAGGACAAGCGTTTTTTCTCTTGCACAGCAGAGAAGAACAACGTAGAGCAGGGAGGGCACAGAGGAGGAAACGGAAGGGAGAGCTGGTCTATATAAAGTCAACGAGAGAGGCTCGAGCAGAGTTGTGATTTGAATGTTTGTGGAGACACCGAGAGGCTGAGCTGTGAGTACAACACTGTAATGCACTGGAGGATATTGTAACTTAGCAACAGAGCATTTTGTTTAGGCAGAATACTTCCCCTTTGAGGTTACACTCGTAAGGATAACTTCTCTTTTTGTCTAACCTGTGAATTTATGCAATGTCTCTTTGGAGGAGGGACCTAATTGTAAGCAGGGTATTTTGTGTCCAGATGTTTTCAGTTACAGCTCTTACAGTTTTTGATTTAAGGCAGTCTAGTTTAAGACTTTCTATTAGTTTTTCACTTTAGTTTGGCAGGGGTAGAGACTCGGGGAAGGGGAGGGGGGCAAAAATGTCTTGCAGCAACAGGCTTGGAGTGGAAACATACCATGACCGCTAAATAAAACAATTATATAATCAGATCAAGCTTTATTCACATTAAACATAACCAAAACAATCTCTCATTTTGCTCATTTAGTAGATACTGTGACTGGAGCCAATTCTGAATGAGTGCAGGTTTGTGAAGTACTTGTTGAGTGTGAGCCTGTGGGACCATGCCAGGGTCTGGGAACAGTTTCTCGGTGCGGCGCTGCCTCACCTTCGCCACAGGTCTGGTGGAGTGTCTGTGTTTCGCTGGAGCCGTGTTTGGATGGGCTTCTCTTGTTTTTGTCCTCAAGGAGGAGGGGTACTTCAGCTCTCTGTGTGTCAACACCACGGGAGTCAATGACACACACGTTTTAGGTCAGTTTGATGTTCTTAACTTCACTAGCTTGAAATAAGACTGCAGTGTTCTTCTGTAAAGTGTCCTTAGGTGTTTGAAAGGTGCTTACAAATAAAAAGGATTATTATTGTTATTAGTGTTGTTCAGCAAACAGCTGAACATTGTCTAAGCGCCTGCAGGGATAAAATTAATTCAAAATTAAATCGTTGAAGAATAAAAATATTTCACTGACCTGTCGCCTCTGTCTTTAACTTATTGTTTCTACAGATTGCAGCGAGCAGGATGAACAGTTCTCCCTTGTTTTTACCATCGCTTCTTTTTTGAACAATTTCCTGACGCTGCCCAACGGTTTTCTCTTTGACCAATTTGGTACTACTGTGACTCGACTCTATGGAATGTAAGTCCAAGGCCTTAAACAGTCAATTAGATGAGAATATTTCTATGAAAATTGTAATCATATCATAATAACTGACAAATTGGTAAAGAGCACAAATATGAGAATATCAATTGTCACTTTTGAGCATCAAGTGCAGCCTGTTTCTCCCCAAGATCTAATATCACATCATACTTGTGGTTGTGGTTCTTGTGTTTTAATCATGACCATACTTTCATTTATTTTTCCTCTTCAGCTGATTCACTTCTTTCAGCATAGTGTGCACTCATTTTGCAAACTTGGTATTGGAAACAGAAATAAGTGCAGTACAGTGTGCACATGCAAAGGAATCAACATAAAAAGCAAGAAACTTTATTTTCTTATTAGGTTTCACATTTAAAAGGTTTTGTAACAAAAAGCAGAACAGCTTTGTCTAAATTTGTGACTGGGCAGAGGGAAGTTTGGGCATCTCTGCCTAAACTACTGCACCTACGACCCAGATCAGCGGTAGAAAATGGATGGATATTGCTTTAGTTGGCGCACATTTTAAAATGTAATAACATCAAAAAGACACATTTTCACTGAATCCAAATGGACTTGTTTAGAAAGGGCAGATCTCTGTTAACCATCCAAAGATTTTCTGATCTTTTATTTTCCTCAAGAATCTTTAGAAAAAGTCACTTTTATGTACAGTAGCCAAAGATTGTTTAGGACGTAAACAAACAGGGGAGTGTTTTTTTTTTCATAGGCAAATTGAGAGGGTGTGTACTGGTTGCCATTACAACACACTGTATGTGTTAACTTGGGCTACACTGCTGAGCACATATTCATAGAGCCAAAGTACCCAAAATATACCCTGTGTGTAGTAATGGCACCCTGCACACATCTTGCTCTGCTTTGAAAATTCATATTGTGAAACCAAGATAACACCATCAGATTTTGGGTATAATAACGTGTTCTTTTCTTGCTCTTTCTCATCCTGAAGTTGGATAATTTCTTCCCCTGACTCAGTGTTCAAGCTTTAATATCTGTGAAACCCTTCACTTAAAAAAAAAAAAAAAAAATCTGGAAAAGTTGGGAAAGCAAGAGAATTGCAGGGAAAGGTCAGGACCACTCTAGACTACCTGGAGGAGGGAGGAATATCTGAGAATTTTAATTTTTTTTTCTGCAGATGTTCAGACTCTATCACTGAGCTGCCCTCCCTCTTCAAAGTTAATCTATCATGTAACATAACCCTGCATACCTGAGCAGTGCACTGGACCACAATAACACACTGACACTGAACAGATCCATATGTTTCCTGTTAAGCAGGGTGAACTGAAAATAAAGAGCCAAGGAAGTTGTGTATAAGACAGCAAGTGCAGATAAGGGCACTTAGGATGGCCAAGAAAAGGATATTAAAGCTCTCCAGATGGCATGAGAAGCATGCAAACTGCTGGTGAAAGATTTGTTTTAATATCAAATTAAGCATATTTATTTAATACATTTCAAAACAACCAGTTTGCCAGCAAGAAAAGTACAGTTAATACCAGAAATGCATAGAAGACATCAGCTCCATATAGAAATAAAATTACTGCATCAATGTCACATTTTAGTTCAGCAGCTGACAATGTATTTTTTATTTATTTTAACATCAGTTGTGTGTTTTGTTTTTGTTTCTGTTGTTGCAATCTTTCAATTGCAGATGTCTTTATACCATCGGTATGTTATTGATGGCCTTCTCAACTTCAGGTGAGAAACAGATGTTTTTAGTTCTTACTGTCTGAATAAATATCAATAAGAATGGGGATGTTACAGCTGGTATGTTTTTCTTTCTCCTGTAGCTCTGGCCATCCTGCTCTTCCCTGCTCTCTCCCTCCTGGCTGTGGGCGGCATCTTATTTCTCATGACCAACATGCAGGTACTGAAACAGTTATTAAGATTAAGAAATATTTTGAAGCAGTAATTCATCATATTATACACTTATTTCCACTGTTTGGAAGTAAGAAGTCAAACTTGATCTGAGTCTTCTCTGAGTGAAAGATATTCCACTCTCTCATTAGAAAACGGCAACAAAGCCAAAACACAAAAACCACCTTCAATGCATTTTTTTTTTCCCCACAAATGCCTCTTGGGAAAATAATGATGATTTATGAATTTGAATTTGATCCAGCGTTTTAAACCACATGCTAAATTCCACCTCAGTAAGATGTGTTTTTGTAGTTTTGCCTCTGTATACCACCGCACACACAGTTAAGAAACTCTTGAGTTTCTAGTGTTAAAGATTCCTCAAGAATCTTTTGAAAAAGTCACTTGCATTTGGTAGCTGTCCACAGGATCTCTCAGTATAAGAGATGTAGGCGCGAGTGAAGGACACAACAAAATTCATCTATCAGTGAGAGCAAACACTTTAGAAGTGGCCAAATCCACAGTCTGAGACACTCTTATAGAAGGAAAGAAGGAATGCTGCAGCCAGCTCAGCAAAACTAAAAGGCCCGAAAGGCCGCACAAGAATACTAAAGCAGATGGTTGCAAATGCTTTCCTGGGTTAGGAAGAACAGTATTTAAGCAAATCAAGGACACCAGGCAAAGAAATGGGCTATACTTCAGTGGCCAAGCCTATGAAAAAGACTGAATGCAGAGACCTACAAACAAAGAGGGTGCAGTAAAGGCCTGACAGAGCATCTCAAAGGAGGAAACAAAGAGTTTGATGTCCATGGCTTCCACGATTCAGGCCGTCATTGATGGCCAAGGATTTTTATCCAGCAATCATTTAATATAAAATTTCGTCCAATTACTTTTGAGCCTCTGAAAATGGAATTGTGTAAAAATGGCTGTAACTCCGTAATAAAACAGTTAAGTTTTTGGTAAACTTCTTTAATTAAAGCTTAAAGTTTGTGTTTCAGGTGCGTCTTGTTTTAAAACTACTGTGGTGGTGTACAGAGGCGAAATTACAATATTTCTCACTGTCCAGAAACTTGCAATAAATGCGAAATATATTTTTACACTGAACAGCAGAAAGATGAATGCAGAAGGGACCAATGTGAAGCCAGAATTCTAAAGAAAGCCCCCAAACTGACACTTTAATACATTCATCTGTTTTAATGAAATTTTCCTAAAGGTGGGAAACCTGTTTGGCTCACATCGCTCCACCATTATCACTCTTTATAGCGGGGCCTTTGATTCTTCCTCGGCACTCTTCCTTGTCATCAAGGTGAGAAAAATGTACACACATAAAAGAATCAGCAGTACATACTGATGCAGCTCGTGTACCAATGATGATCTCCTCTTCTCCTGTAGCTGTTGCATGAATCTGGCATCTCTCTTCGCTCTTCCTTCCTGTTTCTGTCTGCTTGCAGCATCGTTCACCTGCTGAGGACTTTCTTCCTGCTGCCCCGAAAATCAATTCCATACCCGTTGCCGGACCACTACACATACGGGTATGAATCCAGAGCAGACCTCACAAACCCTTCAAACGCACATATAAAATGTACCTCAAGTACAAAGTGTATTTAAAAATAAATAGGAAGAGAAAAATTATAGCACCACACACATTAGTTAAATGTATAATACAAATTAAATAATAGAATACTTGGGGTGAATAAGTAAAGAATATGGACTGTAGTGTGCTTGATTGAAATCCTGCCATCAACACCTTTGATGCATCTCATGTTATCCCTCATTTCCAGTTCTGCCCTATTCTCCATTTTAGCTACATAATAAAAGCAAAAATGCACAAATAAGAAATTCCTAAAGATCTGAATTCACATAATTTTATTAACTGATCATTCAAGGTTTCATTATCACATACTAATGTGTGACTGGATATAAACCATGCTGCACCTTCTGCGTGTGGTAAATCCCACTTTGACCTTTGATCTCAGGATAACCTGTGGCAACTCAGACAATCACATAGGCGAGGTGGCAGCAAATGGAGATGCACAGAAGGCAGAGGAAGCACCACTCAACAGGGACACACCTGTGGAGCAAGGTCTGTGTCCAGCTTACTCGAAGAGATAAAAGAATAAACCAATCATGCGTAGTATTTTTCTCCACTCTTATTCTTATTCCTTTCCCCCCTTTTCCTTCTTTCCTCCTCACTGTGGTCTCCTGTCTGCCTCCCTCAGAGAAGAGTTTCCGTGAGTGTTTGCTGTCCAGGTTCTTTATGTGGCACCTGCTCTGGTTGTCAGTGATGCAGCTCAGGCATTACCTGTTCATTGGCACCCTAAACCCCATGCTGCAGAGGCTAACGGCTGGAGAGTCCTCACTGGGTAATCACACACAAACATCACATCACATCACCTCACTTCAGTTTGTCACTTCCTGTCAAACTTTCATTTGTCTCATATTTTGCTGGACCTTTTTCAGTCATTTTTTGCTATTTATCTTGTTTTTTTGTCCCTGCAGTGAGTCGGTACACCAATGCCTTTGCCATCACCCAGTTGTGTGGTGTCTTGTGTGCTCCCTGGAATGGCCTCATTATGGATAGACACAAAGGCAAACCTCGAGCTGAAGGTAAATTTGTGTGTGTGTGTGTGTGTGTGTGTGTGTGTGTGTGTGTGTGTGTGTGTGTGTGTGTGTGTGTGTGTGTGTGTGTGTGTGTGTGAGAGAGAGAGAGAGATATTTCTGTTGGGTTAATTGTTTCAGAGGTACAGTATTTTTTTTAAATAGAATAGTAATAAACTATAAACTACATGCTTATGGGTTCTAAAGGTGTTTAAATAATCTCTATGATCTGAGTTTTGTTTGCAGCTGAAACTGAAGGCTGCAGAACAACCGGTCCAACAATATCAATATTTACAGATAGTTTGTAGCAGTGTGCAAACCCATAACAGAGGACTCACCCTTTATAAACAATTGCAGACCTGATAGTTTTCACATCATTGCATTTGTGGGAATTATTTTCCCTTTAACTTGATTACAATAAAATGTATTACCTTATTTTCTCGAGCTGGTAAATCACACTGAGGGGTTTACATTTAAATAATATTAGTGTTTAGTTTTGTGCATGCTATTCAAACTATAGTCATTTTATGCCTTATTTCATTTGCTTTTGTTGTACTTGATTTTATACTAATGATAACAGTGAAAAGGTTATCATTAGTATCATTATTGTGGGAAACCTGGAGGGTTCTGCAAGTCTAAGCTCCTCAGGTAGATCTTCCAATAGCTGTGGTGAGCTAAAAGGAAAAGCTTTATTCCCTTTAATCTTCAGTCTCATCTGAAGAGCAGCCGGAGGGCTGCTGTCTGAGACCCTCAGACTGGCTGATATTCAGAAAACAACTCGCGTGTAGGTAATGAATAATGTCTAAAAATCAGTTCTACATACCTTTTACCTGTGAATGAACTTTAAAGAGAAGCTCTTTCCTGAGTCACAATTAAAGGTCTGGCTGCTGTCAACCAAGATTGGCCACTGCAGTAATTCAGTCAAAAGTAAATGAAGACAGTGGATTCAGTAGCAGAGAAATTCAAAAATGAACATATTCTGGTAGGTTTGGCTACTTCAGCCAATATCAAATTTAAACTTGAGGCTAGAGTAGAACATCACACCAGACAGACTTTAGTATGATTGCACAAGTGGACCAGGAGATATGTTTGGGTATGTTAACTATATCTGTATCACTCAGGGACCCACTGAAGGCCAGAACTTGATTCCTGGAAAATGTCTTGCAGAAGGAGTTAATAGAGCTGGAATGAAAACCTACTACATCAACTGTCCAAACAGTGTAGAGTGATCTCTCATCTCTACTTTCTTTTTTTTTTTTCCTACTTTCTTTTTGAGTAACATGTACATTTTAAATTGTGTTTGTAGGGGAGAGCGAGCGGGAGGCGGACTTGCGGGTGTCGGTGCTTTCTCTCTTCCTGACAGCTCTGCAGTGTCTGCTGTTTTCCATCTGTGCCTCCACCCCGTACCTGCCTCTTCAGTACCTCACCTTCATCCTGCAGGTGCTCAACCGTTCCTTCCTCTATGGCGGCAACGCAGCCTTCATCAGTGTGGCGTGAGTATCAAACACACAGTAATCTTTAAACCTCTTATATTTCACAGAAAGACTCGATTTTGATGGCACCCATAAAATGTAGTATTTGATTTTTTTTTTTTTTTTTGAGTAAGCCAAACAATAATGTTTAGCATTGCATTTTTATAAATGCTGTTTGGGGGTTATTTGAGTAATTAAAAAAGAGAGAGAGGGTTTCAAGGGTACAGTAAAGAAAAGGTTGACCCAAACCTGCAAATTTACATTGTACTGCCAAAAGTATTCATTCACCCATCCAAATCACAGATGTCAGGTGTTCCAATCACTTCTATGGCCACAGGTGTATAATATCAAACACCTAGGCATGCAGACTGCTTCTACAGACATTTGTGAAAGAATGGGTCTCTCTCAGGAGCTCGTTGAATTCAACTGTTAGTGGTGGAAGTGATTGGGAATGACAGCAACTCACCCATGAAGTGGTAGGCCTCGGAAAATCACAGAGTGGGCTCAGCGGATGCAGAGGTGCATAGTGCATAGTGCATAGTGCAATGCAAAGCACCAGATGCAGTGGTGTAAAGCACGCTGCCACTGGACTCTATAGCAGTGGAGACGTGCTCTCTGGAGGGCCAAATCACACTTCTCCATCTGGCAATCTGATGGATGAGTCTGAGCCAGGAGCACTGTACATTGAGCCAAGTGTAAAATTTGGTGTGGGGAGGATTATGGTGTGGGGTTATTTTTCAGGAGTTGGGCTCGGCCCCTTAGTTTCAGTGAAAGGAACTATTAATATTTCAGCATACCAAGAATTTTTGGACAATTTCATGCTCCCAACTTTGTGGGAACAGTTTGAGGGATGGCCCCTTCCTGTTCCAACATGACTGCGCACCAGTGCAGTCATGAACGAGAAGCCAGGCCTTCTCGTCCAACATCAGTGTCTCGCCTCACAAATCTCACAAAGATATTCCCATAAACATTCCTAATCCTTGTAGAAAGCCTTCTCAGAAGAGTTGAAGCTGTTACAGCTGCAGAGGGCTGACATCTTATTAAACCCTGTGGATTAAGAATGGGATGTCACTCAAGTTCATATGGGTATGAAGGCAGATGAGTGAATATGTTTGTCAATATAGTGGATGTCTTTAAAAATGGTTGTAGATGTGAACATTACCCAGCATTTCCACTTTTAATCACTAGATGGTGGTATATAACAGATAATGATAATAAAAAGCAGCCGTGATTATAAGATGAAATTTATACCAGGATGGGAAATTCCTTTGTAACAGGAGTTAAAATGAATGAACCAAGTATAACAAATTGCTTAAATACGTAGAATGGTGTATACGTAAATAAAATAAATGAACACTAACCAAATAGGTTAAGGTAAGAAGTACTCACTGGCCATTTCATTAGGTTTACCTGTTCAGCTGCTCTTTAAAACAAATATCTAATCAGCCAATCCCATGGCAACAACCCAGTGCATTTAGGCATGCAAACATGGTCAAGTTGATCTGCTTAAGTTCAAACTGAGCATCAGAATGGGGAAGAAAGGTGATTCAAGTAATTTTGAACATGGAAATATTGTTGGTACCAGACAGGCTGGTTAGTATTTCAGAAACTGCTGATCTACTGTGATTTTCTCCACACAACCATCTCTAAAGTTCAAAGAAAATGGCCCGAAAAAGAGAAAATAAACTGGTCTAAAGGGGTGTGGGGAATATTTTCTTGCCACACTTTGGGCCCCTAGGTACCAGTTTAGCATTGTTTGAAGCGCCTAATAAACTGTCTGGTAAGCATAAATACAGTAAAGTAAACAGTTGTATACATTTAAATAAAATATTACCAGAACAAATACCACATGACATTACAGTAGCCAGTACAACATAGTATAAGGTGTATGGGATGCTGCAGTGTGATTAGCATGTGTGTTCAGGGTTAGAATTCAGGACTGAAATAAACTGAACATGAATAGATAATTCTCTGCTAGACTGATGTGACGGAAAGTTATTGTATGGAGGTATGGAAGATTTCCTTGTGGCAGCAAAGCTGAATGAGTCTGGAGAAAGTGCTGTCTGTCCAGTAAGTGGTGCACAGGGTTGACCATGACTGTCAGTGCTGGGTAACAGTTCAAACACATCTGTGCTGATGAATCACGGAACAAATATGTCTTCACAGTGTCTAAAAGTTCAATTGTTGGCACATACTGCATTAGTAAATAAATAAAAATGTCCTTACATTGCATGCAACTGCAGTATAATTTGCAATTATTTACACAGATATTTTCATATTTTGTATTTCATGCTGTTATTGCTGCCTGTCTTGGCAAAATAATTATTTTCCTTCCTCTTTATCATGTTGTTGATCTGTGTGTTTAGTTTCCCATCATGCCACTTTGGGAAGCTGTATGGTCTGGTCATGGCTCTGTCTGCTGTGTTTTCACTGCTGCAGTATCCCTGCTTTGCTCTCGTAAAAAGCCTGGATGGAGATCCATTATATGTAAGTACTTTACTTTTAATCATTTTGCTCCTTTTTCTCACAAGTCTCCTCACTACTTCATCGTTTTCCCTTTCCATGTTTTTCCAGGTGAACATTGGTCTGACGTTGCTCAGCCTGCTGGCCTTCATCCACCCCCTCTCTGTCTACCTGCACTGTCGAAGAGTTTCCTCCCAGCGAGCCAAGAACAAAGCCATGACGTTCTCCTCTTAAAGTCTGTAGAGTGACACATGCTTATACGTTTACTACCAGTGATAATTACCTCTTCAAGTTGTTTCATGTGATTACAGTGCCATTTCCACAGTCCAGACGAGGTCCTCTCTTGTTCACTGAAAAAGCGTGTAAAGTTTTATTAAAAAAAAAAAACAAACTACATATTCAAACACAGTTTAAATATTTGTAAAAATCAACTCAAACTTAAAGCAAAGCTGCTACAAAGCTACTACTTAGCAGCTTTGTTTTTGAAGTGTCCTTAGTTTTACTTTAGATTGAGTCTGTTGAAAGAAACCTTGAAGAACAAGTGTTCTTCAGTGTTCTTCAAATACTTACGTTCTGGGCTGTTTTCTTTTTCTTTTGTGTTCTTTTTTTTTTTTTTCGAGTAACGTTAGGTGGCCATAAATGCATTTCAGATTATGAAGTGTGCATTCACGATGGTTTGTGCCGGTTCACTGTCTTAGAAAAGACATTCTCCTCTGCAGCTTTGACTGAATATCCTTTTAGAGGGTTTTCAAGAAGGATTGTTTTAGTTATTGGGTTTTTTAACTCGCTTCTGCAATTTTAGAGTTCAAGCTGGTTCTGAGTTGCTGCCCCTGAAGTATTTAAACACAAACATGGTGCTAATATAGCTTTATTTTTAAACTAATATAAAGTAAACTTAACTTAGTAGCTGTATCTATACTCATGATAGCTGCTCTGATACATTTGCAAAAAAATGACATCTTGTTTGATGCACTCTTATTGCCACTTTTTTAAAAAAAAAATATATCCACAACTTTCTTCTGCCTTTTTGCAAACAAATGCGAGCAACATTAGTCAAAGTATGGATGGATTTGGATGAAAACATCACCCAAATGAGAAGTGATTAACTTTTGTTTTGTTATGTGCTCAAATCCAGAAAACTTTGGAAGGATTCTGTGCGATTAGGGGTGGGGGGTCATTTTGCATTAAATATTCATCGGTGCACATCAAATTCAAACAAGGGGAAGCATCTTAATACTCTCGAGAAAATATTGCAAAGTAATCCAAATCCAGATGTATTTATGGATCCAAGGACTCAATTCATGCATTCTGTGGAGGAAATTTCAGCCTTGGCAGAGAAATGCTTTGAACATATAAACTGCAACTTGTTTTTTTATAATCTGTGTAAAGAACTTAGTTGTTACTCTACTGCCAACTTCTTCAGGCTTTCTTTCCATATATTTTAATAATGAAGCGAGTGAAGGACCAGCACTGTTAAATATAGTGACCACAAAAAGGGAGATCTGGGAACAAAAAGTTAATAAAAAATTAACAAAGCTCTGCCATTTCAAATGTACTGTACCTGGTAATTTTAACATGTGGAGGGTTCTAAAGGGAATGTTTCTTAGAGTTTTTGTTTCAAAGTATTTTTGTGAATTGCCAAGAATTAAGAAGTGGTAATGATTTTTTTTTTAAATGTGCACATATAGCACTGTGCAAAAGTCTTGAGCCATTGAAAGACTTTCAGAAAGCCTGGAGAACTATTGCTCAAAACCACTTTAAAAAAAAAAAATTACAACAAGGCCTGGCTCCTTGGAAGTATAATGAAATTAGAAGTGGCTCAAGACTTTTGCACTGTCCTGCAAATATGGTATTTTTATATTGATATTAGAACTGTAATAAAGGGAATTCATATTATCTTGAATAAGATACTGTTTTAATTTTTTGCTGTGGTGAAACTGTTATATACGCATACACAGGTGCCAAAGTTGAATAGAAAGTGTAATTATAAAGAAAACAATGAAATGCCCAGTATGTGTAAATTTTACTTATAAATATCTGGTACGAATGTGTTTTCACTGTTTCATTTATTCATTTTTCTTTTTTTTTTTTTTTTACTTTTTTTTTGCTTGAACACTTTTGACTAAATCCATCATTACATCAGGTCATAATACATAAAACAATATATTATTTGGGATTTAAATCAGCAATTAAACCACTAGATGTTTCAAATGAATAATTGAGGACTGTCATAAAAGGAAAGTGGCAAATGCTCCACCATCAGGTTTGATTTATTTGTCATAAAGAGGACTCAGGCATTGCCTGACTTTAAAGGCCCTAAATTCTGAAGAAATAACCATGATGGCATCATCATGATTACATCAATATGTGCTAAGAGACAACAAGACGTGAGGGGGGGGTGCTTTGTACAGAATGAAGAATCCTTTGCCAGAACAGGAGGTAAAAAAAAAAAATAGTCTGAGTTTCATGATTTTTTGGCATCTGTTGCACATATTTTAGTTTCTTCCCATATTTTAGGGCACTGAAATACAGTGGAAGAGGTGGAATAACCATGTTTAAAAACACATTTAAGAAGTATTAAGGCTGTACACATATGGTGGCTCTGTGGGTGCCTCACACCAAGAGGGTCATTGTTTGTGGAGCTTATGTCTCCCTGTGCTTATGCTGGGGACTTCTGCCAACTTCAAAATATACCAATCAAGCATAATGTTAAGACCACTGACAGGTGAAGTGGATAACACTGACTATTTCATCATCAGCAAGTGAACCTTTTGTTCTCAAAGTTTATGTGTGGGCAAGTGGAAGGATTTGGGCAAATTTGACAGGGGTCAGAGCATCTCCAAAACTGCAGCCTTTGTGGGGGGTTCCTGGTCTGCAGTGGTCAGTGAAAAAAAAAAAAAAAAAAGGCGAAGGAAGGAAAAAAGGTGAACTAGCGACAGGATTATAGGTGGCCAAAGCTGATGCATATAGGCCGATCCTACAGAGGAGCTACTGTAGCTCAAATTGTTGATAAAGTTATTGCCGGTTCTGACAGGAAGGTGTCAGAATACACGGTGCATTGCAGTTCTTTGTGTATGTGGCTGCATAGCCACAGGCCAGTCCGAGTGCCCATCTGACTCCTGTCCACTGCCAGTTCTGGCAGTATCAGAACTGGACTGCAGCACAATGGAAGAAGGTGGCCTGGTCTGGTGAATCACATTTGCTTTTACATCATGTGGATGGCCAGGTGTGTTCGTGTTTCACAGCTTACAGGACTTAAAGGATCTATTGCAAACATCTTGGTAGCAGATACCACAGCACAACTTGATGTGTCTTGATGGGTCAGAGCTATTTTGGCAGCAAATTAGGCAGGTGGTTATAATGTTACGCTTGATTGGTGTATGTTACACTATTGCCAAAAGTATCTGCTCATCTGCCCATGTACATGCTGGATGTTGGATGAGAAGGCCTCGCTCAATCCCAATGTACCTACCTATCCCAATGTATCTCTTTCTGTTTTCCTGCTAAAGGTAACGCCAGTAAAATGGCTGCATGACCTCAGACACCTGTCCCCCCTGTTTGTTTCTGTGTTTGTATTGCTTGGATAGGTGTTCTGTTAACTGTAATTTCCCCACTGTGGGACTAATAAAGGTATTCATTCATTCATTCATTCATTCATTCATTCATTCATTCATTCACAGTCTCCACTTTAATTCATCCCAAAGGTGTTCTGTTCAGTTGATGTCAGGACTCTGTGTCAGGACTCTGTGCAGGCCAAGGCAAGTTCCCTACAGACCTAACTTGCACATCCATGTTTCTATGGACTTTGCTTTGTGCACTAGTGCGTAGTCATGTTGGAGCAGGAAGGCGCCATCCCCAAACAGTTGCCACAAAGTTGGGAGCATGAAATCATCCAAAATATCTGGTATGGTATGAAGAATAATTAAGAGTTCCTTTCACTGGAACTAAAGGGCTGATCTCAACTCCTGAAAAACAACCCCACACCATAATCCCCCCTCCAACAAACTTTACACTTGGCACGAAGCAGTCACACAAGTATTCTCCTGGCAAGTGCCAAACTCAGACTCATCAATACAATACAAAGATCTTTATTATCCCCTAAGGGCAATTGTTCCCACAGCCAGTAGTACAGTAATCTAAAAACAGTTATACCATGAAAACATAAAAACATAAAAACAAACATAAAAACAAACATTGAATCACAACAGATCATTTAAAAACCTAATTGCTGTTGGGACAAAAGATTCCTTCAATCTATTTGTCCTACAACCTCGTACCCGGTATCTGCGTCCAGAAGGAAGCAACTTGAACTCCTGGTGCAGTGGATGGTCTAAATCTGCTAGGATAAATCTTGCCTTTTTCACTGACCTCACCTTTTGTAGGTCAGTGAGGTCGCTTAGGGCTGTGCCAGCAATTTTTTCCGCACACCGTTACAACGCCTAGCAGTTTATTTCTATTCTTAACATTTAAAAAACCAAACCAGCAGATGAGATTAAAAGTGATAATCGACTCAATAAAACAAGAATAAAACATTTTCATAAAAGCTGAGTCCACATTAAAACCCATCCTCTGATGGGCCTTTTTACAAAGTGAGTCTACGTGGGCTTCAAAAGTCAGCCTGTTGTCAAGGATCGTTCCCAGATACTGCTCTAGAGTCCAGTGGCACCATGCTTTACACTGCATTGCACTTGGTGAAGTAAGTCCTGGATGCAGCTGCTTGGCTATGGAAGCCCATTCCATGAAGCTCTCCACGCACTGTCTCTGAATTAATCTGAAGACCACATGAAATTTGGAGGTCTGTAGCGATTGATTCTGCAGAAAGTTGGTAACCTCTGTGCAGGGGTGCACCTCGGCATCCACTGACCCCGTGCTGTGATTTAACTTGGCCTACCACTTCTCATTCCCAGTCACTTCCACTTTGTTATAATACTAGTTATAATTTCACTAACAGTTCACTGTGGAATATTTAGTAACAAGGAAATTTCATGACTGGACTTTCACAAATGATTGTAGAAACAGTTTGCATGCCTAGATGCTTGGTTTTATACACTGTGGCCACGGAAGTGATTGGAACACCTGAATTCAGTGATTTGGATGGATGAGTGAATACCTTGGGCAATATAGTATAGATTGCCCTTGACCAAAGCATGGACTAACAGCTGGATTTGGCCCCTGGGAACTGCTGCTTTAAAACACCAGAGTCAGTTAATAGGCGTTAGAAAGCACTTGAGAAATAAAAAACTTTCATTAGTCCTCTTGTGGCTTGAGAGAGAGGTGGACCAAACCTAATAAACTGCTTCAGTTTGGTTGAAAACAACTTCAAAAATGAAAAATTATGTGTCCTGGAGCTGGCTGCATATTAGAAGCTTTGAACTTGCTCAAAACATGTGGCCAATACAATATATGACAAAACAATCTGAAATGCATTTACAAAAGGTGAGCTCATCAGACCTCTTATGGTTATAGCATACATTAGCTGCTACCAGCATGCACCTCTAGCATGAGGTCAAGTTGTTCTGTGAGCAATGTAGTTGCCAGCTTTATCCCAAAGAAGGATGCAGGTTTGCATGGAACAAAAAAGACAAGACCTCTCATTATAGAAATTGGATCATTTCTTTAAAAACTTGTTAAATGTAAGTTTGATAATGTCAGAGGACTGTTGTGCTGAATCAGTGGAAGACAGATCTGATATCAATTCACACCTGCATGATTCACAACAGCCTTGGAGAACAGCATGGCTTCTCCAGTCATACTCATTCTGTTGGCAGTCCGAGTGGCAGTTATCGTGTTTTTGTGGGAAGTGAGGAGATTTCACATGGGGCAGAACAACTTGGGGAAACTCTCTGGCACCTGAAACAGACAGGGACACTCCCCCACACCTGCTGTGCCCCAAATTTAGAAAGAAAACTTGATGCAACTGAACAAAGTATGTGACATTAAGAATGTGTGTGTGCGTGCATGTGTATAAGTGTGTGTGTGCATGGTGACAGGTTCTTCCCTTGAATACTTGCATTTGCGTCATCAGTGATCACATCCTCAGCATCTCGCCAATTTAAAAACACAGACTTGCATAAATGAATGACAGAAATAGGACCGAGGGCGGGAGGAGTGGAAGATAAAAATAAGGCTGTCTGTTAATGAGGTGAATTGTTATGTGTATCAAGTGTGTGTGTGTTTTAAACAGGCCAAATATGTTCTCGAGACTGAGGATGCCTTTATGAACATAGATCAAACTGTGCCAGCTGAATTGTGTCGGTTCTCTGTAATTGGTGCAACAAGAGAAAAACATATAAAGGCCCCACATTGGCAGCCTTTATGAGTTGTTTTCCATCTGCAATGGGTGGCTAATTGTAAAACTGCATCACCTACACTGAGTTTATTGATGCTCAGTGTTGAGTAGCAGCACTAAACAAAACAAATTGTTCATGATTGGTGAACGCAGTCTCATAACAGTAATTTAGACATTACTGTTAATGGACATAATTTTTGAAGTGATGAAAAGTAGATTTACTCAAGTGCTGTACTACAATACAGTACTGAAGCTCTTGTGGTCCTATTATTGCTTATGATAACTCCATAGTAGGACTGATATTGGACAATGATGAAAAAGCCTAAAGGGAGGAGGTCAGGCATCTCACAGACTGCTCCTTTCACAGTAACCTGAACTTGAACACTGCAAAAATTAAGAAAATGATAGTGGACTTCAGGAAATTGAAGAGGACTGAGCATTCTGCCCTCTGCAAACATGGGGAGGAAGTTGAGAGCTTTAAGTTCCTTAGTGTTCACATCTTGGCTGACCTCACCTGGACCACAAACATCTCTCATTAGGTAGGGAAGCCCCAATAGAACCTTTAATTCCTTTGGAAGTTAAAACATGCTCTCCTCCATCGTCACCTGCTGATCAGGTATATTCTTCCCACTTCTCAAAATCCCTCCTCCCCTCCCTAAGATTGTCGTGTAAGAACTGGAAGTTCAGTTTTAAGCATGTTACCCTCATTTGTTGCACTGCATTTGCATTTTGCATTGTTATTCTGTATATACTACCTCACTGTGTTTATTTTTATTTCTATTTATTTTTGACATGTCCTGTTGTCTGTCTTTTGCTGTCGAAAGAGCTGGAGAGCCCCTCAACAGGTCCTCATTATATCATGAACAATGACAATAAAAATCTATTCTATTCTATTCTATTCTATTCTATTCTATTCTATTCTATTCTATTCTATAGATGTTCATATTAAACTTGGACAGGGTTTTAAATAATGAGGTCAAAACATTTAAAATTAATCTTTCTGAATCAAAAGGTCAGGTTTTAGTTTTAAATTCAGGGAGTTATATTGATTTTAAGTGTACACTGACCTATTGCATCCACGAATTTGCATTTGGTGATACAGCAGCCACATTTGAAGAGATTCAGCAATGAGGTAACTAACAAAGTGCAGGCTGGGTGTAAAGTTTTCAGTGAAGAGCACTAATAACTTTATATAGTTGTATTAACAACTGATGACGATAACTCTGTTTTCACAGAGAAAGGGGATCTGAGCCCACCCCCTGAATCTTTCCTGTCCCTTTTGGCTTTGTGTGATGTCACTGACAGCAGATAGCCTTAATATGGGCATCTTAGGCACACAGCTCTGGCAGTGAGCACAGCAGCCCCACCCACCTGCTGTTCAAATCTTTTGTTTGTGAGTGGCAGTCTGTAAAAAGAAAAGTTGGCTGACAGGAAAAAGACTTGAATTGAGGGGCTGCACAAAGACTGAGAATAAGGTAATTTAGGCTCATTTTGTGGTTTAAATCATGCTTACTGCAGTCCAAGAAGAAAAATATTAAGTTGGAAATAGGCATAATAGATCTCGTTTGATGTATATTTCACATGAATTTGATTACTTGATTATCTAAATTTTATTAATTTCCATAAAGTGCATGACACAGAATATAAACTAAAGGTCTGGAGGCCCTGCAAAAAGTAGCAAAAATGTTTAAGGAGTCTGGGCCAGCCACACAATCGGCCAAATGATCCAGAACTTCCCTGACTAAACGAATGGAATACGAAAACCAAACTAACAAAGAAAACTGTGAAAAAAATTACCAGGATCTCCCCAACCAAACCAAACCAAACCAAAATAAAAGCAACGCAAAGCAACATAAAGCAAAGCAAAACACACAAAAAACCCAAAAAACTAAAGGGATGAGCGGGACAAGACACAGTGGAACAGAAAAGAGACAAAAAAAATCTTTGGACAAATGAAACCAAGATTAATTTGTGCGAGAATGAATAAAAAAGAAAGCAGCTCATGAGAGAAACAGCTCATGATCCGGAGCGTGCCACATAATGGAGGTATTGTTATGGCATGGGCATGTATGGCTGTCAGTGGTCACTAGCGTTTATTGATGATGTGACTGCTGATAGAAGTAGCAGGATGAATTCTGAAGTGTACAGAGCTAAACTCTCTGCTCAGATTCAACTAATCTAGAACCAGTGCAGAACTGATTTCACAGCACTTCATAGTTAATGAAACTCCTTGAACTTCAGTCACATCTTTGTTTGATTTAAAATCCACTGTGAGGGTTGTACAGAGGGGAAATTACAAAAACTGTCATTGTCCAAAAACATATGGACATATTGCATGCCGCAGTTTGTGCCTTGTTCTAAGCATAATCATTTTATTATGTACATCAGGTTAAAACAAAAGGATTAATACAGGCTCATCAACAACTTCACACTGGCCTGCACATTATATTCAGCTATGGGTTATCGCCTTATGTCTTTGTGAAGCTGAATGAAAGCAAATTCCTTAGAAGACCTCAACAGAAGCTTTTAAATCACAGTAATATAAGTAAAAGTAATTTGACTTTTTTAGTCACCGTACCACCACCACTCTACCCCAGTTTTTTCACTGGTGTCTCGGGACATAGACGGCATGTTTGTGTGTGATAAAGTCGTGATTTTGACATGTTCAAATAAATTATAAATTAAAACATAGATGCAATGTCCACATGCTTTTAGTCATGAAGAGGGCCCTTTTCCCTCCCCTTATCAGTGACTAAAGCACACTACAGTTTAGATTTCTCTTATTTCGCGCCTCCAAGTTTTTCATTTAATTTGATTTCTGAGACATTGCTTTAATTGCACAACTACACAAAACATGAACTTTACACACTGACACTGAAACGAAATACCAAATGATTCATTGTCTCGTTAACTAAGTCTTGTCAAACCTTTACTGTCCCAAAAGACACCCACATTTTTGTCTGATTCATACATTTCTTTCAAGTTCACAGTGCATTTAAAGGCCAGGATTTGAAATGAGTTGGGCTAGCGGTCTTGACGAATTCAAATGACTTTTTGCAATACCTCATGGGGCAACTTATAACCCCACACATCTTTGATGGTAAGCTAAATCTCCCTGCCAAAAGCCCGAGAAATGCATGAACCCTGAAGTAAATAAGACAAACTTTGAGAGAGCAAATACACAAAAGCAAAATTTCTGGAGTTTTCTCCCTGATTTTCCACCCCCGTGGGCAGAGATCCACAATCTGTTCACACACAAGGTCTTCAGCAGTGTGTGTATGTTTGTATGTGTGAGTGGGGGCTATGGACAGACTCACCAACACTTTTTTTAGGATCAGGACAGATCCTTTGAACATGCTGTGTTTACACCAGTTCAAATGCCAGTGTTCCAATGATTCACTTTGACACAGCAGGAAAGTGAGAGAGTGTATCTGGGAAGATGTCTGGAGAGGTGTATGTGTGTGCATGTCCTTGCATATATTTATCCATTTTAATATTTTGTTCTTATTAAATGGGCCATAGCTGTGGCACCACACACACACACACACACACACACACACACACACACACACACACATAACATAAGGTTTAACGTGTGTAGGTCTAAGGTCAGCAACAATGTAAACACACACAGGCATAAACAGCATGAAAGGATCCAAAGTGTCAGCCTGGATATTCTATGATTATTGTGGAGGGGGCACCAAGAGCCACCCACATGCAGGTGGGCACACACACATACACACCTACGTGAAAATGGACACTTGTTGGTGAGCTGGCTGCCTCCCACAGTCACCCTGAGGCCAAGAATACCCTGTGTGCATTACATGTGCACACACACGCGACCTTATCTCTTCCACAGACCCCCGCTGAGGCTAATGCCTCCTTGTTGAGCTACCTCCCCCAGTCACTACACCGCAGCCAAGAAATCGTGTGATTCCAGACGGGCAGCCTTTATTGCCTGCGTTTTGCTCACAGATTGGAGTTACAAGTGACCTTCACGGAGCAGGTTTTGGTGAGTGTGTGTTCGCTTGGGAACAGATGCTACGCATCATGTTGGACCTGGCCTTGACCCGTGCCATGGAGGAAGGACTCACTTGTGAGTAAACCCAACCATCCCTGCCCTAACACAGTTAATTTCACATGCAAAAGACCTCCATGTCCCCTTCCATCCCACAAAACGCCCAAGCACGCTGCATCTCGCCTTTTCCAGCAAATCGTTTGTACTTCAGCCAAATTAGCTCAATGCTGTGACTTATGGGTCCTGTTCAGTCAAACAGGCACTCGGTGTCCTTGTGTAATTGTTACTGATAGTCATCGCAATCTTTATTCACTTGCACATGACAAAGAAAATTAGTCCACTGGGAGATTAATAATGTATTGCTTTCATAAATGTGACATTTAGAAAGAGGATGGGTGTGAATAAATGCGACCTGATGTGCAAGTGTTCTACTACTACAATTTGTCAGTGGTGTTATCTCTCCTCTTTACACAAATGTAACCAGTTCATATGCTGTGTTAGATCATTTCACTCCACCGCTGGGTTTCCCTTTCATGCTCATCTGCTGTTCTGAATTGTAGGCGTCTCTCGGCTTCTTTCCAATCTGGCCTACACTGAAGAAGAAAAATGATAACTTGCCTTCAACACCAGATGAGTTTTCCCACCTCCACCTCCCCTGTGAGTGCATGTGCCACGGTGCAACACACAAATACTTTTAATATGCAGTAGTCATGCATTAATTATTCTTACTTTCCCCCCAGTAATTCGTTTTCTTGCTGTCACCAGAAACCTCCATCCACCTCCATTCCACCTTCTTCCATTTCAAATATTCCTCCCACAGTGTACGCCGTCTTAAATGATGAACAAAGAAGTTAATGCAAATGCAGTAAATTAAATACTATTTGTATTAAAAGGCAGGTAAACTTAGAATACTTATGAAATCCTCAAAGAAATATAAACATTCACGAAAATGTAATCATTTTGGGTGTTGGTGCGTTTCATTATCACATGATAAGTAATAATTAATGAATAATTTTTTTGTCTTTTTTTTTTTTGACAGCCAGTGGAGCAGTACCGCCAAGAAGACAAGCCATTGCCTTTCTAGTCGCTTCCTCCGGTAACTCTTACTCCTCCTCCCGGGCTGACGTAGAGGATCCTCCGCTGCCCACGGTTGTGGGCGAAGACCGGCCACGGGGATAAAAAGCTAACCGGGACTCCAGCACATCACTGCCTGAAGCAGCAGTGATTCGGTCACCAGAGCTGAACCTCAGCAGAGATAGCAGCAAGCAGGCACTTCCACGCCGTGCAGGCTAACTCGCTTTCGGCTTTGGTTCGAGATGGAAACTCGTCGCACCGTGAGGGGCTCCCGCACCCGCAACTTTAAGGGTAAGTTCCTCGCCATTTTGCACCTGCAGATTCTACAAATGCATGTATGTGCTTATAACTGGCTTATAGCACATTTTAACTTACTTTTGCACACTTTCTAAGATTTCAACAAATATATTCAGGGAATATTGTCAAGTCAGTCTGGGTTTACGCAGCCTTTGTGTAGGTGGAAAAATAGTGTAGACGCTTTACGCGCAGTCAGTCTGACTGTTGCTTTAAATCATTTACTTCAATCAGCATCAGAATATCAAAATCTAACTTGTATATGTCTGGTACACACGGTGGGAATTAAAATAAAATGTGACATATAAAGGTGTCAGTGATGCGCATTCAGGGGTACATTTGCGCAAAATTTCGAAGTAAAAGCCATGAATTAAGTTTAAATCATATCTGATTTTAAAGATTTTGAGAGTACAAAAAGTTATCACCAACACGTAAGCCAAACCTTTTTCTCCGCGCTGCTGTGCAGTTCAGCAAGCCTGCTTATCCAGCGTCTCCATACTGTTTTACGCATGGAGAGATTTATGCATGACTTTTGCGCGCATGATTCGGAGCTTTATTCTTTATGTTACAAAGTCTTTGGGGTAAATATGATGTTAGAAATAGGCCTTATTTGACCCCAGAGTTCCAGTTGCAGCTGTCTCTCAGCGTGCAGCACGGTTAATAGTCCAACTTGTTAAGAGGTCAAGGGGTGAGACACTGGAAAATCTTGCGCACAACAGATGAATAGGAACCTCATTATTATTTAATGCATATACTTTTCCCGCCTTGCCCATTTTTGTGCTCCGTAATCCAAGCGTTGCCAAGAAGCTGCTTAATCATTCAAAAGAATTGATACTGATCCAGCTTTGGTTACTGGTTGGACGCAGGCCCTCTGTATAGACAACCGGAGACATCCTTTTGGTTTAATAAGCCTGAGAACTAGGAAACCGGGTTAATGTAACGGGAAGCACGTGTGTTTTTGTATCTGCTTCTTAAAGTTTTTTTTTTTGGTTGATTTTTTTGGAGAATTTTTGTCTTAACAGTTCAAGTCCACAGTTATGTAACTGTGTCACAACAGTCACTGATACCTATGTAAAGTGATAAGGTGGAAATGAATGGCTGATTGATTTTTGTAATGTAAGCTAGTGAATTATATATGAAACCCAAGGTTCTGGATCCATCAACAGGTCACGAGTGGGAGCACAGCAGTGTTAAAAAGAATCACTGACAAGAACAAAGGGGTTGGCAGACAGACAAAAAGGAAAAGAAAAGAAGCTGAAACCAATCTCTTTTTTTTTGTCGGTCACTCTTTCATACAGACAGTGTGCACATTTTTCCACATCACCACTTCTGCAGCTTTCTGATGCTAAGGTGGTCTTTTGCTTCTCTTTCCAGGTGGACTAACCCTGTGGCTGATTCTGTGGCTGGTGGTGGTGAAGCCGGGTGGGGTCACAGCATGCCCCAAGCTGTGTGTGTGTTACCCTACGCCCATGACGGTCAGCTGCCAGTCCCAGAACCTTACCATAGTACCAGCCGGTGTGCCCTACAACTCACAACGTGTTTTCCTGCAGAACAACCGCATCACAGAGCTTCGCGCAGACTCTTTTGGTTTTGAGACCCAAGTGAGCAATGTGCCAGCATTATTTGTAGATATTCCTTGCACCAATTTATTTTTCCTCTCTCATCCCATTATATTTTTTTCTTATCTCCTGTCCTGTTGAACTCCTCTGCAGGTGCTTTGGCTATATGGCAACAACATCACATGGATTGAGGCCGGAGCCTTCAGTAACCTCAGGATACTGGAAGAGCTTGATCTGGGCGACAATCCCGCGCTGCGGCACCTGGAAGGTGGAGCCTTCAGGGGCTTGGAGAAGCTGCAGAGCCTGCACATGCATCGCTGCAAGCTGGCCTCTCTCCCCCATGATCTCTTCCACAAGCTGTACAGCCTGCAATTTCTCTATCTCCAGGTAAAGACAACATACACACACATACTTAAAAGGTGAGCAGTAAATTCACAGGTAGATGCTGGATAGTAGTGCATAGGTATGCACTCAAAATTATTATTTTCACTTGTGTTGCAGAATTGATTTACAAATTTCAGTCACTTTAAAGCTGCCCAGGCTGCACACCCACATGCACACTGATGTGTTCATGCTGCACGTGTTGAAGCATTACTTATAAATAGGTCCACTGAGTTGCACACACCACAGGCATTAAGATACAAACAAAAATGAGAAGTAAATATCGAAAGATGCACAAAATGTATATTTGCAAAAGCAATTAGTACTACTGAACAGTGAAAAAACTCTGAAACCATCATATAATAAGGCAGTTTATTATAGGAACTAAATACACAGAATGATCAGTGTAAGCCAAGTGAGTAGCTGACAAATCTTTTATGCATATATGAGATTATGATATATAAAAGTAATAACAGTAAAGCAAAAAAGACCATGTGTCCACATATTTCCTGTCAACAACTGTAGCTGCAAGTCAGAAGAAATAACATCAAACCAAACTTAAAATTTAAATATAAAAGAAGACAAGGAAGGGTGACATTCTCACCACTTCTAGAAGGCAGGCAAATGAATACAGTTAGAGACAGAAAACCCTTCACATTCACCTTTGATCATCCTGGAGTTCTTTTATTTAATTTTTTTAAATAAGTTAAAAAATTTACTAAACTCATCTGTGTTTAGGAATCACTTTAGAACCAATACAGTAGAACCGAATAGTTTTATAGAGACTAAAAACATTCAATCATCACTACTTACTATAATTTTTTTTTTTTTTTTTTGGTTTCCTCATTTTTCAGGCAGGCATTTTATTGTATTGCACTGAAAATTAGCATGCAGAGATGCCATGTGCATTATTTTTGGCAGCTGTCAGCTTTTGGCAGCTGACAGTGAGAGCTCATCTGATCTTGAATTCAAACTCCGTTCCAAAAAGATAATAAATGCCTGCCAAGATGCCTTTCCAGGGAATGAAAGCGAACACATCCCACCTTCAGTGTGACTCAGACAATAAAGCTAGTTTCAGATAGGTCACTTCTCACGTGTACATACATAATAGCTTCCAAAGAGAGGGAGTGAGGTGAGGGATTTTATTTATTTTTTTTTTACTACTGATGATGACCATCGATTGAAAAAAGAAATACTGGATGTTCAGTGATTTCTTAAAGGCAGCTTTTGTGTCACAAATTTTGTGAGCTTCCAATCAATTCTAGATTGAAGCATTAAGAATCAGCTTTTATTGTATGACTTAAATCTTTTTCTTGAAGGCAAGCTTTAACAAAAACAGCCTCTTTAGGTTTCCTTGTAGACTGTATATATAAAAGATGGATGTAAACATTGTGATGTCATCTGTTGTTTTTTTCCTGTTTTGAAGCCTTGATTTCACCAGTCGTGCCGCCCGTATTTTTTCTGAGGGACACTGCATGTTCATACAATAGCAACTTAAAGCGTACCATGCTTTGTCATTTATTTCACTCTAAGTGGGATTGTAATTTATAATGTGAACATAATGGTTTATTCAGTAAAATATAAAACTACTGACTGAAATCATGAACTCATCATGAGAGTGTCTACTTAGCTGAGACTTCCTTTTTGAACCAGCAAAGGCACCCCCTGCTGATCACTAGAAGCAGTGCAGGTTTAATGCACTTATGCACTGGCTTCACATTTCAGGCTTGGATACTATGTCTAGCTTTTATATACAGTCTGTGGTTTTGCTATTTGGTTTTCCCAGCACTAAATCTTGCATTTTGACTTTGCTGCAGGAAAATCAACTCCATTTTCTGCATGATGATCTTTTCTCTGATCTGGTTAACCTCACCCATCTGTTCCTGCATGGGAACCGTATCCGCACCCTCTCTGAAAATATGTTCAGAGGCCTGGTCAACCTGGACCGCCTCCTTCTCCATGACAACCGCATCAGGCAGGTCAACCGTAGAGCTTTTCGTGACCTAGGCCGCCTGACCATCCTCTACCTGTTCAACAACTCCCTGGCTGAGCTACCAGGACAGACCATGAAAGATGTCCAAGGCATCCAGTTCCTCCGCCTCAATGGTAACCCCTGGTCCTGTGGCTGTGAGGCCCGCCCCCTCTGGGAGTGGTTCCGCAAGGCCCGCATCTCCTCATCTGACCTTGTGTGCACGTCCCCATCCACACGTCGTGGCCAGGACCTCCGATTCCTCCGGGAAATGGACTTTGCTCTCTGCCCTCTGCCTGACCCCGGCTCTCTGGCTGGAAGCACCACAACCACCTTTAGTACCAAGACCCGCTGGTGGTTCTCCAAGCACAAACCTGAATCCAAGTCCAAGTCCTTGTACCAGAAGAGTTCAGAAACAGTGAAGGCCTTCCCTTTCCCTGCGGTCAAGCCTCAGCTCCTTCCCAAAACCCCCACCGAAACCTTCCCCTCCAAGTATGAACTGTCGGCTGATGAGGCAGCCCTCCCTAAACTGGATCCAGAAGAATACTGGGCCAACTATGGCAATGAAGATTCCTCTCTCCGCTGTGTTGAGCTGGACTGTGCTCCAAGCTATGACGACCAAGCCTTCCCCTCATTCTCCTCCTTAGCCATCACCCCACGGCCGCTCCACCTCCTCTCCCTCACCATACTCGCATTCTCCCTCCATTTCCTTTTCAGCTGAACTCTTTTCGCCTCCCTACATGTTTCTTTCTCTGATTTTTCCCTCTCCTCTTTCTAATTCTGACAGTCCTTTCAGTTGCCTCCTTGACATGCAAGGGGTGCTACACTGAAGCAGGAGACAGGCAAGGCAGCGGGGAGCTGCTTAAAAGAGCCAGATCAGTTGAGTTGATGTAGAGCAGGACACACACACAATGGTGAAATAGCTGATTCTTAGTAGTAAAGGCATTGAAAAGGCAAGGATGACATCATGGAAACTGACTGATAGTGGCAACACAAAACTACCAAGTTAGCTGGTGGGGATTTCTTTTTTTCTATCACAGCTGTGAACAACGCAGGCGTTGTGACAGATATGCAGCTATTTTCTATAGTGCTCACCACTCAGTTGTCACTAACATTATACCACAGTAGTCTATTTAATTAATTATAATAATTTCATCAATCAATGGATTAATGAAAGATTATTTAGCACTACCAGAAAGTAGGACAAAGACGAGGATTAACAAGAGAGATGTGGGAGGAGAAAAGTAAAGCAGTTTAAGATGTTCACTTAAAGGAGTGACTCTCCTCCCTCATTCAGATTCAAAACCTTGTGTGATCCCAGAGATGCCAGCAAACCATCTGTACATACCACACGCTATCACTGTACATACGCCTACTGCACACTGTATTTTAGACTAGCTGACTTTGTACTTTGATTGTAGTAAACAGCCATTTGTGATGACAGGAGAGATGCTTAGACTGTAAATGGAAGGCAAACAAATTAAATATCCCCATCTTGATTTCCACTACTGTCATGTCATACCCTTTCCAAAAACTAAAAATTGTTCCAGATATACCAGACGTGTGTGTGTGTGTGTGTGTGTGTGTGTGTGTGTGTGTGTGTGTGTGTGTGTGTGTGTGTGTGTGTGTGTGTGTGTGTGTGTGTGTGTGTGTGTTTGCTTTTTGGCTTCTGTTTCATAATACTTAGACCTGATATTGTTTTTTATTATTCCATGCATAAGAATACGCTTTTTTTTCTGACCTGGAAAACTGAAAAAACTTTCATGCCCCCCCCCCCTTCCCCAGAAAGCTTTCATGACCAAGAACTGTATTTTAAAATTGCATGAAGACTGTGATATTGAAGCATTTACACTCTGAACCATCTCTTCTCATTATAAGCTGTACCCTTCTGACTCCAACATGTGTTTATGGAAATGTGTATGTGTGTTTACTCAATAATTTGTTCAAGACCAATCCAACCTTACTGTGACATACGGTCCATGTCGGTCCCACACGTTAACTCTGAAACCAAACCTCATGGCTGTCAGTTGCAGAGCAGAACATGAAAAATACTGTGACATTTGTTAGAGTCTGTATTTTTTGATGAAAAATAAAACTGTTATGGAAGTGCTTTGCTTTATTAAAAAATAAAGAAACAATTAAACAGAAGTGAGTGGGAGTTTCTTTGTTCTTGTCTTCACTCTAATTTCACTGTAAGTGCTCTCTAAGGATGCCGCAAAGAAACAAGAAATCAATAATGAATTTACACAAACATTAGAAACAGAAAAGCAGAGAGCAGAAACTTGGACTTATTTGGATAAATATGGTTTGAGTAGAAAAGCATAAAACAGAAAGCAGCATAAAGCAAACATTAAGTCAGGAATTGACAGCCTGATGAATAAAGGCTTTGCATGCAACGTTTCACCTGGTGAAATGAGGGGCTTATAAGGATGGACATCCTTGGACACTCAAAAGTGGGGACATTTATTTACAGGGGGGAGGAGATATTTATTATGTGTCTGAATGTGTGTAGTAGTGTGTGTTGCAGGCATCCAGCCTCTGCTATGTTAAGCCAGTCACTTTTCTCAACATGTGCAGAAGGCAGCTATATCAGGTCCCATTACATATACAGTGAGATGGATGAATAAGCTGCCGAGAGGTATGTGTGTGTGTGCGGGGGTTTGGAAGGAGGGGCTGAGGTATGATTCAGGGCAGAACAGGGAACACACCAGGGATGAAAATGCGATGATGTGTCCCGGAATCAGCACACCCCCTCAACAGATACTCTCACCATACTAATGATGATGATGATGATGATGCATCTGTTTGGTAGTGGAAGGATGCATGCACATACATACACAGCAACATGCACACACATAAACTGATGAGTTCAGAGAAGTTTAGTTGTGTGAGGTGCAACTTCACACATTGTGTTTGTCCTCCAAATAAATAATGATTCACATATTTCACAGGTCAGCTTGTTTGTATTTTCATATTAAAATATGCAATTGTTGCGTCTGTTTTAGTTCACATTCACTGGAGTGTCACAAAAATTTGTTTGAATAAAAGTTGCAGTTTTATACTATAATGAGTGCTTGTTTTTTTGGGGGGGGGGGGGTTTTTTTTTTTTGCAATTTCTCTGAGCGCTGCACCATGTGACCTTTGGGTGAATTTGCTGGGACATCCAATCCTGGGAAGATTGTCTGCTGCCTTGAATGTTTTTCCACTTGTGAATAATCTTTCTCACTTGAGAACTCACTGTACTTCAAGACTGGATATGGCCTTACAACCCTTCCCAGATTAACAGGCAGCAACAATTGCTTCTCAAAGTTCAAAGATCTGAAGATTTTTTTCCTCCTTGGCATTGCACCCTCCCTCCATGATATTCACACTAGCTGACTCCAAAGGAAAGCCAGATGTATTGCAGTGTGCCACACCCACCCCGGACATCACCTATTCCTCCTCCTGCCTTCTTGGAAGAGATTCAGATCAATCAAGTCCCAGACCAACAAATTTAAAAACAGTTTCTTCCCAATAACCGCAACAAAATTCTTCTAAAAAGTGTCTAACACACTCGTGAATGCTCCAGACCAGCACACTGTCAAAACTTCTGCTTTTATAGAGCTGGTCACACTTGCTGATGATCAGTTAATCAATTCATCAACTGAGTATCAGCACTTGGCTGCCTTGCTACTTACCCTCTTAATTCCAATGCAAGCAGTAAGGGTGTGCTTAGGTTTTTCACATAACTGCATTGTCCCCTGTGAAGGCTTTCATTTATTTTTGACATGATGCAGCCACCCCTGATGGTATTGTGAATGAAATGTGATAGTAATCATGGGTAATAAGCATACATATGCAAGTTTGATACATCAAAATATGGTTGTGTAGTCCAAATAAATAGTCTTTGAGTAACTGAGAGAAATACAAAAGGTGTTGCTACTGTCCACAGTTTCCTTTGGTTTAGTTTGGTTTAATCTTTTCTCTGCCAGATGAATAATTATTAACAGCTTTAACATGATGTTTCAGCACTACATGGCCTTCTAACTCCACAGGTGTGCTAATGCTGGCTCATTTCCATTAAACCTCCATTAAGCACTGAAAATGAACCGGTGTGGATGAAAGGAATCTCCTCTAAGTGGAATGAAAAGTCCAAATATCTGCTGTGGATTTTTTCTTGCTCTGAAGGAGAGTTAGATGAGAACACTGACACTACTCTGATATAGTTCTGTGAATTCAGCCACTCAGCTCAGCTCAAAGACTGAAAACATGGGGAGACATCAAGAATAATTCTGTTTAAAGTACCAAAAGTGACCTTCTTAAGATCACTAGAAAGGAAGTAGAACTATAAATGAGTACAAACACTATGTAAATGTGTGTTTTGAAGAGGGATATATGTCAGACACTTTTATGGACAGGCCCAGCCTCTTCCTGGAGTCTCCCTGTTGCCTGGCAACTACTCAGAGGCAAGAAAACCCAGTGAACTCAATAAAATAACAGCATCCAATTTTCCCATGCTTTTAATATGTATTTAAACAAATATCCATCCATCCATCCATCCATCCATCCTCTTCTGCTTATCCTGTTCAGGGTCGCGGGGGGGGGGGGGGGGGGGGGGGGGGGGGTGCTGGAGCCTATCCCAGCTGACACACGGTGAGAGGCAGGCTAATAAAATACTATTAACACTATTACAAATAATACTATTAAATTACTGAGCTTCACAGATGCTGGTAGGTGGATTTTGTTAGTGGGTCATTCCAGGAAAAATCAGTCAGTGCCTCCCACCTGACTTCTCAGAATCAGCATTGTTTTCCTACTTAAACTTTATAAAGCCATGCAAAAGTTTACTTTATGTCATATTTTCAAATTTACAGAGCTTCAAACTTTGGCACTTTTTAATCTTCATTTCTTTGCTTGTTTGCTTGCTTGTTTTTTTGTTTGTTTTCCTGGCATTTTTTAAATTTTCACCTGTGAATTATCAGAAAAGGGATTGGCCTGCAGCATTAACAGAATCAAAACTTGCTTCTTTTACTCTGTGAAACAGAAATTAAATTGGGGGAAATTTTAGACCCATTTATTTGTACGTTGAGGGCCTGTAACTTGAAAAATTTTAAAGTATGATGGTAAGATTTTTCATTGCTTGATTGTATATACTAAGGTTACTGTACAAAAAAAATCAACTGGTTCTTTTTAAGATTAGTTTTTTATGTAATAAATAAAAAATAATAGAATAAAATAAATACATCATTTATTTATTTATTGCTAATCTAATCTAATTAATTTCTGGTTGTCCATGTATTGTATTGTGTATGACTTAAATGTCTCATAATGAATTCATGAAAGCATCACCTTTCACATTTTATCATGCAGCATACAGTATTTATAAGAATTAAGTATGAGTGAAGTAATCATTATGTTGTATGAAAAAATGCAGACGACCCTGCTTTAATGAGTAAATGGTGAGTCATATACATTCACCAACTACTATTTTTATTTTAGATACACCTTTTCAACTGCTTGGTAATGCAAACATCTGACCAGCCAGTCACATGGTGGCAACTCACTGCATTTAGGCATGTAGACATGGAGACGACTTGATAAAGTTCAAACTGAGCATAAGAATGAGGATGAAAGATGATTTCACTGACTAAGAATGTGGCATAGTTGTTGGTGTCAGGCTGGTCTGAGTATTTCATAAACTGCTGATCTACTAGGACTTTCCCACAAGGATTTTCAGACCATTCTCTGTAAACTGCAGATATGGTCTGAAAAAGAGAAAATATCCAGTGAATATACATTCTCTAGTAGAAATTATCTCGTTGATGCCAGAGGTCAGAGGAGAATGGCCTGACTGCTTCAAGCTGATCGGAGAGCAACAGTAACAGAAATAGCGACTTGTTTGCAACGGCGCATCTCTGAAAAATATGCTGAACTGGTTTCTTGAACATGACAGTGAGTTCATTGTACTCAAATGGCCTTCACAGTAACAGGATCTCAGTCCAGTAGAGTACTTGTGCAATGTGGTGGACCAAGAAAGTCACACCATGAGTGTGCAAATGACAAATCTGCAGAAACTGTGTGATGGTATCACATCAGTGTGGACCAAAAAAAATCTCTGAGGAATGTTTCCAGCTCCTTGTTGAATACATGCCATTAGGAATTAAGACAGTTCTGAAGGTAAAAGGGGGCCCCACCCAGTACTAGGAAGGTGTACCTAATAAAATGGGAGGTGAGTGTAGACTGTTGAATAGTGATTTGGAAAATTTGCTCTCTGTTTAGCTTCACACATCAGACAGTGATATAATACTTCTGATGAGTCTCAGCAAGAGAGCAAAGAACCATTTTTTTTTAAACTTGTGCATTCATCTGTGTTTTTTACTACTTTTCATTGTTTACTATCACAAATATTTATGCATTTGTCTTCATTGCTCAAAGGATCTATGCCTGTACAATATTTCCACATGCAGCCGTGTAGTCAGAGAACATTTCACAGTATGACTATGACAAAACTACTTTAGAATCAGTTTTGTGCTTTGGTTATGTAAAAAGGCTTTTACTGTGGGTCACAGTATTTTAGATGAGATGAGATGACAGTATTATGTGACTTCTCTCAGCTTTTCCTGTAGAAGATAACCACCTGCAAAAAAACTTTCATTGTGACCAATATGATTACCCTTCCCATATTTCCGAGTCCCTATTTCATGCCACAACTGTAGGCGGTTGCCCTTCATGCCTGAAAGCGGCTGCCTGGGTGGTCATGGGACATATTTAGCATTTTTCCGGTGCAGGAACACAACCAGGCCATTAGCAGCAAGAATTTCTCTGGTCGTCATACTTTGATAATGTGTGCCCACTCATTCTCCCCCAACTCTCTGTCTTACTTCAGCTGCCTCTGCTTTTATTCCTCTCTTTTGTGTGTTTGCATCCTTTTAATTTGCTGTCACTCAGTCTTCGTCTGAAACCCATCACTCCAGCACTTCTCTCTCCCTCGCAGAGTTTCCGCCACGTGGCTGTCTACGCTTGTCTTGGACAAGCCTGCGTGTTGGCCCGCATGAGTTGGCGTGTTAGTTTGTTCGTTTTGTCGTCGTGTTTGCTGACGTTCACCTTCGCACGTGGTATCTGTAGAGGACTCACACCCTGACGTCAAAGCAGGCAGGAAGGAAATGAAAAGTATGGGGGAAGAATTTCAGGAGGATGGAACAGATTCATTTCCTCCCACTGTGTGCTGAATATTTACACTGAAAAAGAATTCAGTAGGATAGTTAAGAGTGCAGGGCTGCAGTCAACAGGAAAGAGAACCTATCACATCCATAATTGATGAACATCATTTGCAGTGCTGTTACACCAGCAAGCTTCCATTAGCCAGCACGTGAAAACCTGAGCCTGCAGGCTGACGTAGCCTTGCTCCTGAACAGAAAAGCAAGACTGACTGAATAAATAATATTAAGTGGAAACAAGGAAAGAGATAGTATGCCTATGAATTCACATACTAAGCATTAATGTTCCCATTGCTTGTGGGAGTTTCACTAGATGAAGCACTGCCAAATAGAAGGGAATCAATTGGGAAACCTCCAAAACAATTACTAAATATGAAAAAAGGAGCGCTTTAGGAGAAATTGATAGCTTACATCTTCTTTTAACTTTTGCAGTTCTTTGTATAAGTCCTTTAGAAGTAGTTTATATTTAAAAAAAAACAAACAAACAAAAAAAAAGAACATTGTTAAAGGTCTAATACATCCTTGTGATAAAATACTTCATATTTTATCCATCATCTTCCTTGAATTCCCTTGAATTCAGGGGTATGGGATGGCTGGAGCCATTCCCAGCTGCCATTGGTAAGAAGAGAGGTACACTCTGGACAGGCTGCAAGTCTATCACAGGGCTACATAGAGGCAACTAACCATTCACACCTATGGCCAGATTAGAATCACCAATTAAATTAACCTGATGCAGAGTATCTAGAGAAAGCCCATACAGACACAAGAAGAATGTGCAAACTCCACGCAGAAAGGCCCAGACTGGATTCAAACCAATGTCCGCTGTGCCACCCTATATTAGCTTCTTATAAACTTAGAATGTAAAGTTTCTATTGTTTATTTATTTATTTATTTTTGGCAGACCAGTCAGAACTTGAGCATGACTTAGTCTTGTGACTAAAATTATTACAAGCATAATTTAAAGCAGGGATGACAAACTCATTTTACACTGTGCCACTTTGATCTTAAGCAGGCTGGACCAGTGAAACTGCCATTTCTGTCAATGTAAAGAAGTTTAACAGCACATTAATATCTCAGTCTCGATGCATATCTTAATATTAGAAAAAGAAGCACAATTTTAACAGTATGTTTCAGTTTTTCTACATGATAAAGAAATGCTTCTATAGTAAATGAAAAAAATCTGCCAGCACAACTCTTTGGGTTTAAATTGTAAGAAAGAAATGTGTAAAGTTGCAGAAAAAGCTCTGGTAGCTCATCAAAGACTTTTTTCTTAATTCACAGAAAATGTCCATTTTCTCATACCATGGACCCACTGTTTAAAAAAAACAAAAGAAAAACCCTGAAATTTCTATAGTAGATAGTAAAAAAACAAACAAACAAAAAATGGAACTTTTGTGTTATTTAATTGTTTATCTATTACTTAATAATCTATTACTTTCTTGTGATGTGAATGGCCATGGGGTAGATCTTTATCACTATTAAAAGCTGTAAAACCTATGAAAATAACAGTTAAAGCCCAAAATTTATGCCCTTCTTCACATTTTCCAAAAATGTCCAGTGGGCCAGATTGGAGTCTTTGGTGGGTGGATTCTAGCCCCCTGGCCTTATGTTTGGCACCCCTGGTCTAGAGTTTTCATTAAAATCCCTATCCTTCCCCTTGATAACTCGTTTAGTTTTAGAGGAGCTGGAGTCTGTTCTAGCTGTCATCGGGTGAGGAGAGGGGTGCACCTGGACCTTATTCATTACAGGGTTAGCACAGAGAGACAACCAGTCAAGCTCACATTCACATCAGAATCAGAATCAGAATCAGAATCAGAATCAGAATCAGAATCAGAATCAGAATCAGTATCAGGAGGCTTTATTGCCATATGGGTGAACAGGTTCACAACATTAGGAAAGTATGTCTGTGTAGATTCTCAGTCATCCAGGTCATAGTAGTCTCTGGAGCTTGAAAAAGGCGACTGGACTTCTTTTTGTTTCTTGAAGACGTTTCACCTCTCATCCGAAAGGCTTCTTCAGTTCTCAACCAAATGGTGGAGAGACCCAGGTATTTAAACCCCTGTGGGCATAGTCCCCTGGAGGTGGTTATGACCCTCTATTGATCATGTGCGTGAACACAGGACCCTACAACACCGTGCGGAAAGTGTTCCCTCTAAGGCAGAAGGGAAGCATAAGGAACACACACACATTAAGAAAGCCCTCAAAACATGCGGTTACCCCAACTGGGCCTTCATCAAATCAGCTAAGATGCACAGGAATGAAGGCCAAACACAAACTACAGAGAATAGGAAGGACAAGAGGAACAACATTGTCATCCCATATGTGTCGGGCTTGTCAGAGAAACTCAGAAGAATTTTCTCCAAGCATGACATCTCAGTATACTTCAAACCAAGTCACACCCTAAGACAAAAACTGGTTCATCCCAAGGACAAACCCGCCAAACACAAGATCAGCGATGTAGTGTATGCTGTTCAGTGCAGTGAAGAGTGCTCGGACCTCTACATTGGTGAAACCAAACAGCCTCTTCACAAACGAATGGCACAACATAGAAGAGCCACCTCGACAGGACAAGATTCAGCAGTACATCTGCATCTGAAGGAAAAAGGGCACTCTTTTGAGGATGCCAATGTTCACATTTTGGACAGGGAAAACAGATGGTTTGAAAGAGGAGTGAAAGAAGCCATCTATGTCCACTGTGAACAACCATCATTGAACAGAGGAGGTGGATTACGTCACCAACTTTCCCCCGCTTACAGTGCTGTCCTGAGCTCCCTTCCCAGACGTCTCAACCCCCATTCACACCTTTGTTCCAGTGACCTCAATAGGCCACAGGAAACAATGGAGCGGAGTCCTAAATTGGTTTCAACTGAAACCACTGATTAAATATGACCCACGCCCCCTTCACACCTGGGCACATGTGTTCACGCACATGATCAATAGAGGGTCATAACCACCTCCAGGGGACTACGCCCACAGGGGTTTAAATACCTGGGTCTCTCCACCATTTGGTTGAGAACTGAAGAAGCCTTTCGGATGAGAGGTGAAATGTCTTCAAGAAACAAAAAGAAGTCCAGTCGCCTTTTTCAAGCTCCAGAGACAACATTAGGAAAGTACTTCGTGCTTGCATAAAAACAAAGAAGTATAAAAACTATAACACAATATTACAGAATATACAGTACAGAGATTAGAGAGATAAGTATAAAAACTATAACACCATATTACAAAACTATAACTATAACACAATATTATAAAATATACAGTACAGAGATTAACTACGATAAGTCATAATTATTTAGTGCAAAGCAGAAACCAGGTGAATGCTAAAGTGACATAATAAAGTGACTGTGAAGATAATAGAATGTAAACTATAGTCCGGTAATATGTACATGACAGTGCAGTCATCAGTGCAAACAGACAGGTGCATAAACATGGGGTCATCAGCGTTTGTGGCGGGTGGTGGTAACAGTCTTAGGGTTATTGTTCATGAGTCCAACAACAGAGAGGAAGAAACTGTTCTTATGGCGGGAGGTTCTGGTCCGAATGGACCGTAGCCTATGCCTGAGGGGAGAGGGTCAAAAGGTCTGTGCCCACGGTGAGAGTGGTCGGCTGTGATCCGATCTGCACGCCCCAGTGTCCTGGAGGTGTACAGGTCCTGGAGAGATGGGAGGTTGCAGCCAATCACCTGCCCAGCAGAGTGCACAATGCGCTGTAGTCTCTGTTTGTCCCTAGTGGTGGCTTCAGCGTACCACACAGTGATGGAGGAGGTAAGGACGGACTCAAACCCACACAGACACAGTGAGAACATGCAAACCCCACACAAAAAGGCCCCAGGAGCTATTTGCTGCACCCTTCCTGTTGTTTCTTTGTGTAATGTTTGATTCCCTCTGTCAGGTTTTCTGTGTTAGGTCTGCGTGGGTGTGTGTTATGTTTGGTCACTTCCTGTTTTATTTTGATAGTCTTGTATTCCCTGTGTCTCCTCTGTGTAACAGTGGTGAGCTGTCATCCCACCTGTTGTTACTCCCCTCATTAGCCCTTGTGTATTTATTGCAGTGATCAGGTGTGTTGGATTGGGGACACATCTAAAATCTGCAGGACACTGGGCCATGAGGCCTGGATTTGAGAATCACTGATTTATTGTCTGCTCTTGTCTTTGTCGGGTCCTAAGTCATTGTACATTTAGGTTAACATCCATGCTGTGTGTTTTCCTTGTGTTGTTCCTTTCTGTTTATTTTCAATAAAAGTTAAGTACAAATCAGCTCTCGCCTCACATCCTGCTTTGAGGTCCTCTCTGCCCCACCTGCCGCACCCAGCCTTGACATTTTGAGTGAAACTGCTTCTGTCATGTTTGAAGAAAAGAAACAATGGAGAATTCCTGTGTGCCTTTTTAATACATACAAAACATAACATGAAGATCCTCTCAATATCAAGCAAAACTGGGTCCTAGAGGATGAAAGATGCTATAACTGTAAGTAAAAACCTGTGTGCTAAGACAAGTGACAATCCATCTGTGACATCTGATTATTTGGTAATATCTTAGGCTACTCAAACTTGTTGGGTGATTATCAAATGGTGCTTTGACTTTGAACCAGCTATTAAGTTTATTTAACTCACATTTTAAATGAATCAGAAATATTTATAAATTGAAAGCACCTTGCAATGTTTGTGGTTTGCAGTATAAAGAGAAAAACACTTTGCAATACACTAGCTGAGGAGGCCTTAAAGTCATATTATGCGAGATATTATGCAGCCTTAAATAAGACTGTAATTTATGAATGAAGTGTCAGCCTTCTGGCATTGCTAATCTCCTCTGTTTGTGTGTTCATGCACAGAAATATCCATGAACATGCATGAGAATTTATGAGATGTGAAGGCTCGCTGCCCTGTGCATCCGGCCTTGAGTCACTTAGAAGTAAAAGAGGAGAGCAGGGTGACGACAGGGCACATCTGTCTGATGGGCTGTCCACTCCTTATAAGATTTACGCAGACAGCTAAAAATATACTGCGACAGGCTGCATAGACAGCCTGCTGGAAGCCAAAGAAACACTAGAGATTTAATGTCTCTCTTTTTTTTTTTTTTTGCCTGGTCTGATTCAGACAGAGTGAAAGATGTCATCGTGTGGCAAAGACAACAAGAGTAAAACTCAAGAAGTGTGAGTCTTGAGTTCATTGTTAACCAGAGAACAAAAGAACAGTGATTAAATGAGCAGTTGTTGTGAGTCAGTCACACTGCCTCCCACCGGGAGCCTGCACAGCCCATGTTTTTTGGCACAGACGCAACTTGTGACGTCCTTTTGACAGTTGCTTTATGTGCCCAAAAATATGACTGCCAAATCCACTGTGAGAGACACTGCTATTCCGGTAACACCATATTTGCTCCTGACTTTGGAGTACGCAAACACATCCTTCTGGTGCTCTGCAGGGTTTTTCTCTCACTTTTTTCTTGTTTGTTTTGAGTGCCACCTCTCAGCCATCCCGCACGAGTCCACACTCGGGAATCGTGCAAATTATTAGAAAATATGGGCGACCAACTCTTGGGATTTGGACTCATCTGTCCCCCTGTTTACAGAGGATAAGAGGCAGAGCTTTGTACAGAAGAGTCAGAAGAGCAGATTTAACAAAAACTTTACAGGTTTTAACAGGATGGAATGACGCACATATCAGCCTAAAAACTCTGCCAGCTCTGGTTCCAACATTTTATCTATGGCTCAGATATTACAATCCATCTGTCACATCTGACTGATTATTCTTAGATTATCTTAGATTAATCAAACTTGTTTGGTGATTATCAAATGGTGCATTTATTTATTTAAATATGTTCATTGCATGCAACAATTTGAAAAGCCTTGATTCAATTTGTTCAAATATGCAACAAATCCGTTAGCAAGCTCGAGCTTCTGTGTCACATCCATTCAACAATTCAACCTGTTGATCAGCTGTTTGCCTTCTGGATCACATTAGGGTGGCACCTGGGATCATTGTACATAAGCAATGCTATACTAACCAGCCAACTTCAGAAGATGTACTATTGCTTATCTTTAGGATCTGGGGTATCTGGTATTTATACAAAATATTGAATAAATTAGTGCCCAAAACACAAAAACCTAAAGAAATAATTCCTACATGATAAATTTGATCAGTCTGACCACAGGACAATTTTAGAGAAGACAGTAAAACTTCTGGATGTTTCAAGTTCTTCTTTTGCATGTTGGAGTTTCAACTTGTATTTGTGAATGCTGTGGTGAACTGTGTTTACTAATTATTTTTCAGAATGGTTGCTGACCCCTTGAAGTGCATATGCTGATGATTTTCAGACTCTTAATAGTATAATATTGCATAACATGGATAAAACCCCCAAATGTTTGCAACTTGGCAAATGATCTCAGAACAAATGATCTGAGAAGGACAAAGAGTGAAACAAGACCAATTTTACAGTAAGCACTGATGAGAAAGACAAACAGGTGAGGTGAAATAAGACATCTGTGACACGAGAGAACAGGCACCAACAGAAAGGTGAGACAAAGCAAGGAACAGACAGGAAAATGCTCAGGGAACCAAAACTACTACTAATGATAAAAATAATGACATGAATCAAAGCACAGGTTTGTGAAATTGAAACTCATCATAGGAAACAAGTAAAAACAGGAATGAAAAGGTCAGTAGTAATATCACCAGAAATAAAACTCACAATCTACTAGAAGAATAACAAAAACCCAAACCCAATGAAATCAACCAAGAATTAAAAATGTGAAAAAATATAAAACCATGAAACCATAACACATATATACTCATCAATTAGCATAATCCACCCATCTTTACTTCTGGTGACTGAATTCATTTGATTTTGTTGAGGGGGGGGGTTGTCTTTCTTCTTCTACACAGATTTGCGGTATATCAAACATATCACCTCTTCAATTAATTCACATATCTGATCAGCCAAACATATGGCAGCAGCTCAGTGTATTCAGGCATGTGGACATGGTGAACATTACCTGCAGAAACTTAACATCCCAATGGGGAAGAAAGGTGATCTAAATGACTTTGAATGTGGCATGGTTGTTGGTGGCAGACAGGCTGGGTTCAGTATTTCAGAAACTGCTGATCTGCTGGGATTTTCCTACACAACCATCTGAAGGGTTTACAGAGAATGGTCTGAAGAAGAGAGTGAGCAGCAGTTATCTGGGTGAAAATGCCTTGTTGATGCCAAAGGTCAGAGGAGAATGGACAGACTGCTTCAAGCTGATAGGAAGGCAACACTAACTCATACAGCCACTCGTTACAACAAAGAAACCCAGAAAAGCAACTCTGAACACGCAACACATTGAACCTTGAAGCAGAAGCAGCAGCAGGCACCAGCTGAGAACAGGAAACTAAGGCTACAATTCACACCAAAACTGGGCAATAGAAGACCGGAAAACCGTTGCCTGGTCTGATGAGTCTTGATTTCTGCTATGACATTTGGATGGCAGGGTCAGAATTTGGCATAAAGAATATGAAAGCATAGATCCCTCCTGCCTTATATCAGTGGTGGGTGATGCTGTCATGTCAATCTGGACCAAAATCTGAGTAATGTTTGCATCTTGTTGAATGCATGCCATAAAGAATGAAGGCAGCTCTGAAGGCAAAAGGGGGTCCAACTCAGTACTAGCAAGCTGTAACTAACAAAATGGCTTGTGAATGTATATGACCAATTCAGAATATGTCTGAGGGTAAAAGCAGTACCGATGTTACAACAGCAATGGGAGGCAGCAGTGCACCAAAACGGGCTAAAAAAGAAAAGAAACATATATGCATGCGCATAAAGGTAACAACCATGGCACCTAGAGCAGGTAGGTGTGTGCGTCCTAAATCAGCACTGAAATCAGTTTGTTTCCAGTTGATATACACACAGTGTGTTACAGTATAGGCAAAAAGTCTTTGGCTACCACTTCCATCAGCTGTCCTGTTTGGATTCATGTTTCTCTGTGGAGTGAATGTCAAATGTTTATGGGGGCAAAAGTTTCAGAGGTGTAGTAACTGGTCAAATATTTGTGTTTTTGAGCATTTAGCGGGCATGGACGGCTAAACTCACTGAGGCTTGTTTCATGTATTATTACTGAGTATTACTTATTATTATATAGTTTTATTAATTTTTTTAATGTAACGTTTATTTTACCAGGAAAATCTCATGAGATTTAAAATCTCTTTTACAAGGGAGTCCTAGCCAACACTTTAAAGTGTTTTGTTTAAAAACAAAAAAAACATTTGATATATATTATTACTAAGGATGATTTTTAACCACCACACTTGTATCTATGCAGATTATGCTACAACATTTCATGAGTAGATCGTGTTTTTTTAAATAGCTGCAGCTGATCAGATTATTCCTGTTCATCTTCTTTTTTAGGTAAGATAAATTCACGTTGCAGTATAGAAACAAACAAAACGAAAAATCCTCACATCCTTATAAGTTGGAAGCTGAGAATGAGCTGTGTATTTAACTAAAAAAAAGCTCTTTAACAATGACAAATGCAAATAATAACTGATTATTTGATCTCAAACAGTTCATTGTGCTCTTAGATGTCCAGATGAATGTCTGGCAGAAAGTATGTAAAATACATTTTAAAAAGAGGCAGCATCACATAATAAAGACAGATGTGCAGTGTAGTCTTCATTTAATGTATTGTCTTTTTTGCATCAATATGTTGTGTTATGCCATTACCTTGCAAATGCCATTTTGTCAAATAAAGGACTAAAAAAAGTGCTTTGTCTTTTTCAACCAGAGTTGTGATTAATCTTAGTACTTCCTTAAATGCATTCATCTTATAATAAAAGCACCGAATGCTTCTGGGAGCAAATCCTGTGTAGATGGCCAGCTTATGTTTCATTTGTTACTTCTTGCAGTAAAACCTGACGAGTGTAAAGGCATAACGCTGAGGAGGTGGAATCTGACCTCCTGGCTGCCTGCCATGGACTTATCGTGATTCTCAACCCTGAGAAACTCCACAAGAAACTGTAGCATATATTGCAGAAATTAGCCTGTTATATTTTTATAGCAATTCATGACACTGGTCCTTTATTCTCTGATTCCCAAAGGCACATGTCTGTGGACTGGAATAAAGAAGGGTCCCCCTGCTAGGCTGAAGTTACCATGAGACTGATATAGTAGTTGCTGCTCTACAGCAGGCTCTGAAAGCTGAGTAGATGCCCTGAGAAGGTTCGTAAAAGTTGTTTCACAGAAAACATGAAATACAGATTAAGCAAGGGATGTATGTTCATGCTAAATTAATTTAATTTGGCTGTAAACTGAAATAAGTAGTAATTTCTGTTTTTATTATGATATTTTGGGATAAACATACTGAGCCATGCTGAGCTCCTGATGGAAATGCCTCCATTCAAGTTGAAAGCTGAAAGCCGTCATATATTCTTGCTTGAGTTTATTGGCAAGAACTGACTATTCCTGTCTTATGTGCAGCCTAGCATTCAGGAGATGTGACCAGTGGAAGCAAAATGATGATGAGTGACAAAGGAGATGTTCTCAGTCCCTCGTCTGATGATCAAGCTCCAACTGCTGGCATCTTCTGGATACGTAGTGACATCTGGTGGAGTGCCCTTTTTTCTGCTTCTCGAAGGTTTGTGGTGCTTTTTTGTTTGTTTTTGTTGAATAAAGTGTTTCTTAGTTACTTTGCAGATTTTTTTTTTTTTTGTACTCCAGTCAAATAGTTAATTGTTTTGGAGAAGTTTTTTTTTTGCTCCTTTGAGCAGATTTGCAGAGTTAATTTTGCTGTACTCAACTTGATACAACAATAAATCAGTGTTTTCCATCCATTTTCTTTTGCTTATCCAGTTAGAGGCTGCAGGGGGGCTGGCGTCGATCCCAGTTGTCATTGGGCGAGAGGTAGGAAACAGCCTTGAAAAGTTGCTAGTCTATTGCAGGGCTAACATAGAGACACAGTCAAGCATTCGTGCTCACATTCACACCTGTGGCCAATTTAAAATCACTAATTAACCTAACCCCATACATGTTTTTGGACTCTGGGAGGAACCCACATACTAACTCTACACAAAAAGGCCCACCTTCGTGCTCTGAGGTAAAAGGGGTAACCGCCACATCATTCTGCTGCCCTTTTTACCTTTTCTCAAAGGTAAATCAGCAGGACAGAGATCAAAATTAAAGTGGGTTTAATTTACTCGAGCAGGAACATGCATAACCCTCTAAGTTAGGTAACACTGATTTATTGCCTTAACTATGTGTGCGTTGTCAGCCCCCAAAGGCCCACTTAGATTTTGGAAAACCCTGTTAAATGAATTCCTGTTTGTGTGCAATATGTCTACATACAGAAAAAAAGAAGGCACTTTAATGTTAAATAAGTATGACAAAGGTTCTGCTAATTAAAAAATGCAGTTTTGGATTAATTAAAGTGACTGTATTGACACATTTATAAGAATAAAATCAAAAGAGAAAGGTCGAATTTTGATTTGTGCCGGAAAGGCTTCCAATAATGGTTTCGTCCAGCAAATTGAAAACCCCTTCCCAATTAGGTTGGTACAGTCGACATGCGCGCCAAAGTTTTGTAACAGCAATGGCGTCCAAAACAGGTGGGTGTGTGGCGCAGGCCTTCTCTAAACAGCACCATGTGAGCTTAGCTGTAATATAGAGCTATAACAGAGTTTGTCTCCGGTTGATATATCGAGGAAGACGGTTATACCACTTTGTCGCAGCGGTTGCCGTGCCACGACTGGGTCAGACTGTCTTTGTAGGTCATCTAATTGTGTGACTACACGTAGTAACTGCTAAAATATTTATATTATTCAGTTTCTTAACTCATTCACGGGAAATGTTTGAGCATTAAATGTAGCCGGCGTAGACCCGTTGACCTATCTAACAATTGTTATTATGCAACAATGCATTAAATAGGTCATTGTTACAAGGCCTTTGAGCTTATGAAACCTCTGTTTGCACCATCCTCGTTTCCTCCCTCACCTTCCTCCCATCAAGGTAGGAGACAGGAGGAGAAAGAAGTCAACGCAACACGCATTTAAAAAAGAGTGAGACCTCTTTACTTCATTTTAAAGCGATAATAATTAAATATGGCGTAGCACATCTGCATCATAAATTGTTTTGTTATAGCTCAATAGCTGATAACTCACACGCAGTACGAACTTAGTAAGGCCATATACACATCTGGCTAAATAAATAGGTAGGTAGGCAGTTACAGGACTTGATGCACCAGGGAGGGCCTAAGGTTTTATTGAATCAGGGAAAGAGAAGCAGCAGGAGCCATGATATGCTGCTTGCAAATGGTCAAGTAAAGCAATTAACTGTGTGTATTTTGTTTGGAAAGTGGACTTTTTTTTTGCCTGCAGACTTTACTTGCCCATCATCCATCACTGGCCTTTGTGATTATAGTTCCTCAGGCAGGCCTCTCGCACCTCCATCCTCCTGATGATGTTTTTTTTTGTTTTGTTTTTAGAAATTTTAAGTTTGATATTGTGCACCCAGATTGATTTCTGGGTCAGAGGAGATGAGGCGGTACAAATTAAAGAAATGAGAAATGGCCAAATATGTAACTACGTGTGTGTGTGTTTATAGGTCGTGGTGGGAAGAAGCGCAAAGCAGAAGTTCAGGCAGAGGCAGAGAAACCTTCAGTCGAGGAAAAGAAGGGCAGGGGAGAGGATAAAAGTGGCCAGGAAGGCCTAAGGGTGGTCATTGAACATTGGTAAGTACTTGCTAAATGTTTAAGTTATTACTCAACCTGAGTAAATGCAGTCACTATTTTAAAATGCTTAATCACAAGTAAAACTCAAAGTATAGTGTTCAGAAGTGAATGTATTAATTAGCAAGAAAAAACTACTACATCTATTCATACATTATTACTGAATCTGATAAATAGTTTAATAACTTTTTATATATTTATATAAAGCAGCAGCTAACATTATGCTTTTGGTTAAAAAAAAAACAAACTTAAATTTACAATATACAAAACAAGAGTTGTGTTTTTCTTTAAAAACTAAAATGTTACTGTTATAGTAGCATCTCCAATGAGCTCTTGAGTTTTCTACAAGACCGTAAGCTTCACATTTCACTTTGCACTTCACCTGCTCAAATCTGCAGCAAGATGTACTCTTGGAATAACACTGTCCAGAATAACATTTGGACATGTATAAGTAATGATAAAAAATAGAAGTAGCAAGACTTAATATAACATATGAAGTGTAAGATTAATTAATACTGAGAGTTCAGATTTTGGAATTAGCATTCTCCTTCTGCATGTATATGATTGTAAATAGTTTTCAAGTTGTCATCACTTGTCATTTATTTTTACCAAATTTAGGTGTCATATAAGACACTTTCCTGCTTTAACATTTGGTTCAACATAAATAGTTGTATAAACATTTACAATATAATGACCTGTTACACTCCTGGATTACTATGAGTAGCTTGTATAAATGTCCTCCTGATCATTAGTGTCTCACTTTTGGCAGTAAAAGCTGACGAGTATACGGGCGTAATGCTGAGGAGGTGAAATCCGCACTCCTTGCTGCTCGCCCTGAGCTGACTGTGGTCCTCAACCCTGAGAAGCCCCGCAGGAACAGCTTTGAGATCACTCTGCTGGATGGAGGCAAAGGTAATCCAAGATTAACTCAAGAATGTGGATCCTTCAGTGTAAAATAATCATACAAATGGCACTTTCTTTTTTCTTTTTTTTTCTTTTTTGGTGTCATTCCTAAAGAAACATCTCTTTGGACTGGAATAAAGAAGGGTCCGCCTCGTAAGCTGAAGTTTCCACAGTCTGATGTCATAGTTGCTGCTCTGCAGGAGGCTCTGAAGGCTTAGACACCCAGTGTAGGTTTGTCAAAGCAGTTGGACTGAATAATGAATGCATAAAACACTAGAGGCCAAATAAGAAAGGCAACTTTGTTGTCTCCTTACACTAAACAGGTAACTTGATGCAACCTGTGAAGAGAATTAACCTCACCAGACTGAGTATATTCAATGATTTTCAGTTTTTAAATAAACTACTTGGAATTGTTTTTTATTCATTTGAGTCAAAACATCTTTAGTATGAAGATATTGTAATGCATCTGCTGGTAAACAAAGAATGTGTCCTTTTAACAGAACTCTACCCATGTTATTTGCAGCCCAGCATTCAGGAGATGCAGCCAGTAGAAGCAAAAATGACGAGGAGTGATCAAGGAGATGTTCTCAGTCCCTCTTCTGATGAGCCAAGCTCCAACTGCTGACATCTTCTGGGTACATGGTGACACCTAGTGGAACTTTGCTGCACCAAAGCAATTCTCGAATATATTCCTGTTGTTTTCTCTCCTTTCACAATGTTCATCGGTGGTTTTATGTCTGTTTTTGGTAAATAAAATCTTTTTCCTTTTTTTTTGTTAATTGTGTGGATTTTTTTTCACAACTTTATCCAAACAGTTAACTTATATTGTGGAAAGTTGGTTATGCTTTTTGAATTGGTATTAATTGGGGGGGTGTAAATTGTTGACTTTTAGAAATGAGTATATCAGAGAGACAGCTCTGCAGGACAGAGTTAGAGGCAAGGCTGACCTGCATAGGAGGGATATTGAATATACTGGACAAAAGATGTTGAGTATGGAGCTGCCAGGCAGGAAGAAAAGGGAATGACTACAGAGGAGGTTCATGAATGTAATAAAGGAGGACATTCAGAGGGCTGGTGTGACAGGAGGATGCTGGGGATTGGGTGACGTGGAGGCAGATGATGTGCTGTGGTGACCCCTAAAAGGGAGTAGCTGAAAGAAGAAGAAATGACTTGATGACCTATAGTCTGTCAAGTGTCTGTCTCGTGAATGCTATTGAGTCATTTTGCCGTAGAAAGAACATTCCTGTCACAAGGAAGAAGCTGCAGTCAATTTTTGGCAGAGTGACTTTTATATATTTTTTACTTGTCCAGGGAAAATTTTCATTAAGAATAAAAATGTCTTTTTCAAGAGAGATCTGGCCAAAAGAGAAACAGAAACTGCAACAAATATCAAAGTTCTATAACGATATTTGAACTGGCCAAAAATGACTGGATTGATTATAATATAAAACAGAGTTGGTACAATAATGCAAAGTCATAAAGATACTTGCAAAACCGGATATATATATATATATATATATATATATATATATATATATATATATATATACACACACAAAATGTCTGATACAAATATATAAAATATTATCAGACAAAAAGCACACACAAAAAAACCCCCAAACCAAACAAACATCGGCGAATCACTTTTTGGTAGGCGATGGTGTGACGTCATCATCACGCGGCCAGCCACTTGAGCAGTTCCTCGTGAGCAGGGGACCGATTTCTCTCTACAATAAGGCTTGAAATTGGTGCGTAAGTCTTATACATTAAAAATTATTAATCCGCGGACTTTGCCTGGTATTACAAGAGTCATCTGGAGGGGTTGTGAGCAGTCATTCCGCCTTTACTGATCTTAGAAAAGGCTGAATTAACCGTGGCCCGCTAGCTTGTTTGTTGATTTGTTTAATATCTGTATGGTGGTTTCACCCTTAGCTTTACTTGAACCTGTCTTTATCCGTAACCAGGTGTGTTTTTGCAGACTGACTTATCCGTTACACCTAACAGATAGCCAAGCTTGCCGCGGCCGCGGTGGGTTTTAGGGCAAAAACTTTGCTCCACAATCTCCGATTTGCATAAAAATAGAATAGAATTAGAATGTCTTTATTGTCATTATACAGAATGTACAATGAGATTGGCGGGCCACTCCTATTCAGTGCCATGCAGTAGGAAGTCACACTTCCTAAAATATAAAATAGAACTAATAGTGATATTTTTGTTTTTGTGGTACAACTTGTCATATTTGCGCAATCCAACATGAAAATCGCGTTTTCTGCATTATCGAGACTGAATTTAATGTTTATATTTATTCTACGTGTTTGATTTTGGGTCATTGTGAAATTCAACTATATCCCTATCAGAAATTGTCACTAGTTGTCTTTTGCAATGTGAACCCTCTTGGTAAATAAAGACATAAAGAGTGTGTGCTCAAATATTGGACTTTACAGGACGGCTTCAGTTTTGCTTTTGTTTGTTTTCTTATTTTAACTTGCCAATACTAAGCCTTTAAAAAAGTAAGAAAAGTATTTGATATATGAAGCTGTAATATCAGAGCATTCATCATATGTGTCCAAGCTTTGGACCATAAAAATTTTAGGCAAATCGGAGATGGATGAGCAGAAAATGTTGTAACACTTTGATCTGAGATGGAATGACTGAAGGAAGGGAGGAAAACACTCCAACACAAACACTGATAACACAACAGTAATTAAACAGCTGCCTCTTTTACACCACTGATGTGAAGCGTAATTCTGATGTCAAAATTAATTGGTTGTTAATTCATTTACGTGTTAACTACACCTACCTACTGTGTTCTAAAATTTTTTTTTTTTTAAAAACTCCAAAACACAAGCTAAATAATAGAGTGGGGTGAAGTCTGACCATGGTTAAACCCGACACCACTGAGTGTAATGAGCCATGCCTTTTTTCACATATTGGTGCATGTGATTATGCACTTGAACAATAGTGGGTCAGTGACCACCTCCAGAGGACAACCCCCCCACTTCAAGAAACTTAAAGAAGTTCAGTTGCTTTTTTTCATGCTCCAAAGACCACTTTCCTTGAAGGATTGCTTTATTGGAAATACAGTGTGTAATGTTTTGTTGTATTACTACAATTACTACCACTTTTTCCTTCTTATTATGCTGCTGTCGCCAAATTAACCAAGAATTTCTTTTGGACAGTCATGGCAACAGAGGGGGTGGAAAAGACAAGCGAAGATGCCCCAGCAGCTGGGAAAGCCAGTACCAGGTATGACCTGGAGAAGGAGACTGAACTTCGCTTTGAGGTGGAGTCGGGGGAAGCAGCCGAACAAGTTGAGCTGGAGCTCCTCACAGGAATGGGCGAGGTGTTTGGCTCCGAGCTAAATAGAAACAAAAAGTACACATTTGGACCAGGCTCCAAGATTGCAGTTTTCACCTGGCAAGGCTGCAGTGTGAATCTTTATGGGAAGCCAGAGGTGAGCATCTGGATGAGAGTCCTGGCAGATTTGTAAAAGGTTAAATACATAAAAACATAACCATCATCTTGCTGTCGTTACCACAGGTGGCTTACGTCTCCAAGGATACGCCCATGCTGCTCTATCTGAACACACATGCAGCCCTTGAACAGATGAGAAAACAAGCAGAGCGTGACAATGAGAGGGGACCAAGGGTATGTTTGGATGGGAAACAACTACTTTCAGGAATTTGTGAGATCCCATGAATGATTTTTGGATTAAAATTGAATAATTAATCAACCCTCAGGTGATGGTGGTGGGACCTACAGACGTTGGGAAGTCAACAGTGTGCCGGCTGCTTCTCAGCTATGCTGTGAGGGTTGGCAGGAGGCCAACGTTTGTGGAACTCGATGTTGGACAGAGTGGGGTAAGATCAAGTAGAATTATCATGATCAACATTAAACAGTTGGCTGATATTTAAAGTGCAGTTGTCCCTTGCTATATCGTGGTTCACTTTTTGTGGCTTCACTGTATCGCGGATTTAAAAAAAATATATTACTGATTCTGTTTCACATAGTTTTAACTATATTGTGGGGTTTTGCGGTAAATAGGTGTTTCTGTAACACTCCATAACTATGTTCATCACTCGGACAAAGAGATCAGTTACACCTACGCCTTTAGTGGAAATAGAAGTAACGGCTGAGGGTGAAGATACTGCACAGGTACATGCTCATACAGTACTGCGGAAAAGTATTTGCTCCCTTCCTGATTTCTTTCTTCTTCTTTTTTGGCATCTTTGTAACAGTGGCATGTTTCAGATCATCCAACAAATTTGAATATTAGACAAAGACAACCTGAGTAAATATAAAATGCAGTTTTTAATTGATGATTTAATTTATTAAGGGAAAACGCTATCCAAACCTACCTGGCCCTGTGTGAAAAAGTAATTTCCCCCTAAATGTAATAACTGGTTTGCCACCCTTGGTAGCAAGAACTGCAATGAAGAGTTTGTGATAACGGGTATAGGACATTTGTTTTACCTGTGACACAGACAGAAATTTATTTTCATATGATGAAGCATGGTTAGTGTTCTTACAGATAGTACTGTGTACCTTAGACCTTTTTTTTTTTTTTTTTTTTTTAATCTGTAGCTTTGTTTTATTTTTTGTTTGTTTTTTAAATAATCTGTGGACCTCAATTAACCCTTTAACTTCGGGTGATCGCAGCTGAAGCGCTGGTTTCCGGCCCTTACAGGCCGTGAACAGCTGGTTAAGACATAGCATATCACCGCCGAGTCAGCTGATCAAAGGAACTTTTTACCATAACTCTGTGACCGTTTGTCCTATCGGAAAAATTAAAATGGTCCCTGAAAGCCCAGAAATTGTACTTCACAGCCATATAGGGGTATTACAGTATTTGTTGCCGGAAGTCTGCAAACGGCAGCACTTTTGAAGTATGTTGTGCCATGGGTGATGCATTCGGGGTTATAGGGTTAAAGAAACAACATATGCAGTTTTTACCATTATGAATAGTAAAAGAAGATTCTGCTCTTTCAGGTGTCTGTACCTGGCACAGTGTCAGCGCTGTGCATTGAGCGCCCAGCAGACGTGGAGGAGGGTTTCTCAGTCCAGGCTCCTTTGGTCTACCACTTTGGCTCTACTACTCCAGGGACCAACATCAAACTTTATAACAAGGTAAGAAGAAAGAGTCTAGACCCTTCCAGACATAGTTTGAAGGCAAAACAAAATTTTTTTTCATATGTATTCATCAGCTATTGACCAGTTAAATCTTTTTCTTGTGACATGCAGCTGACATCATGCCTGGCCGAAGTGTTTTCCCAGCGCTGTGAAGTGAACAGGAAGGCCAGCGTAGGAGGTTGTATCATCAACACCTGTGGCTGGGTGAAGGGCTCTGGATACCAGGCTCTCGTCCACTGTGCCTCAACCTTTCAGGTTGATGTGGTTCTGGTGTTGGACCATGAGAGGCTCTACAATGAACTCAAAAGAGACCTCCCTCACTTTGTGCGCGTTGTGCTCCTACCAAAGTCCGGGGGAGTGGTGGAACGCTCCAAGGAGTGTCGGCGGGATGCTCGGGATGAGAAGATCCGTGAGTATTTCTACGGCTTTCGTGGAGTCACCTACTACCCTTTTTCTTTTGAAGTGCGTTTCTCAGACGTTCGCATCTACAAAATTGGGGCCCCATCCATCCCGGACTCGTGTCTGCCACTGGGAATGTCTCAGGATGACACACAGCTAAAACTGGTGCCTGTGACTCCAGGTAGAGACCTCACGTACCATGTCCTAAGTGTGAGCAGCGCTGAGGATGGAGACGAAGGTGCTAGAAAGGGTATAGTGGAGAGCCCTGTGTGTGGCTTTATTGTGGTGACTCATGTAGATACTCAGGCACAGGTGATGAAAGTGCTCTCCCCAGCACCTAGACCCCTGCCCAGACATACTCTGCTCATCATGGACATCCGCTTCATGGATATGAAATGAAGCAAGACCTCAGAGAAGAAGACTTGGCAAGTGGGGATCGTGTCAAGGGGAGAAGTCCTGTTGGGTTTCCTTTTTATTATAAGGTTATCTTGTTTGTACATTACAGAAAAAAATAGATTCAAGTATTGAAATTAGGAATTGATATGGTTGATATTAATCTTGTTTTCAGTTGAGATCCAGTTTCATACATTTTATGATTGAATTTCTGCTTCTTCAAAGACAGGATGATGAGGGGCTAAAAGACTAAAACAGTCATCTATAAGCTGGGAATTTAACAATTGCTGTATCCCTAACAGAAATGGAAAGAAGCTGTAAATAATAGAGCAGATTGCATAGATGGCTGTGGAAAATTATGTATTATAAAAGCAGGAATATTTTTTTTCAGAATCTGTTTTATAAACATTTTTTTCTCTGAGTAATAAAATTTTAAAGGTAAAAAGTTTTGTGTGTTTTTAATTACACTATCTTCCATTGTCGGCATGTTTTCCAAACTAACATTTTATTTTATGTTCAGTACCTAATGAACTGGGAATGATGAACATTTGTTCAGTAGGTTTTATTCAACAGATCTGTTTTGACAAAAGTGAGGCAAACAACAATAACCTGTAGGCTTCATTAAAACACACACAAACACAGTACCAGCATAGTGATGACTGGGAGCACTACAGTAGGAGATCATTTGACATTTGTTCTGTAAACACCTACCAGCTTATACTAAAGCTCACTGTGTACACTTGAGACCCATATGCTCTTTTAATTTTTCACATTAACAGTGCAAATACGTTTCTAAGTATGACAACAATATGAACACTGAGTGGAACACAGCTTATAAGAATACACAAGGACAACACTGTAATGTACAATATGTGCAAATATTTCAGACGATATACTATGCAGATAATTCAGTGTAACCATGTGGTAAAAATTATTTTGGGCACATTTATTCTCTTTCAATCTTTTCTCTCTAATATTTTTTGTGTTTTTCTGAAGTCTTTTGTTATTTATTTTTTTTTATTTTTAGGCATATATAGCATTTCTGTGCTCCTATTTTCTGTGTTTCAGCATTAACCATTTGTTACAACCAGCAGGGTGTAGATTCATCGTAGGTGGGTCTATTGTGGGAGTTTGAGAAGGCCATCTGGGACCTGGATTGTAGATTTTGTGAAAAAGAAACAGTATGGGGAATTTCAAGTAAAGTGAGTGTACCATCAAAAGTATTTTATAATTAATATCAAAGAAAACTCTTATGTCAAACCAGTATCTAGTGTAATTGCTGTCTTTTAATGAACAGCAGCTGTTCTCTTTGGTACATAGCATTTATTTTTTAAGGAACATGGCAGGTAGATAAGCATTTTTGCTGGATTTTCCACACTTCTGTGAATTTAGGTTTTAAAAACTGTTTTGCAAGCAGAATTTTCAGATCTTCTTTTGGCTGCTCCCTTTAGGGGTTGCCACTGCAGATCATCTGCCGTCTACAATCTTAGCCTATCCCTAGCATCCTCCTCTGTCACACCAGCCCCCTGCATGTCGTCCTTCACTACAGCCACAAATCCTCTTTGTGATCTTCCTCTTTTCCCCCTGCCCAGCAGCTCCATTTTCAGGATTCTTTGTCCAGTATATCCACTATCCTTCCTCTGCACATGTCCAAACCATCTCAGCCGTGCCTCCCTAACTTGGTCTCCAAACCGCTCAACCTGAGCGGTCCCTCTGATATAATAATTTCTAATCTTGTCCATTCTGGTCACTCCCAATAAAAATCTTAGCCTCTTCAGTTCTGCTACCTTCAGCTCAGCCTCCTGTCTTTTTTGCTAGTGCCACCTTCTCCAAACTTACATCATAGCAGGTCTCACTAGCATCTTGTAAACCTTCCCTTTCATTCATGCTGCTATCCTTCTGTCACAAATCACCCCTGACACTCATTTCCACCCACTCCACCCTGCCTGCACTTGCTTCTTCACCTCTCTCATTACTGTCCATTACTTTGGATAGTTGACCCCAGATATTTAAACTTGTCTACCTTCACTACCTCGGTTCCTTGCAGCTTAACTGTTACACCTGCCTCCCTCTCATTCCTAGTGCATATCTCCACCTTTCCAGGATCTCTTCCACCTCTCACTACAGATCACAGTGTGACTCCTATCTGACCTCATCTGTCAACTTGTCCATCACCACTGCAAACAAGAAGGGGATCAGAGTCTATCCCTGATGTAATCCCACCTCCATCTTAAATCCATCTGTCACTCCTACCGCACACTACACCACTGTCTCACTGTCCTCATACATGTTCTGCACCACCTTCACATTATTCATGTGCCACTCCTGACTTCTTCATACAGTACCATAGTTTCATATGCTTTCTCTAGAGCCACAAAGACACAATGCAACTTCTTCTGACCCTCTCTATACTTCTCCATCTACACTCTCAAAACATACATCACATTTGTAGTGCTCTTTCTCAGCATGAAGCCATACTGCTGCTCGCTGATCGTCACCTCTCTTCTGTGCCTAGCTTCAAAACAGGCTTATCATCTTTATCCCTCTGTAGTAACTACAGCTCTGCACATCACCCTTGTTCTTTAAAATTGGTACCAGTACACTTCTTCTCCATTCCTCAGGCATCCTCTTACTCTCCAGGATTGTGTTAAACAATCTGGTTAAAAAGTCCACTGCCTTCTCTCCTAGACATCTCCATACTTCCACAGGTATGTCATCTGGATCCACTGTCTTTACACTCTGTCTTCTTTATAGCTGCCTTTACTTTTTCCTTACCAATTCTCTGCACTTCCTGATTCACTAACTGTCCTTTATCCATCCTCTTCTCTCAGTTTCCTGTTCATCAACTGCTCAAACTTCTTCTTCCACCTTCTCAGCACACTTTCGTCATGTGAAACACAACTTCCAAATGATGTAGATATTTGAAAACAATACATCTTAAAAATGTGTGACACGTGTACTTTCTGTTTTGTTTCGTTTTTTAAAAATGATTGTATTATTCACTTTTATTGCATTGCAATAAATGCATTACAAGCCTGGCCTTGTTTGTTGCATAAAAATCTTATTTTATTGTTGCAAACTTATAGCTTTTCTGAAATTGATGTCCAAGAATATAAGAATATAATGCATATTATTTTAGGGTTATTTATCTGGAATTACCTTTAATACTGATTTAAGACTCCACCATCACGCCTAGTGTTTGTCTTTCCCAGAGGCCACGCCTCCTTTGTATGTGATTGGCTGTTCGTCCCACCTGAGGGCTGACGGGCTAGTTCCGGGATTCCTACGTCGGCCTAACAAGCGAGCTAAGTAGTTTGCTAGAGGCTAACTCAAGGAGGAACGAAACGACTCACACCCTACAGGCAAGACACCTCGAGTGTTCGACATTAGGTGTGTGCTTTACCCTTTCTTTTAAGTGATTGTCCAGCTGAAAGTAGTTACAGTTGTCTCGTCAGTTGTTAATGAAATTCTGTCCGCTCCCATGCTAGCCAGGTAACTACTGTTAGCTAACTCTTATAGCTGTGGTAAAGGACCGTTCAGTGTCGCAAAACAACAACAAAAAAAACTTTCGAGGCTAGGTAAAAGCTCACTGTGTGATTATCTACACAGTGTGTGGTCATTACCAAATGTGGGTTGTGCTTGGATCGGTTTTTGTAGGTCCCCGGAGATAGCGCTTCCCGGCGGCTGTTGGTTTTAAACCAGTGGTTTATGTATTTTTATGAGGTTCACGGTGTTGGGAGCTGATTATGGTAACATTAGCTGGTCTTGACTCAATACTAGCACTCCCCTGGCCTGCTGTTTAACGGTTGGTATGTAAAACGTTTCATTTTAAGATCGAGTCATAGTCAGTCTAGGGGTGTGGATTTAAACAAGACGGCAACAATCAAGTACAAGTGTGTAAAATTGATGACATTTGCTTGACTGGCCACAACGGTGTAGCTTGCGATGTGTAAATTGTTGCGGTGGCATGACAGGCAACGCTGGACAGGGAGATTGTAGGATTAACATGTATTATAGTCGTAGTTGTGGGGTAAATGAGGTATTTACCTATTGACACCGCTCTCTGCCATTCGGTAGCAGGGATAACTGTTGAAGTGAGGGGTGTGTCCAAACGATCGGATTACACTGCTGCTCCGGATCCGTTTTCTGTGTCTTCACGGTCGAGTTTTTTTGCAGGAGTTAACGGAAATTAGCTTGATTTTTGTGTATGTGTGTGCGCGCGTCAAAGGCGTGTAGCCTCATCACAGATCGTTGTCTGTCTGCAGTTTCTCTTCGTGTAAGATGTTTTCATCTGAATACCTGAGGGCACTGAGGTGACAGGGTTATGATGAAATACCAACACAGCGTAACGAAAGCTTATAGGGAAAGCAGGAACTTGGTCAGCGAGTCTGGTTTGTTGTGAAATCAAACTGAGACCTTTGCCCTCGTAATTTACAAGGAAATACATTTTTGATGACAGCTACCTGCAAAGCAAAAAAAAAAGAAGAAAAAAACCTTTATCGTATATATATTTTAAAACATATATTTGCTAATTCCACACGCCATGGTTATCTTTTGAGGTGAATTATGTATCAGCAGTCAAAGGTGCAAAGGTTTTTATTTACCATCACATAGGACAAAGAAAATAAATGAAAGCAAATGTAGTTGTTATCAAAACAAATACCTCTAACCCAGGTATTGGGTTAGAGGTAATACCTCTACCCAGGTATTGGGTTAGAGGTATTGGTGTGCCTAAAAGCCAGGTGGGCCTTCAGAATGCATGTCCATTCATCTTCGGTTTATCCAATTCAGGGTTGCAGGTGGGCTGGAGCCTATCCGAGCTCTCGCCAGAATGGTTGCAGTTCTAATACATAGAGACAGACAACCATTCACTCTCAGGTTCACACCTATAATCAATTTAGAACTCACCGTAGGTGTGACCCTAAACCCACACATATCTTTGGACTGTGGGAGGAAATTGGAGTACCTGGAGAGAAGCCAGGCAAACACGGGGAGAACACGCAAACTCTACACAGAAAGGTTCCAGGCTGGATACCAACCCAGTACCTTCTTGTTGTGATGTGGTAGTGCACTACTGTGTCGCCCCTATTATTGTTATAGCTGCACAAAAAATAATGAACGAGATTTAACTTCACTATATTTGTACACATCAGAGGGTCTGATTGATAGCAAGGAGGTAAAAAAGATATCTTCTTTTTCTTCAAACCTCCACTGTCTGCACCACCACGTGGCATATGTGGTCACCTGCTCAACCGCTGTGCTACCCCAGTGCCCACAAGATTGCTTTCTTGTGTGAAGCAAAGTAGTAATTTTTAGGTGGCACGTTAATCCAAATGCATCAAATCTACTACTACTACTAAAAGGGCCTTCATCTAACAATTTATAATTTAAGAAATATTTTACAGTATTTTACTTGCCATATAGATTTTCTGTTAATATTAATACAGGTATACCTTAGGCACAAACTGTTTAGAAACCATTGATCTGAGACAAGGGCTTATTTCAGCTTAAATTATTTGCAACAAATTTGTTATAATTCTGTTTTAGCTCTGCCCATTGACTTTTGTGTGATATATTTTTCTTACAGGGTTGTCCAGCAGTTTACATAAAGAGCCCGGGTGTGAAAGAAGAAAAGGAACCAAAGATTTTATTTTATTTTATTATTCTTTGGAAAAAGTGTAAAATGTAGCTGACCATGTGACACCCGAGCTGTACGTGGCATTCTCTAAGAGACACAATATGGGTAATGAGCTTGATCTGCAGAGAATTTGGAGGTGGGAGACCCAGATCCAGCGAAAAGTGATGACATCTCGGTGACATATACGGGGCTTCCATATGGAATGATTTGGTTTTGTGCCCCTAACAACACGGAGACTGACGATAGGGGTCTCAGAAGATCCGGGGACTGTTTCGTTATTTGAGTTATTTTACTAGGCTAGACTTTTTTTTTTTTCTTTTCTTTTTTTTCTTTTTTTTTCTTTTATCAGCTTTTTGAAAACAAATTCCAGCTGGATTTTAATTTGATGTTAAGCTGCTTCCCACAACTGGTTTAAATTGAATTTGTTTGTTTAGTTGTGTTCACTTGTGGACTAAGTTTGAAATGCTGGAACTCTCCACTATCCTCAGTTTCTTCCACCCACCCAGTGCCTAAATAAGCCCTCTCGGGACAATCACAGAAGTCATCAGCAGCTGCTGCGCTCAATCCTCTGCCTGTTCTCCTCCATGTGCTTCTGCTCTTGGCCTGTTGGCTGTACACCCACTACCTCTTACCTCTTTATTTTTCTGGTCTTTTCATTTTCTCTGAGTGGGATAATCAAAACTGAAGCACAGTGATGGAGCATTAATGTAAACACTGAGTGTCAGGCTGCTCCAGTGTTGTGTGCATGAATGCTGATCCTTTTGTGTATATGCACAGCAGTGTTAACGGTTACGCTGGTGCCAGGGAGCAGTACTAGAAGATTAGATTTATTTATATTGTTGCACCAAATACGGTTCCATTAAAGCCATACAAAAATATTTATGAATTACCTACACATATTTTTGTATCACACTGCTCTTGTATAGTTTTGCTTTTCTAAGCTTCTATTAAGATTATGCACACAAATATTTACAACAAGCTGTACACATAGCAGTTTGTATGCTGCTATGTAAAAATTTAAAACAAAAAAGAATTATTCCTCTGATTTTAGTGATTATATTAGTGCTGGGAGCCATTTAGTGTCTGGCCACAGAAAATCTCCTGTGTTTTCCTTCGGTTGCTGCTTTGCATAGTTTTGGTTTTCTTTTCCAGTCTGTATCTATGGCCCCTCCCCTCAGTCGAACACCATATTCGCCATTCTGACCTGGAAAGCACCCCTTTACAGCAGGTAGACAGTAGATAGCTACCTGCCTCTCTCTGTCTTCCTCCACCCTCTCTCTTTCTCTGATGCCTGGCTTCAGCAGTGGGGGGGTTGGGGGAGGAGTAGGTGGCGTTGCTTCTGCTCCTCCCCGTCCGTTTCGACCCAGCCGGTACGTCCCGGTGTCTGCAGCCACCACTTTCCTCGTTGGAGCCACAACGCTTTTCTTCTGCTTCACGTGAGTGTTTCTTGGTTTGTTTCATATCAGATATGGTTTTAAAGAGTCTACGTGTATACACATATACTTGTCTGTATGTACAACTGTATGTACATACATGTAGATGGACATGAGTGTTTGCTGGAAGGATGTGTAAATATTCATATGCATTATGTTCAGTGTGAAATTGTGCCGTTTCTTAAACGTTTATTCATTCAGAGAAAGTTTCTGTCGTTAACTTTTCAGCAACGTTTGCTCACAGTTTATCACAGTCACACCTATCAGCACCCCAACACAAGCAGTCTCCCATTTCTGCCACTGAACAGATTCTGTGGGCAGTTGCTTAGCTTGCACATAAACTTATAAGAAGTTGATGATGAAGTTTGAAATGTTACTTGTTTTTTTTTTTTTCCCCTTCCACATCTTACCACCAAGTGTGCGGATTTGTACAAGCTTGTGTAACTGTAATTTTGTTTCCATCCTTCTTAACACTCTCCAGGTGCCCGTGGTTGTCAGAGTATTTCTCCTCTGTCATTCCTATATATAATGCCGTAATCTTCCTCTTCACCCTCGCCAACTTCTGCATGGCCACTTTTATGGACCCTGGAATCTTCCCCAGAGGTAAACTTGTGTTTGCAGAGTCAAAAATCACACCCTAATAATGCATGTGCAATGGTTTTAAAGTACATGCAAAATAAGATGATTTGTTGGAATACTCACAAAATATGATATAATGTAGGGAGATCCTACGATATGATTATTAGATTTTTACGATGTGAGTGTAGTGTCAGATTGTGTGTCTTTTGTCTGCAGCTGAGGAGGATGAGGATAAAGAGGACGATTTCCGCGCTCCACTCTATAAGACAGTGGAGATCAAGGGCATCCAGGTGCGCATGAAGTGGTGCTCAACGTGCCGTTTCTACCGACCACCGCGCTGCTCGCACTGCTCAGTGTGCGACAACTGTGTGGAGGTACATAATTATACGTGTATGCCGGCATTAATAGTGTCTTTCAGTGTTAATAGAAAGTCCTGATTTCATAGTGAGCTTCAGTGCACCCTGTGTGGTTTGACTACACAGCCTAGATCTGTTCTATTCTTAGTTTCCATGTGTGAGTGTGGGAGGTGGAAATTGTGTGGACACGTGATTTTTGATGTACTTCAGTTGTTGCTTATCCTTATAATTTCTCTCTCAGACATATCTTTTATTCTTTTCATTTATTCTTAGGATTTTGACCACCATTGTCCTTGGGTGAATAACTGTATTGGTCGGAGGAATTATCGCTATTTCTTCCTGTTCTTACTTTCTCTCACCACCCACATCATGGACGTATTTGGCTTTGGTTTGGTTTATGTCCTGCACCACCGCCAGGAGTTGGACACACCACATGCTGCTGTTACGTATCCTTTAGCTGGCACACTGCAGTTATAAAAATGCAGAACATATATTATGGAGCACAAACACAAAACACATTGTTGGATTACCTTTTCCTGTATCTTTTCACAATGTTGTTGCTTTTTGTTTTGTTTTGCTTTTTTTTTTTTTCTTTTATGTGATTTCCTTGACACCCCCCTCAGTATGGCTGTGATGTGTGTGGCTGGTCTGTTTTTTGTCCCAGTCGCTGGTCTGACTGGGTTCCACATTGTGCTGGTGGCTCGCGGTCGAACCACAAATGAGCAGGTACATACCAGAGCTGGTTGTGTAAATCATGACCTGCATTACTTGGATAAGTCAGACATGATTTGCACTGCTGTAGGTGGCTTGTTAGGTATCTTACTGTTTTGTCTCTCTCCCTCGCTCTTTAGGTGACAGGGAAGTTTCGGGGAGGTGTTAACCCTTTCACCAACGGCTGCTTGAGGAATATTACAAATGTACTCTGCAGCTCCCAAGCCCCCAGGTCAGCAGTCTCTCTCCTCTGCACTCATTTATTTACTCCCCTGTTTAATATTCAGCTCTACAGTGATTCTTTTTCCACTACCTCTTTGTTTCCATTGCTCTCACTCCCCTTCCACTTTTCCACGCTACTCTTTTATAGTTCATATTGGTCTGTTGAGGTAATTGAATATATAATACAGACCTTTGGTGTGAGTGGATTATGTGTTGGTCAACAGAGTTGGTTTATATCATTTTAAATATTTGTATATGTTACAGATACATGGGCCGTTGGCGGAGCCGGCAGACAGTGGACGTACAGCCCCCTTTTCTTAGACCAGCTCTCACTGAGGCCCAACTAGAAGCCAAGGTCCTGGACAACGGCATCCAGAATGACCGGCATAGCACTAGGGTGAGTCTGGATATAACAGCTCCACAGATATGCTGTATGTCTATATTATAACTGGGATCAGTTTTAGGGAAGAGAAATCTGGTGCGTGTGCAAGCTTCTCTGTATCTTTGAGGATATTTGTGGAACCAACAAACAAGTGAAAAAATCCAACAGGTGGTCTCACATGTCCCAATAAAGGTTTCATAACATCACATTATTAATATAAATATTACAAAGTGAAGCGCACTATAGAAACTCTGGTTGTTAACAGGCAGCTTGTGTAGTTTATATTGGTACTGCAGCTGCTGGATGGTAACAGCAGTTGTAGTTCCGCAGACCATCCTGTTAGAAAAGCCTGAAAAACATCATAGTAGTGCTCTTCTTCTCTATCTTATTCATTTTCTGTTAAGGTTCTATTACCCTTATGCATCCACTGATTAAGTTCTCCAAAGTGCTTTAAATTAAAAGAATAATTTAACAAAAGCTGTGAAAATTAATTCAATTAATAAAATTTGTGTGCTGTTTTAAGACAAATGGTTCATTATATAAGCTGAATCTTGGAGTCAGTTCAGCTTTGGTAGAACGTCTGTTCAAGATGCTTTTCCTGGAAATTAACATAGCAGGTCTATTTTAGGGTTCATGTGCAAGAATACAGTACTGTGCAAAAATCTTGAGATACCCTTTATTTCTTTATAGTTGGCTTCATAGAAGCCAGACTTTCTCATTATTTTTAAAATGGTCTTGAGCTTTCGAGGCTTTCTGAAAGTCTTTCAAAGTTTTTCTTTTAACATCGGCTGCTTTTGCAGTCATTTCCAGCCCAGTTCTTTTACCTGACCATTTTCAGAGGAATGTGTTTGTTTTTGTTTCTTTGTTAAGCCACGTGACACTGACCTATGAATCAGTCAAGCAATAAAAAGACATGCAAGTGTTGTCTCTACACATAACAGACAACTTAGCAAAGAACCCATTTTAAATTGTATCTTTAGGAACTTTGTTACTAAAAACACATAAATTGTTCCAATTTCTTTAGTTGAATCTTTGAAAATGCCAAAGATAACAGTTTGTGTGGTGAACAGAAGAAGAAGTGGCAGGTATTTAAAAAAACAAAACCTGAACTATCTACAGCAGATAAACAGTATCTGAAAAGCATGCCCTTAAGAAATAAGCAAAGACCTGACAAAGAACCTGAGAGATGCATCTGGCCCTTCAGTTGATCCATCTACTGTTCACTGAAGCCTCATCAGAAATGGTCTCAGTGGAAGAGTGGCTGTCAAGAAGTCATTTTTAAGGAAGAGAAACAGGGAGAAACAAAACACAAGAACTAGACTGAAAATCAGTAGCGACAGGTGTTATGGAGTGATGAGTCTAAGTTTGAAATTTTTGCTTCAAATTGTTGCCACATGAGTTTGAGGCTGCATTTCAGCCAGTGGTGTTGGGGATCTTGTTAAAATTGATGGAATTATTAACACTCAAACATCCCACCTGGAAAGCGTGTGATTGGGAACGGTTTCATTTTTTTTAACATGGCAATGATCCCAAATACACTGCCAATACAGTAAAAGCATACTTGGATAGAAAAACACACAATGGAACACTGTCAGTCATGGACTGGCTTTCTCAGCGCCCGGACCTGCTATATTATTGAAGCAGTGTGGGGTCTTCTTGACAGAGAACAGAACAAAAGGCAGCAAACTTTGGATGTCCTTCAAGAAGCCTGGAGAACTATTCCTGAAGACTGCTTAAAGAAATTACAAGAAAGCGGCAGAAGAAAGTTCAGGCTGTGTTGAAGAATAAAGGTGGTCATACCAAATATTGACTTTCAAGCTCATTAGAATTGTACAAACTTTGCCTTATGTGCTGTACCATATACCATTTATGTTTGCACATGTTTCAATAAATCACCTGTTTCCCATTTTGCTACCAAATATAAAGAAATGAGGGCTGACTCATAAGTTTTGGACAATCTTACATAAAAAAAAAAAAAAATCAATACATCCATATTGTGCCAACTTTGATACAAAGGTTTTTGAGGGAGGCGTGTGTCTGAATAAGTTAAGTTTCCATAGTTTGAGTTTGCAAACTCTGAACATGCAAGAATCTATGTGATGGGAAATGCATTATGTAAATGTATTTGTTGTTTGCATTTTTTTTTCTTTTTTTTTTTTTTTTACGCCACTCCCACGGGATCCTGAAATTCTCCTGAAGAGTCATTTATGGAACAAGACTTTATATTAAAAAAAAGTTGTTACAGATCTTTGTGCCAGACAATCCAACCACTGATTTCACTCAATGGCTTTTGTTTTAGTTCTGTTGTCAGCCTGATAACACCCTAATGCTGCATGTCTGCAAACTTCTCCGTGTGCCTTTTACAGTCCAAGAGCAGTCTAGATCAGATGGAGAGCCAGTCAGCAGATGCAGAAGCTCCGCCTCCTCCAAAGCCAGAGCTTCGTTACCCTGGCCTCCCCCGTGCTGACACAGAGGGTGAGATGCACATACAAATGCATAACTGAACCTAGTTCACCACTTGATATGCAGAGAGTTCTTATTTCTTGTGTAAACAGATGAATATTTGTTTTCTTCTCATAAACACACCTTGCTCAAATATCACTTTTGGTGTCTTGTCACTCAGAGAGCAGCTTGCTGACTGAAGCTCCACCTACGCCATCAATGTATAAGTATCGGCCAACCTACAACAGCCCAGGAAGGAACCACACTGCTCTCACACATCCCAACAAGGTAGATCTCACTTTACAGTCACCTCAAAGTACTCTGCGTAAACTATTTGCATAACTTTATATATAGTGTATAGAAAATGAACAGTTAGCTGGGAGTGAAGTTATCACATTTAAAAGAGACAAAATAAAATCAAAATGCCTTCTTTAAAATGCACACAGCCTTGTTAATGATTACAAATCTTATTGAGGAAAAACACAAATGTGCTTAACCTTAATGCATGAAACAAGGAAAGCACTGGTGGCTTATATGCCCTCCCCCTTTAAATTCCTCGATGGTTAATACATGACCCTCTTTTTTTTTGTTTTTACTTTGAAATTGATCATTCAGTGGCCATCGGTTGATCAGTAAGTCTCAGTATGTGTGTGTGTGTATTTGTATCCCCTTGGCTGTCTGTGTGTTTGAATGGATCTTTCCTTTCCCCTTGAGACTGCATTGACTGCAGTGTGTACTTCATGTTTTGTATGTTTTTATATTTCCATTTATGTGTTGACACACACAGTCTTTGACATGCAGCGTTAGTGCTTGTTCAAATCAATGTTCCCAATCCAGTAGTGTGATGATGGAGTAGAGCACTGGCCAAGCATCCAGTTCTCCCTGCCACTCTTTTTTTTTTTTTTTTTTTTTTTTTTTTTTTTGTTCTGTTAGAATCTGTACAAAATTGCTCTCTGCTCTGCTTTCTGTTCCCATGGTAAGGTGGTAATTTCCATCTTTCTCCCTCCCCTCTTTACTCCCGCTTTCATCTTCATCGCACTTTTCCTTACCCTTTCCCCTTTGGTCTGTTTCTTCTCCTCTCTCCTCTTCAGATGATCCGTGGAGAGAGTCTCGACTCTCCATCTCCTTCCATCCTGCAGTCCAGCCGCCAGCCTAGCTACCGCTCAGAGCCAAGCAGCCTGGATGGGGCCACAGTGGTGGGGGGAAGTGTAGGGGCGCGCAGAGTGGGAGGGGAAAGGTGCGAGGGCCCCGGAGGCCCTGGTGGGACTGCTGGTGTGGTGTCAGGGGGCATGTCAGGTTACTCCCTGACTGGGCGCTCCTACACCTCCTACCCATCCTCTCTGGTTCTGTCCACTGGTGGCTCACACTCCTCAAGCCTACGCTCAGCACACACTGCGCATAACCCGCTGGCCACGCTCCAGTCAGAGGGCACCACAGACACCAGCTACAAAAGCCTGGCCAATCAGACGCCTCGGAATGGCAGCCTGTCCTATGACAGCCTGCTAACACCCTCCGAGAGCCCAGAGTTCGAGTCTGCCGCCCATGAGCTGTCGCCACACAAGCCTCATGCGCCATTTCCTACTTCAACTGTAATAGGCCAGACTGAGGTGGTGTCACCCAGTACTCCGCTGCAGGGTTACACGTCGCCCTTCCTCTCAGCTCAGATTGCCCAGCAGAGGGAGGGGCAGCTGCTCCAGGGCTCTGCCACTTTCTCCTCCCCCCACAAGGCCTACCTGCGTGCTGTCAGCCCTCCCCCTCCCTCCTCCGTTGGGCCACCTGAGACCCAGCACCTACTTCAGCATAACCAGGACTTCTCTTCTCGTGCCCCTCGTAACCCTTCTTCCTCATCCTCTTCCCCTGGGGCTCGATCGCTAGAGCCCCCTGTCTCCCCACCTCCTCGCGGCCTCTCCCTAGGCAAGTCCCTGTCTTACAATATGGAGGCAGGGTCTCAGCACAAGCCTCGGCCTGCTGTAGGAGGCACTGTGCTGGGAGGGGGAGGAGGGCAACAGGCTACACAGTGAGTAGTGATCCGTCGCCAGATCCGTCAGCCTGCTACTCTTCTTCCTCCTTCTCCTTTTCCTACTCCTCTTCCTTCCTGGTTTGTGTCAGCCCTCCTCTTCTTCCATGATCTGTGTGAGTCTTCCTTTTCCTCCTCCATGTTTTACTTACAGTCAGTCTGTACTTGTTTAGTGTTTGAATAGTAAGACATGTCTATGTAAGTCTTTTTGGTTATGTTGTCTGACTGTTCGCTGTGTTTTTGTCTTGTAGCCTTTTGTGTCTTTTCCCTGTCCTCACTTAGTGTAGTTACCAAATGCATTACAAGATCTTATGTAGAGAAACACTGTTTGAGCTTTATTTTTATATTTGAAATAGAACCACTCACCTGCATCTCTCCCTCTCTCCATCCCTAATCTGCCCCCCCTCCCCTGCTCCTTCCCTCCGGATGGCTGTCTAATCAGATCCACCTCTCGCCCAGTCTTGGCTAATCACACCACATCCAAACCAGGGGGCGGGGTGAAGAAGGTGACCGGCGTCGGAGGGACCACGTATGAGATATCGGTTTAAGTGACAAACATCCCCCATGATCTGCCACAAGGATGGGAAAAAGTCACTGGACAACTTCCACTTGTCTCTTAACAGAGCTGGATATTATTCATGACTGCAGGTTCCTGCTGCATTGGACTAAAGGAGCAGGCCTGTCTGGTACTCACTTTATTATCTTTGTAATGCCACTGGCCAATCTTCTCTGCCAGCCTTTCAGATTTGAACAAAGAGTAACTGGGGACACTGGTTCATTTTTCACAGGGATCAATTGTCTCCATTTAGCCACTTTGTGAGCCATAGACTGATTCGACTGGATCATCGCGGCTGGGTACAGATACGTCTATAGAGCACGCATAGCTATTCGGTGATTTGCCATTTTACTTTGGTACATTAGCACACGCAGAGTATTGACAGTGGTGTCTGACACTCATCGAAAGGATGGCCTTTATCCAGTGGATGTAAAATTTTAAAGAGGGAGGATTATAGACTGTTGACCAATAAGAATATCTGAACGGACCACAAAGCCTGTATATTGATAAGAGATGGAGTAAAGAGTCCAATCTTATAAACACAGTATCATTTTAGTTTTATAAATCTTTTTTTAAATATTGTTTTATATAAATGTATACAGATTATTATTGGGTGAAATTGTCAGGTATTGAAGATGACTATTGATAACGGTGGCAGTTATACTGTATGTAATTATTCACGAAAGCGATTTAAAAATCAGTTGCCTGTTGAGAAATGATGGCTGCATCAGCCAATCAGCACTCTTGCTGTAGTTTTCATTGTCCAAAGAGTATGATGATGTTCTTTTTGGCGGACACCTGAAGTGGCAAAAAATTTGTTTGTTTTTTTTTTTTTTGTTTTGTTTCTAAAGCCACAAATAAATGTTAATTCTCACAATCGCAGCACAAGCATCTTTGTGGAATGTACGCTTGTAATGTTTATGCTAGAGACATTATGCAAAATCTGTTTGTAGCTTTAAGATCATTGTCTGTCTTTTTGGTGTTTTTATTTTCTTATTTTCTGAGAGGTTTTTGTCTGTCGGTCAATCAAGACGCTAGCAACCTTATACCTTTAACAGATGGCCAGCCAAATAGGGGCAGCGGGGAAGGGCTTATTTATTTCACCAGAGAAACAAAACCTTGTAGTTCTGGACACGATTTCAAACCAGTCTCAGATTTGTTTTTTGATAGAGAGAAAAAAGAAAGCAAGTATATTTTTCATTAAATTTTAATGTTATGCCACTGAATAACGTAGGGAGGGATTGGTTTGCAATTGGTGACTGTTTTCATTGGGTTTTTGTTTTGCCTTGAAACCATTCATAGTGAAGCAAGCATGTTTTTATTTTTTCTAATCGAATTTTTTTTACACTTTTCTTAAGAAATTAGACTTTTTTTTTGATTCATTAGCTTATTTTTTGTTAAAAAGTACACTTTTCACTTTGATACCCACATTCATGTAGAGAAAGGGATTAATCAGAAGAGGTGTTTGTCTTTCTCAATTGGGCATTACAGAAAGTTTTTTTTTTTTTTTTTCTGTTAAGTCCCACAGCTGTATTTGCAGTAGAATATCAAAGGAATGTGGCGCATCATACTGGGGAGAAATTACATGCTTGAAGCACAAGTATCACTGTTCAGTACGAGTTTTCAGCCCTACCAGGCTGTCTTCATTGTGCATGTGATTACTTAATTTTTTTTGGTTTATTGCTGCTTCCCTGGTGTGCATTCTTGTGAGATTATTGTCAATTACCCATCTGGTTCATGTGCGGGTGACAACCAGAAAAGAAGCAACATGAATGACACAAAGCAGCAAAACGTGCAGAGAAAAAGAACCTGTGCTAACTTTTCTTCCCGCTCTGGCCAAAGATGGTGGCCACTGAACAACTTATGTGAGTATAGCAAGTATACTTCTATGTGTGATTAAAAAAAAATTGCTGTCATTGGCTGTGATGAATGGAACGAGTTTCAAATATCTGTAACAAGAACATTTAAAAAAAAAAAAATCCAAAATGGCCTTATAAAGAATTTTTAAAAAGATGTCAAAATAAAAAGGTCAAACTGTTGAAAGTGAATTTGTCTTGAATCTTTTATCGGTACACACAATCTTGTTCTCATATTTTACTTTGGCTGTGACAAAAAGGTAAACAAACCAATTCATAAATACAGGCAGCAAAAGTCCACATGAAGCAATGATATGTTGACGAAAGTGGAAAAAAGTAGGAAAAAAAAAACTTTTGTACTTTAATAACTTAGTGTAATAAAATGCCTCCAAATCATTGCTCCAATCTGCATCATCTACACATTTGACCATGTACATGAGGTCAGCTTTGCTGGGTATTTAAGAGAAAAGCAGAGACTTGATGCTGCCCCTCTTCTTCACTGGTCTTTTTTGCTCTCTGTAGGCAGCTCTTCGCCACCCTCTTGTGGCTGAGAGTTGTTCTGCTCTTCTCCCTTCGAACCACGACTTTTGTTCAGCTTCTTGGATTTTTGGAAGAGCTCGTTGAGGTTAAACTCTCTGATGATGTTCTCCTGTGGGTGAAATGAAGTTCATAATTATATTGTCTGCATGTCTAAGCAAGCAGCACCTACTCAGGTCTTAACTTCATGTGTTTTCTTATAATGTGATCAGACGTACCTCATTGAAGGTCCAAGATACAGCTCTACCTTTGCTGTCCACCATTGGACGCCTCATAATTTCCCGCCCTCCTTGAAAAAGCAGAACTGAGGGCAGCTGCTTAGTCAGAGGAGAAGTACTAACCCTGTACCTGTTCAGAGAAAGTATGTGAAAATTTCTGGAAAGCATAAAATAATACTGGATCATTAAAGGCAGAGTGAAGAAAAAAAAAAACTGACTTCTTTGAAACCTCTTCATAGCGACCAATGTCTATCTTCCCAAATCGGAGTCCAGCACAGTTGTACCTGCAGAATACAAAGAAAGAAACATGACACATTTTGGCTAAAAATTAGATTATCTTATATTTCAAGTGACTTTACAACAGTGAGACCCGTGACAAACATGAGTATCTGCAAGGGGACTTTTTAAAATTTTTAATGTGCATCTTCTTCACATGAGATAAAATATCGAGTTGTGTGAAAACGTGTACGGTCTTTTAATTCTAAGGTTTTTACATATAAGGATACAATAAAAAAAAAAAATCAAATGGTCCTTAACAGGTCTTAAAATGAAGTAAATACAACCTCAGATGAACAACAAAACATGACAGATTACATATGATAAAGCCATTTCCAAACAATTTGAAGTCCATCATTCTACAGTGAGGAAGATTATTCACAGGTGGAAAACATTCAGAACAGTTGTCAAACTTCTTCTGAGTGCACTTCTCAGTAAACTCACCCTAAGGTCAGACTGTTCAATGCTCAGAGAAACCAAAAAATCTGAAGAGCTACATCTCAGCCTCTGCAGGCCTCGGCATGTTAAAAGTTAAAGTTCGTGACAGTACAATTAGAAAAAGAGTGAACAACTACAACTTGTCTGGAACAAGAAAGGCAGAATGGCTTAGGTTTGCAAAGTTGCATCTGAATAAACCATAAGACTTCTAGAATAATGTCCTTTGGACCGGTGAGATCAAAGTTTGGCCACAACACGCATCGCCATGTTTGGAGAAAATCACAAACCACACATCAGCAAAAACACCTCATACCAAATGTCAAATACGGTGATGCTTGTTTTGTAGCCACAGGACCTGAGTGGACCATGAACGTCTCTGTATACCAAAGTATTCTAGCATCAGATGTGAAGATATCTGTCTGACAGCTAAAACCTGGCTGAAAATGGGCTGTGAAACAGGACAATGATCCCAAACACAGCAGCAGAATGACTGAAAAAAAGAATTGTTGCAGTGGCTCTGTCAAAGCCAGACCTCAACCTGACTGAAATGCTGTGTTTAAATGCACACCTGCAAACCTCTATGAACTGAAGCCATGCTGTAAAGAAGAGTGGGCCAAAATTCCTCCACAGCAATGTGACAGACTGTTTAAGTCATGCAGAAAATGATTACTACAGTTTTTGCTGCTAAAGGTGGTTCTAAAAGCTATTGAATCATGGGCTGTACTTACATTTTTCACACACTGCTTCTGCATTTTGGCTTCATTTTTATTAAATAAATGACTCGGTGTAACATGTCCATCTGAAGTTGTATTTAAATCATTTTTTTATTATGTCCTGAAACATAAAACCTTAGAATAAAAAGAAAGAGTATGTCTTGATTACTGGGAGGCAAATCCCCTACATAACAGAGAAATGTGTGAGACCTGAATGTAAAGGGAGTAAGAGTGATGTGATTTCTTACTTGAGAGAAAGGCTTGCAAAGATGGGAGCAAAGGACTGGCAATCAGAGGACCAGTTGGCATAGAATTCAACAATCCACGTGACACGACTGTCACACTGCAGCTCCTCCTAATGAGTCAAGAACACAAAATTACATGTAGATCTCAAACCAACCCACCTCTCCAAGCAGGTCAGTTAGGGAGGTCAAATATTTGATGAAATTTTAAATGTCAGACATGCTGTTAATATAATATTATATAACTGGATTTCCATGTTTGATTGAAAGTGCTAAAAGACTTAAATCACCCCAACTTCTAAATAAAATTTAATTCCCAGCAGAACATTACAGAGATCAGTGGCACTACTGTACATGCAAATGGTCCTCAGATATCAGAGGGGACTCACGTCAATGGTCTTGTCGCTGAAGTACTTGATGTACTCTGGGCCCATGTAGAGAGGTGGCTTACAGGTCATGACAAATGCTACAGACAAAACACAGATAAACAGACTGATAAGCTAAAAAGGATAAAAACTATAAAAAATAAAATAAAAATATCAGTTTAGGGTAAATTTAGACCAAAACACTAAAAGCATTATTTCATGTTAAGATAGAGTATTGATTTTGAGCAGTAATCTCTGTTCATCCATAGATGCTCAATGCATTTAAAAAAGTACCACACAGTTGAATCAGAGCTCATCTGAGCTACTTACTGGCTCGCTTCCATTATTCATGTAAACAAAAGTATGCCTGTTTTGGGGGAATATCATAATAATTACAGAAAGGCAGTATATAAGCATCCCCATTTCTTTTACCCATGCCATGTAAGGCATGTGAGGATTTTCTGCAGTGTTTCACTTAAAATACCATAATATGTGAAATAAAGATGACTTTTTAAACATCACATAAATTAATACACTTTCATGAAATACAAAAATAACAATCTGGAAACAAGAATATGTAATGTCTCATTTGTGAGTAATAAAAGGGTGAATGAATATGAAATAAAAACATGAATAAATGCTTTTTTTTTTTAAGGACAGCAAACAAGAACAACAAAAAAAACGTACACAATGGCACCACCTATAGGCCACTTAATAAAAAAAACCAAAAAAAAAACCACATTTACTCCAGAGTGCTGGTTGTAGGCAGGTGAGACAGAGCAGTTTCTAATCAGCCAACAAAGAAAACAAGTTGCGGGAATCCAGTTGCTGCTTTACCAAAAGCAAATTGTAGTGGGTTTTAAGGGAGAAAGGTCATTCACATTTTCAAACACTGAAAAGATGTGATACTTTCTGCTTAAAAAAATAAGTCTCTGCCAGCTGAAAAATGCAGGACTTCAGAGTAAAAATACATGCTCATTGCTCCTCACTTTCACTGGAAAAAAAAATCAGAATGAGTACAAGAAAACTCTTCTGTACGGTGATGTCGCTGACAATTTCTTATGCTTAAAAGTCTGTTCCATGCCAGCAAACCAACCAGTTTAAATGAACTCTAACAATTCTTTTTTTAAAGTTATTAAAGCTGTATGCTGTACCGTCATTCCAGTTGGGATGATTGGCAAAAGAACAGTTCAAAGAAATCATTAAAAGTCCAACGTTACCGTGACATTCATCCTCATGGTGAGTGTATGTAAACCTCTGACCACAACTGTATCGGCACAAGGTGAATACAGAGGAGCAGAGACATTATCTCTCATCTGACTGATTAATGTGGCAGAACAAAAGACCACTCCTATTCTCATTAACATGCCTCTTTAACTGAAGAGTGGGTGCAGTATCAGTGTCTATCTAAAGACTGGGGATTGGTTTATACCTTTTCCACAACAGTTCACTGATTGAATTAAACAGTATTTTGCTTGTATTGTTCTAAAAAAGTTAAGAACCACTGGTGTTTAGATTATCGGTGCTTTCTTTGTCTGGTTCCCGAGGGACACGCTTTACATTGCACAGTTTTAAAAGATGGTTGTTACAGACGGTTGCCCTGCTGTTTATAAGGAACTCCCATGCTTTGTATACACGTGGATGATATATATGGGTGCGGAAGCATAAGGCTTGAGAGACCACTGACCGAGGCACAGTGCAAGGTAGAGGATGCCAAGCCGAATGTCCAGCCTGAAGAAAAGGATGGTGTTGGCCACTTTGCTGAACATGAACAAGTTCCCCACGTGCTGGTCCAGTGTGACTGAAAAAACAAAGAGCAGGAAACAATGAATGAAAAGCAGAGGAACACCTTAACCCCGTTGCCCTTGCAGTGTGTAATCAAACCCCTCCCACCACCTTAATGTTTGCACAACAGATCAGATCAAGGAGTTGAAACAGTTAAATATCAGACTGTGTGGTTAAAGGTTAACAGCTGCAGGTAATAAAGACACAAACCAAGCGTCCTTTTTGACTTTGCCAAAAATAAATAACATAATTCTGGTGCTTCCTATGATTCCCTGAGTAGTTTGGATCATTGGCCACATGCATGTTTGGGCCACTTTTGTGATCTAGTAGTTTACAGTGTAAACACACACTTACATCAGTAAGTTTACATATGACACAGTGTGTGTTGTGTGTTTGTGTGTGGTGGGGGGTGGGCTACTTACTTGCTCTCCTGTTCTTCATCATCACTATTGCACTGAGAAACATGAGGATCTCCACTTCTCTCTGTAAAACAAAAAGACACAAACAATTTAAGAACTTTGTGACAAATTAGGCAGCTGCTACTCACTAATACATATTTCTGCGGCCGAATTAGCCCCACCAAAGGTAACCGCACGTATTACCGCAACACGACCCCCCACCATGCTCACCCAGTCAAAGTCGCAGGAGTTGCCGTCCTCGCGCTGGGTCGCCAGGTGCTCGCAGAGACCGGGGGTCTTTCGCACCACCACGAAGGAGACGGTCAAGAGGACCGACGTGATATAGTACGGTTTCAGCAGCCATTTGTAAATCTGAGGTAAGTGGTACAAAAAAACGCAGAGTCCCGTGATTAAACCCATGCTGGCACAGGAGACAACCCACCGCGACGGAGATTGGAGGAGAAATGACAGCTGAAGTCAAGTCATTCAGCGATCGGGTTGCCGTGCGCATGCGCCAAAGGCGAGCGATTTCGTAGTTTCTGGGGCTGGCCGCTCGCCGTTGATTTGGCGGGCGCTGCAAAACGTAAACAGAGGTAGCTGAAAAGATGGAGGAAAGCAAGTCAGCAACACAAGCGGATACTACAGGTAATTTAGGTGCGAAAGACTCAGCTGAAAGCCAGGCTAATGAAGCGACAGGGGAAGTTTCATCACAGATGCCGAATAAACCGACAGAGGAGACGGAGGCTCGGTACAAGAGGATGAAGCTATTCGACAAAGTGATGCAGAAGAGCCTGAATAAGTTCATCGAAGATGCCAGGTAACATGTCGCTCGTTGTGTTTATCACCTCGTTATTTTGGTGAACTACTCGAATTACACAGAGGGCATAAACAGAAGTGAGAGCTGGTTTAAACAGGGTTATACTCACAGACAGGTAAAATACAGCTGGTGCAGTCAAAATTCTGGGCAGTGAAGCCTTAGTATAATAACGTAAAATACCCCCAAGATTATAAAATTTCCTTTATTTATCCCAAAAGTTTGGGAGTTATTGTGCCACGACAGGCAACGCATTGAAAATAACATAACTAAATGGCTTAAATGAATTAGAGCAGCGCGATCAATAAGTAAAAAAAAACAAACACTAGAATAATATCTCAATGAATAAAAATTTACATATAATGCAATAAAGAGCTTAAAAAGCAAAACTCTAACAAATAAATACAGGTATTTTGGTATGAGGTGAGAGATTTTGATTACTGTATACAGCGTTTTTAGAGTAAACAAATGTAATATGTTCTGAAAACTTCATATTTAATGAACCCTATGTTCACAAAACAACTGATGAACAACCTGAGATGTCTTACGGAAAAAATTTTGATTATCTAGAAAACTACTTACTCATGGTAAATATCTGGTACTAATGCTCTATGAATATGAGCTGTCAAGTGTGTAGCTCAAGTTAATACAGAATAATTAAGTTCTGAGGTCTGAAATCTGACAGAAGATTTGGAGGCCTGTAGAAAACACATTTTTGCAGATAGGAGACTGAGCTTTTATAATATAATTATAATATTTGGCTGCTGAACATTAATTTGAGTGTTTCAGAAATCCATATTGGGAAATAAGAAATAGCACCACGCATTATGGTTTATATTAATAGACTTGCTTTCTCTAAACAAGTTCATTTGGAATTTGGTACATGGTTTTTATACCCAGCAAATCATTTTGAGTACTGCATTAGATAATAACAGTAAAAAGCCTGGTATTTCATACTTTGCTTCACTTTGCTGACTCTATTCACTCACAGTTTTAACAGATTCGTCAGCATGTTTCATCCACTGTACAGTAAGAACCCTCAGAGGATGGAGAGCATTCACAAGCAGTTCATAGAGGAGCTGCGGCGCACTATACAGGTCTGCAGCACATTACATTAATACTCTTGTGTTAAAAAAAAATCTAAACAAATTGGAGGACTTCTGCATTGTTTGCATATTGTCAAGGCTGTATGTATAGTACACATTGAATATGAAGTAAAATAATGAATACTTAATTCAAGTGAACAGCCTTTCTGATAGTGGCCAGTTTGCAAGGGTCTATTAAAACAGTGGCAATGAAAAATGTAAATAGAAAACTGCTACATGACATTTATTGTTGATTTCCTTGTTGATGGCAGTAAAAGGACTATTGAAGATTCTGCATCAAAGCTCATTTTGTAGCATTTTATCATTTATCAGGACAAACCAATGACCAAATAACTTTTCTGTGCAAAGGTAAAAAAAAATGTAACTGTCCAAATACTTATGGTCTATATATGCATTATTCCCTGATCTACTACTCGTCTTTATCTTCACATGTTTACATAAACTTCTGTTTTCTTTGCTCATGAAGGAAGACCTCAACAAACTGATTGAAGAAGGCCAGCTAGAGTTAAAACTGAATGAGCTGGACAAACTAGAGAGAGCTGCCAAGGACAGTCCAGATCCTGCATGGTCAGCAAACCGCTTTGAAAACACTTCAGCTTCTGAAATCTCAACCTTTTGATTATATATGTTTAGCTTACTTTCTTACCAAACTGCTGGAATTCACTTTACTTTTATTGTTTATTTCATTAAACTGAATAATTTCACAGTATGGAAACAATTGTTGGTCAAATATTTAAACATATATTTAAGTATTTCAATATTTACTTAGTGCATCAGATAGAAGGGTTAACTTGGATCTTGTGTTATAGGTATATTGCCTTCACTGCATATCACCACTGTATTATTTCAGCTGACTAATATTCAAAGCATTTTAATCCCCTCATCATCTCAAATGTTTTCTCAGGCGACCAAGTGGGGTGCCTGAGCAGGACTTTTGCAGCCTTTTGATGCCGTACTATCAAAAACAGGAAGCCTACATGCGACGGGAGCTGAAAAAGATTCAAGCAGAGAATGCTGCCCTAGCACAGAAGGTTCAGAGTGGAAGAGAGAGCATTGCTCAGACTGAAAACCGCATTTCTGCCACCATTGATGAGTGGAAGGTGAGACAGAAAGAGTAGATAATTGACAAAACAGATATGAGTTGTACCTGATAACATCCCTGAGAAATCATATTTAGCATGTAAGCAAGTGTAAACTTTATTGTTTTGATTTTAAATGCAAACTATATACCTGGAAAGGTAAGGTAAAGCAACATTGTCTTGGGCACCTGCTTTTGCATTAAGCTTATCCTTGAAATTAGGATGTTTATTCTGTTGTTCAAGTCAAAACATTTCAGGTTACTATTGCAACACACCTATTCAGGACTGGCCTTTTTCTCTTAGACCTGACAGAAGTGGTGAAACTTTATCAAATGTATTAGGGGCTTTATATCTTTCTACCATTGTAATTAGTTATTCTTTGTTCCTAATGTAGATGTTCAAAATATTTAATATCAGTCCAGCGTTAATGGTTTTATTTGGTAACTTGAGATAAAGGTGCTGACTGCTGAGGGCCAAAGGATTTCTGCTTGTAACGTACATAGGTTGAGTGTTAATAGTTTTGCTTTGTGTTACCTTTTTTTTTCTCTCATTTTCAGGCATCAGTGACAGAGTTTGAAAGGCTGGCATCTTCTCTCCGCCCTGCTGATGTCTTTGATGTGTGATCTCCAGAATGTTCACTAACTTAACTGTACATAATGAGTTTTTTTTTTTACTGTGAATGTTTGAAAATAAACATGGAATTTTGGAAACGATCGGCGCTTGTAGTCCTGTGTACGTTTGCAATTACGGTGCCTTGCGTGTTTATTTCCTGTATTACGGTATGTGGGCCACGAACAGAAGTGAGGAGCGGAGTAGTTGACACTCGGATTCTCCATGAACAGTTTTCGCACGTATAACAGGCCATAAGCTAGAAGAACCCGGCATTTTTTGTTCCATATAAATGTATTATTAGAGATAGATATGACGGAAATGTTTTCAACTCTCTTCGGGTCAAATGAAGCTCAGGGACCACCCGGTTCTTCGTCTCTAGGGTTTGGACCAGGGAAGCCTCCGCCGCCTATGCCGCAAAATCAAGTCGCCATGGCGGGTCAGATGCCACCGCAGCTCGGGGATGAGGGGCCTACTCTGAGGAAGCCTGGAGCCATGAATGAACCTTTCTACTTACTACGGGAGCTGCCTGGTAGTGATAAATTACTATAACTTCTGGATGCTTTGTGTGTAATTTGCCTTTTATTTAAGAAAATCGTTTAGCCGTAATAAGGAGGCTGCTAAAGAGTTTGTAAACAATGCTAGCTCGCGTAGGCTGACTAGCCTAGCAGCTAAAATTGAGTAAGTAGTCGGTGGGTTTTTATTCAGTGTGTATCACGAAATTTTATAGTTTTTAACACTTTTCTCGTGGTTTAAAAATTATTGCACAACTCCTGTTATTACCAGAATGAGCATACTTGTAGTAACGCAGGTTCACTTTGGAAAGGGGCATCTACTTTACAAATAAAAGTATAGATTGTGATTTTTTTTTTTCATGCATCAAGCTAATGTAGATATGGTGTCTGTTTAGTGGGAAACGAGTTAACGGGAAACACCAACTTGATCACACACTACAACCTGGAGCACGCTTACAACAAGTTCTGTGGGAAGAAGGTGAAGGAGAAGCTCAGCAACTTTCTGCCAGAGTTACCAGGTAGGTTATGGTGGGATAGCCCGTTTTTAATGATCTGGACACTTAAACGGGGACACTAGCTGTACAGTTATATTTATTTGGATAGGCATTAATTGTATGTCTCACTGTTAGTTGGATGCCTCAGTCTGAGAG